>NC_080169.1:63184933-63784933 GCF_950295315.1 Erinaceus europaeus | reverse complement strand
ATATGAATAAACAAAAATAGACCCCTTTGTGGGCTCCCATAGGACCTTGCCTTTAACTTGGGTCAACAATGGTAGAGAATGTTCCATCCTCTGAAGGGAGGATGGGCAACATACTCTATGCTACACCTGAGGAAGATGGGTTGATATTGGGGCAGCTTGGAATGTTCCTACTCATGACCACAGAATGTGAGCTCAGATCTAGAGGGATGCAGAGGTCACACAGGCTCCTAAGCTAATTATGGGGTCCAGATCACATCAAATCAATGGGTTTACAGTCAACAATATTTATACATCTTTCCCATATTAGGGAGCTACTCTCTTGCCTGATCCAGCTTTCTAATCCTTTTCCCAGCCATGACATCATCTACCCAGACTATAACTTGGATCTACCTGCATATCAGATATCAGGCTCAGGCAAAAAAAAAAAAAAAAACCCAAACCAAACAAAAACACTAATATACTAGTATAGCTATAGGCCCTTTGAAATATAACTAAAATATGCTATCTACAAAATGGAGGACACCCCCTCCCCAATGCTTCATCTGCACTATTCCAGTCTTTAGGTCCATGATTGGTCAACAATTTGTTTGGCTTTGTATGTTAACTCTCTTTTCAGCCACCAGGTGCCAGATGCTAGCAGGATGTGAACAGACTTCCCTGGACAGACAGCCCCACCAATGTGCCTTGGAGCTTTGCTTCCCTAGAACCCTTCCCCACCAGGGAAAGAGAGAGACAGGCTGGGAGTATGGATCCACCTGTCAACGCCCATGTTCAGCGGGGAAGCAATTACAGAAGCCAGACTTTCCACCTTCTGCATCCCACAATGATCTTGGGTCCATACTCCCAAAGGGTTAAAGAATAGGAAAGCTATCAGGGTAGGGGATGGGATACGGAGGTCTGGTGGTGGGAACTGTGAGAAGTTGTACCCCTCTTAACTTATGGTTTTGTCAATGTCTCCTCCGTATAAATAAAAAATAAAATAAAAAGTTTTAGGGTTTGTTTTGCTTCTGCTTTGTTTTCTTATATACCATATGAGAGGAAAGTCATCTTTTTTTGAACTCTTTCCTTCTGGTTCACTTCACTTAGTTTGGTCCCTTATCAGACCATACATATTGCAGTAAAAGATAGGATCTTGTTCTTTTCTTACAGTTACTTAGTATTGCATTGTGCAGATATACCATACATGCTTTATTCATTCATCTATCATTGGCTATTTGGGTTATTTCCATATCTTGGTTATTTTAAATAGTGCTGCAATGAACATAAATGTATACACATATTTTCAGGTCAGGGGTTTGTCTTCTCTGTTTTTTTTTCCCCCACATTTTTTTTGCACTTACTGCTTTATTTTTGCTGTTGTAGGCCATTCTCAGAGGTATGCCATCTTATAATAGAAGGACTAAATTTGACTTAGATCTTCCTGATACTATTTGATAAGATTTTTAAAATTATTTACTTATTTTACTAATATTTTTACGTATTACTTATTTTATTTGGCAGGACAGGGAGCAATTGAAAGAAGGGGAGCTATAGAGGGAGAGAAAGATACCTAGAGCATTGCTTCACACTGCGAAGCTTCTCTCCTTCAGGTGGTGATCGGGGGCTTGAACTCTGGTCCTTCCATGTGCCAATGTGTGCACTCAGTTGGGTGTGCCACTGCAGGCCCTCAGGATAAACATACTGTATGTACTTGTTGTTTACTGGCATGTCCTTTTTGGTTGTATGTTTGCTCTTGTGTTCATTTTTTGGTAGAATGTATTTGCTACTGAGTTTTGTATGTTCTTTATATAGCTGACCCCTTCACCTGATGTATGCAATTTGAATATTTTCATACATTCAGTCTGATATCTTTTAATTTTTATAATTTTCTATCATGGTGCAGAAGGATTTCAGTCTAATGTAATTCATTGTGCTCATTTTTGCTTTTGGTCTAGAATGTTAAAGGACATCTTTCGTATAAACTTATATGGAATATGGGTTTTACTCTAGGTAGTTTTTGGTTTACAATCTGACCAAATCTTTAATCAAGTCTGAATTGACTCCAGGGCATGGCAATAGACAGTGATTTAATGTCATTTTCTTTATGTGGCTATAAAGTTTTCACATCACCTATTGAATAGACTCTTTTTCTCATTTTATACTCCAGACTCCTTTGCAATAAATTGTCGATATGTATGAGCTTTTCCATCTGGGCAAATCATGAACATTAATCTATGTGTCTATTTTTATTAGAATACCATGATGTTTTGATATTTTGATTAATAAATTATCGTAGCATACTTTGGAGATGGGGATGTGATGCCTCAATTTTCTTTCTTTTTTTTTTCCTGAGTGGGAATTGTATTGTTGATTTTGAATCTTTTATGAGTTTAGACAAATCTCTGTAACTCTCACTGTACTTTTTAAAAGAATATCATTGAAAAAGGTATTGCATTGAATCTGTATAATGCTCTAAAGTCATGCCACCCTGAACATGCCCAATCTCCTCTGAAACTGTGTAATGACTTGGACCAGCTTAATTATCTTAATTTTAATTAAAGAGCATGGAGTATTCTTACAGTTTATTTTATCTTCTATTTCACTTAGAAATGACTTAGAGGGAGAGAGAAAGATACCTGCAGCATTGCTTCACACTTGTGAAGCTTCTTTCCTTCCGGAGGCGATTGGGGGCTTGAACTCTGAGTTTTCCATGTGACAATGTGTGTACTCAGTTGGGGGTGCCACTGCAGGCCCTCAGGATAAACATGTTTTATGTATGTGTTTATTGGTATGTCCAACACAGTAATTTTTAATAAGTAAGTCTTTACGTTATTTAAAAATTATATTTAGAAACTAATTATTATTGTTGTTGTTGTAATGGAATACTTTCTTAAGTTCTACTTCAGGCATTAATTCTGTAGATTTCTATATATTGATTTTTTTCCCTTGTCAATCACTATACTGAGTGTTTCTAGAATTTAGCAGATTCTTTAGGCATGTCTATGTAAATTGTATCATCTACAAGTAATAGCTTTATTTCTTCTTTTCTGATCTGGATTTAAAAAAATTACTTTCCTTGTCTATTTTTACAGTCAGGACTTTTAGAACATTTTTTTGTAGTAGTAGTAATTGAGTGACATCTTTGTCTTGTTCTAGATTGTGAGAAAAAAAAAATCCTGTTTTTCACTTTATGATGTGAGCTGTGAGTTTGCCATCTATCAACTTTACCATGTTGAGGAATGTTCTTTCTACATCTCATTTTTGAGTGTATGTTTTCACTTTGATCTTTTGTCCTAATTAGAATCTTTTTACCTTTCTCCTCAAGTATTGTTGGATGTATGGGCTGCAAATTATCTTTAGCCAGTCATTACAGTGAAGCCCTGGTTAAAAGCCCTAGAACAGGTTGAGCTATGCTATAGTAAAGAAGGAAGCTTTGGGAACTGTTTTTTTCATTGAGAGGAATGAAAGATTGGCTTGGCATAGTGAAATTGTACTTGTCTGAGACCCCAGCACCATGAAAATAAAAACAAGGAAATTGGTATTTTAATGTGAAGATGATATGCTAGTGTGCCATTTAAATTTCAGATGAGGGAAGTTGAATATGTAGCTTAATTATTAAAAATTAAATTATATATAATTATATACCTGTCTTTATAATGTTAAATATGAGCTATAAATCTTTTAATATCTTAAAATTTAACATATTAGAAATTTATTTAATTTTAGAGTATACCAAAAATTTTTATACCATAGAAATGAGTGAATCAGTAATATTTATATGTGACTCCTTAAACTAGATTATTTAAAAATATTCTAAGATATGAATTCCCTTTATCACTTGAATTATATTTTGATAATATAAGCTATTGTGTGATTAGACAAGATGATCCGTCATTTGAGACGATCACAGAATTTCATGGCAAATTAATCTCCAGGAATTATTTTTTACTACCACATAGTAGCTCAACACAGTAGTAATTTAGATATTGATTTGATAAAATTTAAAGACATAAATTAGGATTTGATATTGAATTTTTCCCCCTATGAACATCTCTAAGATTGAAAATTTTGGGGGGAGAAATCATCTTTTTACATTCCATCTTTAAGAAAATGTCAACATGAGAGAAAATTAAATAGAGCATGTATAATATAAACTCTGCTCCCTAAAGACAATGTCATGTTATCAGTGAATTTTTGTTCATAAAGTAATATAATTTGTTGCGCATGTTAAAAATGGAGTGATTTTAATTTGGGTTGCAAAAATACAACTATCTATTTAGAAAAAGTCATTGCCCCACATTCATTATAAAATATATGCTCTTACTTAATCAATGAGTTCACACTCAAATTTTCTCTAAGGAGAAAATTGGTAGCAGTTCAGGAAGCAATGCATTTCCTTACTCACCATATTTTAAATTAGAGCACATTTCCCTTCTCTATGCCAAAAAGCTCATCAATTTTTAGACAGTGAGCTTACTCTGCTTTATTAAATGAGATGAAACAAGTACACTTAAGCCTGTATGATTTATTTTTTAGTTTTCAGGGCTTAAGCTAGGAATAAGAAAAAAAATCATCATACCAAGACATGGGGCATAGGCATAATTTAAAGCTCCCAGAAAAGAAAAACATAAACTGTCTCCTTTCAATCTTTTCTCCAAGGCATAATGATATCTCACTTATTGGCAGCATTTAAAATAAGAATTACATAAGCTCATGAGGGATTTCATAAAAATAAATACACTTATGGTGGGTAGATTTATAAAAAATGGAAACAAAAGTTTCAGACCATGAAAAACTATTTGTAAAGACACATTTTAAAGGAATTGCATCCCAAATTACAAAGAATTCTTAAAACTCAGGACATAACTTGTTTTACAAGTAGTCCAAAATCCCTAACAGACCAAGGAAACACAGGTGCATATAAGTACATTAGAAATGTTCTACATCTGGGAGCTGGGTGGTAGCACACAGAGTAGAAAGTGCAAAGACCAGCTCAAGAATCCTCTTTTCAGCCCTGACTCCCCACCTGCAGGGGGGTGGCTTTGCAAGTGGTCTGCAGAAGTCTTATCTTTCTCTCTCCCTCACTATCTCAAGCTCTCTCTGTCCTATCCAACAAAAACAATAACAGCAACAACAACAATGGAAAAAATGGCCGCTAGGAACAGTGGATTTATAGTGCAGACACTGAGCTCTAGCAATAACCCTGGAGGCAAAAAAAAAAAAGATAGAAATGTTCCACAACTAATGTAATTACAAATTGCAATCGAAACTACAATGAGATCCCACTGCATATTTACTAGGTTGATCAAATCTAGAACAATTCTAACACTAAATGCTGGTGAGAATGAGGAGCTGTAATTAGTTGATGAGAATGTAAAATGGTACAATTTCCCTGGAAGATAGTTAGATGATTTCTTTAAACTAAATAAACTCTTTCCATTTGGCCCAAAAGTCACCAGGCACTCTCTTGGCATTTATCTAGAGGAGCTGAAAAAAGTTACAGTAAAAACAAAACAAAACAACAACAACCAAAAAAAAATACTACATGGGCTGGGTGGTGATACACCTGTTTGAGTGTAGGTATCACAATGTGAAAGGACCAGGCTAGCTGGAGCCCCCAGCCCCCACCTGCAGGGAAAAAACTTTGCAAGTGATGAAGCATTACTGCAGGTGTCTCTCTGTCTCTGTCCCTCTCTATCACCCCCTTCCCTCTTGATTTCTGGCTGTCTCTATCCAATAAATAAAGATAATTAAAATAAATTAAAAAAAACTGCACAGGATGTTTGTAGAAACTTAATAATGATCAGAAACTTAATATTCACCAAGTTGTTCTTCAGTAGGAGAACAGATATAAAAATATTTGTATGGTCCATATATTGCAATGCTATTTATAAATGAAAAGAAATCCTATCAAATTATAAAAAGGTATAACATTTAATGCATATAACAAAGTGAATGAAGTCACTTCAAAAATGCACCATATTATCTGATTGTAACTATATGATACTGTGATTTAAAACAAACATATATATAGTTGTTGTCAAGAGTTAAGGAGTAGAACAAAACTGAAAAGTTGAGCCTACAGGATTTCTGTCAGTGAACTACTCTGTCTGATATTATAATGATTAAAATACCTATCACCTTTGTCTAAAGTAACAGAAAAGCAGAGCACCTGATACAAATACCTAATACAGAATTCTAATACAAAGGATGAACTTCGCCTAACAGTGTTTTAGTGTAGGTCCATCAGTAATAACAAACATACCATTTTGTTGGGGGAAATTTTATGCATCTGACTACAGTTTTGGGGTAGCCTCTACTTTCTGCTTAATGTTGCTGTAAGCCAAACTATTTAACACTTTCTTTAAAATGTATATAATTTTCAATAATAATTATACAGCATATTACTAAATGTAATGATAATCTTCATGTACTAACAATACTGACTGAAGTTCAATCCTTTCTTATTCATATTAAGAATATTTTCTCTTACTCCTACCTAATATAGTTATGACAAAAAATGCTTTTATTTTTCCTTCTTTTTCAACATTAAACAAAGCAGGATATGTGCATTATATGAAAACAGTAAAGGGGGCCAGGTGGTAGCACATCTGGTTAAGCATACACACTACAACCTGCAAGGAGCCAGGTTCAAGTCCCTAGTCTCCACCTGTAGGGGGAAACCTTCACAAGTGATAAAGCAGGGCAGCAAATGTCTGTCTCTTTCTCTCGACCTATCCTCCACTCCTCGTTTAGTTTCTCTGTCACTATATAGTAAATTAATAAATAATACACACGCATGCACAAGAAACAGTAGTGAAACAGGTCTGCAGCTATCACTCTTTCTCTCTCCCTCCCTATTTTCTCATCCTACCACCGTTTCTCTTGTATTATAAAGAATACTAGGGAGCTGGGCAGTAGCACAGCTGGTTAAGTGCACATGGTGCAAAGCTCAAGGACTGGTGTAAGGATCTCTGTTCAAGTCCTCAGTTCCTCACCTTCAGGGGGGTCACTTCACAAGCTTAACCTGCTGCACTACTGTCCATCCCCCTGGAACTATAATTCTATTTAAAAAAATATCTGGGGAGTCGGGCTGTAGCGCAGTGGGTTAAGCGCAGGTGGCGCAAAGCACAAGGACCGGCATAAGAATCCCGGTATGAACCCCGGCTCCCCACCTGCAGGGGAGTTGCTTCACAGGCGGTGAAGCAGGTCTGCAGGTGTCTATCTTTCTCTCCTCCTCTCTGTCTTCCCCTCCTCTCTCCATTTCTCTCTGTCCTATCCAACAACGACAACAATAATAACTACAATAATAAAACAACAAGGGCAACAAAAGGGAATAAATAAATAAAATAAATATTAAATATATATATATATATCTGTGAGGACTGGGTGATGATGCACTTGGTTGAATGCATTTGTCACAATGTCCAAGGACCAGGCTTTGAGCCCCCAGTCCCCACGAGCAGGGAAAAAGCTTTGCGAGTGGTGAAGCTGCAGGTATCTCTCTTTCTTTCCCCATCTCTGTCTTCCCTCCTCTCTCAATTTCTCTCTGGCCTATCCAACAACAATGGCAACAATAACAACAACAATAATAACAACAAGGGCAACAAAAGGGAAAAATAGCATTCAGGAGCAGTGGATTCATAGTGTAGGCATGGAGCCTCAGCAATAACCCTGGAGGCAAATAATAATAATAATATACTAAAATGCTGAGTTAAGGTGAATTAATATAATAAATTTGTATTTGCCATATGAAAATTGATTTCATATATTTATTTGGAATGTTATATGTATTTTCTACATTTAATAATTTAAAAATATTGACAAATGTTATTTGTTCTAATTTTCCTTTTTGGAAAATATTCACTTAAAATAATGTCTAAATTATATTTATTTATTTATTGGACAGACTGTCAAAAATCGAGAGGGAGAGGGAGAGAGACAGAGAGACACCTGCAGCCTCACCATTCACAAAGCTTTTCCCCTGCTGGTGGGGACTGGGGACAAGTGCACTCAACCAAGTGCATCACCACCCAATCATCACAGATATTCTTTTTAATAGAATTATAGTTCCAGGGGGGTGGACGGTAGTGCAGTGGGTGAAGCTTACACGGCACAAAACTAAAGGACAAGCGGGACAAGCCTAAGTATCCTGGTTCGAGCCCCTGGCACCCCGCCTGCAGGAAGGTCGCTTCACAAGCATGTGAAGCAGGTCTGCAAGGGTCTTTCTCTCATCCTCTCTGTCTTCTTCTCCTCCCTCGATTTCTCTCTGTCACATCCAACAACAATGACAACAATAACAACAATGATAATAACAGCAACGGTGAACAATTAAGGGCAACAAAAGGGAAAAAATACAGTTTAGGATTACATGAAAGGCTTAAAAATACTTTCTATGCTCAGACATTTTCTAGAGACTTCATACATTTTTCATACTTCATACACTATTTTTTTTGCCTTTATTGCTGGGGCTCAGTGTCAGTACTACAAATCTGCTGCTCCTGGTGACCGTTTTCTCCATTTTATTTTATAGGGCAGAGAGAAATTGAGAGGGGAGGGGGAGATAGAGGGAAAGAGATAAAAACAGACACCTGCAGAACTGCTTCACTACTAGTGAAGTGTCCTGGGGGTTGAACCACATCTTTGCATGAATCCTTGTCCTTCATACTATGTGTGCCAGTGCCTGACCCCTTTCATACAGTTTTTTTTTATTTTTTAATATCTATTTATTTTCTCTTTTGTTGCTTTTGTTGCTTTTTATTGTTGTTGTAGTTATTGTTGTTATTGATGTCGTCGTTTTTAGAGAGAACAGAGAGAAATCGAGAGAGGGGAAGACAGGGGGAGAGAAAGATAGACACCTGCAGACCTGCTCACGTCCTGTGAAGCAACTTCCCTGCAGCTGGGGATCCTTACACAGGTCCTTGTGCTTTGCACCACGTGCACTTAACCCACTGGGCTACTACATGACTCTCTATACAGTTTTTTTTTTTACCCGGAGGTCCTCACACATTGTTAACACATGTACGCTATCAGGTGAACCACCACCCAGCCTTCCAATATTACACACACACACACACACACACACACACACACACACACACACTATATTTTATAAATGAATAAGAAAAGGTTGTTAGAAAATACCTGCCCATTTCCTAGAGCAAGGTAATTGTACACTGCTCACCTTTAGGGCTGCATTAACAAGAGGTTTTCTTTTGAATTACCTCTGATTAGATCCTTGAGTTCTGGAGAAAATGAAGTGTCTGTAACAATGTGCCCTGCTTTTTAAAATAAAACCATGATTTAGGGACTAGAGAAGATTTAGGTAACATTCATTTGACACAGACCTTAACAACTGCTTAATGACATTATTATTGTAGACAAAAATTTAGTCTGATTGTAATACCAGATAAGCCTCAACATTGCTGTTAGTCTCTGATCAGAAAATTCTCTCAAAAATGTTGAAAATTGAGGATCTCTTGCAAGAAGGAAAACATGTCCAACTGTCATATAGCGAGTTTCTATGATTTTTTTTCAAGGATGATTCAACAATGGTTTTGGTTCTTACAAATGCTTAATTATATGGTGAAAAAAAATCAAGACAGAAAATAATTTGTAGCATAAAGTTCAAAGTCATTAGAACTTGTAGAAAATAATGAGTACATCCCTGTTTGTAAGGTCTTATCCCTTAATAAGTAATCATTCAAAGTAAACATTAGCTAACATTTATAATCTTTCCTAATATTCATATATTGAAAAGGAATATTGATTACTGTTATAACAAAACAAGTGTCACTTATTTGGATTTTGTTAGGATTATGTATACATGAACTTAATATTTAAAAAGTTATGTTTGCATAACATTTGCAGTTCTTGGATTGGTGAGACTGCATAAAGATTAATTATGCAAAAAAAAAACAAAACCAAAAACCTTTCATGCCTGAGGCACTGAAGATTCCAGGTTCAATCACTAGCACCACAATAGGCCAGACTGAACAGTGCTCTAGTAAGGAAATGGAGGAGGACTCTGTCAGTAGAATGGATCAAACACTATAAAGTGAATCTCATTAGGTATGTTAAAATTCTCTTTAACAATCACTGCTTGAGACTCAACCTATCTATTTAAAGAATTCAGTTAGCAGTGTTTACTACTCCCTAGCCTAAATGGAAGTAAATATTGTGATTTTAGAAGGTAAGTAATAGAAGAATTGCAACTTTATAAGAGCAGTGATTTACATTTAAATAAAAATTCATAGATACATGCATATTCTTTCCTTTTTTTTTTTTTTGGCTCCAGAGTTAATGCTGGGGCTTGGTGCCTGCAAATCCACTGCTCCTGGAGGCTTTTTTTCCCTTGTCTTACCCTTGTTGTTTATTGTTGTTATTATCATTGATTTTGGATAGGACAGAAAGAAATCCAGAGAGGATGGCAAGACAGAGAAGGGAAGAGAAATATAGACACCTGTAGACCTGCTTCACCTCTTGTGAAGCGACCTCCCTGCAGGTGGGGAGTCAGGGGCTCTAACCAGGATCCTTAGGGTAGTCTTTGTGCCCAGCCACCCCACATGCATATTCTTATATGCTAACTATCTAAATTGAGATACATAATAATCTACTCAGGTAGAATGGAAAAACACTATACAAATATTAGATTTCAGTTATTCATAAGTATTTTCATTATTTAATTTCAGGTACCCCTCCCCCAAATCATTTTATAGGGTGGGTACTGATTTACAGGGTAGTTTTTGTCACATTTCTGTCTCTGCCATAGATATCTCCCTATTTTTACTCCCTAAGGTTATCTTCATTATTTTAATTATAGAAACCAAAATATATTGAATGCAGAGCCAGGAAGATAGCACAGCACTTTGTACGGAGCTCAGTTGTGCAGAAGTCCCAGGTTTCATTCCCCAAAATACCAGTAGTCAAACCCAAACAGTGCTCTGGTCAGGGAAAAAAATATCAATGTAGTAACTCTAAGTGCCACGTCATTAAAAAATATATATATGCATATACATATGCTTTTTCTTTATTAATGATTTTAGGTGTCATCACATTTACAGTCTGGTGAATGCAATATAGAATTATTATTGATGCTTAAAATCATTTTTTGCCTTTGTTCACTACAGGCACTTCACAAATCTTATTCCTTTTTAGTTGAAAGCAAATCTTTCCTCTCATTTCTCTTTTGAGAATGTATATGTGTTTTGAATGCTAATATAGAATTGTCTCCATAGATACCTAATCAAGACTAATAAAAGTGTTTCCAGAGGCAGTTTAATACTTTCAGCTTTATTCTTCAGTAAATTTAAAGGTTTGTTTCATTTTATTTTAATAACGTCAAGAAATTATTTCTAATACTTTTAAGATAAATGAACTTATTTAATTTGATTTGCTAAGTTGGATTTACTTTTTAATGGACTTATTATTTCTAAAGTTTCCCATAATGTTTATCTAGAACTATTATTTCTGAACAATTTTCTGAGTTTTATGTAATTGCATATTGGTAGGATAAAGTTCTTAAATCAAGTAATAAGAAATTTGATATTTTTATTAAATGTACATGAAAAGTAGATTTCCCTATCTTTCAACCATATCTTCTAAAATGTCAGTGTTCAAAATGCTTACAGATTATTTATTCAGAACAAAGTCCCATAAAATACGATGACATCATGGGCCGATTTACATAATAAAACTCAAAGAAACTGGAATGTCATTGTACATTTTGTTTGTTTAATGATATACATGGAAGGTGAAGAAACTATTGATATGCAAAAATTTGACACCCAACATTGTGTTAATTAATAAAATCATAGATACTTGAGGAAACTATTCAGGCATGCATTCTGAAGTTCATATTGAAGTTTTTATGCCCCTCACTATTTTGAAGTTAGTAGTTAAATAAATTGTAATGAAATTTACTGTGGTTCATCAATTTATTGACTTTATTGAATTTGTCACAGTGTTCTTAATCAAAATTGTTTTTACTACATTAATACTAAAACTAAAACATTTTATATATTCTTGATGTGCTAAGTGTCCCAAATAGTGACAGTAGTTATCAGTCAAGTTAAATAAAATAGCTTGATGACAGATTAAGGCAAGCATAGCCTCCATTCCACTGCATTGATTTATAAAACATGCATTATGTACTACGTAAGAAGCTGATATTCAAATAATAAGCACATCACCATGAACGCTTACTATACTTTCAAATACTAATCTACTACATTTATGATGTCTTAAGCATTTATGTCTTAAGCATTTATGTTGTCTTAAGCATCCTCGTACTACAAACATGATAACCCCATTTTAAATGGGAAATAAATATGCTAGTTACCATTAAATATACACACAGTATAAGACACACAATATAGGAGCTGAGATACAAACTAAAACAATTTAACTCTAGAACCTACAAAGCATATTCATGGAGAAGTTTATTACATTCTCCAGTGTAATGGGTAGTGGCAGGTCCAGCGATAAAAAATGCAAACTTGAATCAATGTATTGTTGATTTATAAAGATGAGAAAAATTAAAAACCATTGGGAGAGCAGTAGAGTTAAACAGAATACATCAAGGATCACCAATTTTATCTGATTTGGGAATGTTAGTTTTCAATATTGGAGAGGTGATCTAGGATAAAAGAGACTTTAAAAGCAGCAAAATCTGGATCCAAGTTATAAAGAGAAGGATAGAAATGACTTTTGAATGGGCTCGTGTTGTGGTAGTCATCAGATTAGGATTTAGAGACATCTGTCAGAATTATTGAAAAAGGAAAGCAAGCATATAGGCTATGCTATGTTAGGTAATATTATGAAATAAAAGCAAAATAGAAACTTACTAACATAAATTTTAAAATTAAAATCTGCATGCAGAATTTTATGTCTTAGGCTTAAATATATGATTTTTGGAATGAACAATCAATTTAATACTTATATAAATAAATGCAAGGTATGTTTTCATGTGTCAGCATTTTTCTTCCACACATGATTAATATTATAGGGCATCCTAGGATAACACCTTATAAAATAATTGGCCTTCATATGAATAAGCATTTTATCAACATGAAATAGTGGTTTTTTGGTAACTTTTAATCATGGTAGCTTTTGATGCACTAATAGTTCAGGCTTCCAGCATGGAAACTTTGGAAATCTTCCACTTTGATATTATTTATGTGAAGCTTTCATTCAACAATATTGTGTACCTATTTATTTCACTTGGAGTGATTAAAATGTAAAAAGTGCTTTTCTTTAATACTTTTTGGTGTATGTGTGTTAAAACTATTCATGTCATTAAAATTCAATGGCATCACTTCATGTCATTTAACTTTATCTGGCTAAAATCCTTTAATTCCACAGTTCCTGCTGTTGAGGAACTCTAGGCTCATCACACTTAACCTCTGCCTAGGCTTCTCAGAAAAGAATTTGTTTCAGTCCATTCATTGCTTCAATAGTTGAGCAAGCCACACGCAACTGCACACTGGTCTTTTACCCTGAGCACACTAATCTGATTGTTTTTCTACTCTACAAACTCTGGGTCAACAATCAAGCTGCTGCCAGAAACTAATTAATTTGCAAACAGGCTTCTGTTTTCACAGAGGGAAAGCTTTTGAGAGCCATGTCAGAGAGGCCAGTCACACCATGGTTACACACATTGTCATGGCATCCACTTCTCTGGATAAATCTCTTGCTGGATGTCACTGCACACATGAACCCAGCTTAGCTAGTCAGCAGTAAATCCCTATTGAGGGCCACCAAGTTCTGAATGTAGTGACTCTAGAAGAGGAAATTGGTATAGAAAAGCTCTGCATTCATTGAATTGATGGTGCAGCAAAAGAATGAAAAATGAATGAATTTATATAAGAACAAAATAGGAAGCTGTCTTTAATCTTAAAGGATATTCAAGATTTTGCCTCAACTTTTACATGATTTTTAACTAATTTTCATTTAAAAACTTGATTTCCTGGGCAAATACAATAATACTCTAAAATACTATATTTTCTACTCATCACTTAACTATGTATTCCTAAATAAATGCTTTTGTGACTAAAACTTTGTACTGAAAATGTTGTGACTAATACACCCTACTTTGAGAATGGTTTTTAGCCCCATTATTAAAAAAATAGTAAGGCAGCACATTTGACAATGCTGTTCTGGTACATTTTCTCAGAGATTGGAAAAAAAATCCTTCAAACATATTGTTACTAAAGAGATAATTTTTATCACTTTTTTTTGTTGGCTTCATTAGTGCAATGTGATTTCAAGCAGAAGCAAATAAAAATGAGTTTGTTCCTTAGACATACTATGACAAAGAAACAAGTACCCAGAAAATAAAGCAAAAATCTAGTTTGTTAACATTTAGATCTTTATAATACAAATCAATGAGTCTATCAATTTATGATCATTTAGAGATTAAAATAATTTATAGTATATATTCATTTCTTAGTATTGTATTAGTGATATATTCCTTATTTGGGATGAGATTTTTCTTGTGTAAAGATTTATAAAATAACAGATTACTAAGTTATCTTCAAGTACAGTTTTGAATATTTACCTTAAACTATCACATATCTAAATTTCAGAATATAGCTACAAATATTTTTCGATTTGTGCAAATATATACACATTGATTCCTCAGAATTTTCAGAAAATCTGAATATAGCATGTAGTGCATCAAAGAAGCAATAATAATAATAATAAAAAAGACTGTATACTTGTTGCTTTTTTTCCTAGCTAACCAAGAGGCATTTGTAGTTACTACTGGTTTAACTGAATGGCACGCAGTTTCTGTAAACTCATCTTTTCTCATTACCATAAAGTTAAGAACTTCACGTTATTACCATAAAGTTAAGAACTTCACGTTATTTTTTTTAAGGTCAGCAAAATATTGCTATCATATTTAGATAAGAGCAAAACATCAAAATGGCATAATTAAAGAGTCTGATATGCAAAACTAGATAATTCACTTATCCCAAAAATTCTGATTGCATACTCCCAACAAAATGTATGAATTCAAGGAGGATAGAATTAAAATAATACAGTGAACAGAGTTATACAAGGGATTTGAAGTTTTGTATTTGGTACCATGTAACATTAATTTGTAATCTCATACTTTATGTGTGATCATATTTCTTGCTTCTATTTTTATATAAATATATCTTGTAGAGAAATTTGAATCGTTAGAGAGCATAAAATATCCTAGTACATGACCACAGAGGAAGCTATACTGATTCCTGTAAGGGAAGGCCATCCTGGTATGAATGTTACAAGTAAGAGGAAGTATAATGATGACTTGCATGCCATTTCAATTACAGAAAAAAGCAAATGGGTTGGTTGATCTACAAGAAGGATCCTTTTAGGAAATTCCTCTAAAAGAAAACAGGTCTTCCTGAAATAAGTGGGAAGGCCTCACACTCTGGGAACTGTAATTAGGTCTGTTTGTGCTCACTGAGCTTTGGCTCTCCCAAGGATTCATGTGGTTTCATGTATTAAACCTGACTCTGACTGCCCTTTCACCCTGCCTCAAATATAATTACTTACAGAATGAGTCTTACAAAGCTTCCTAAGCAAACTACGCTCTGTGGAAATGGGATAACGTATATAAAGGAAAATAACATTTAAGAGAATATCTATAAAAAATTGGTAATTTTTACATATCATATATATAACATTATTTTTACAACCATAGAGGTAGGTGATATTATAATCCCAATGAAAGTAAGGACATGCAACCAAAAGATAGCTACTGTGGTAGGGCATGTGCCTTATCCTATGCATGGCCACGGTTTGAATACTAGCACCACTAGAGATACCAAAATACTTAGAAAAGCTCTGATGCTGTGGTAGCACCCATCTCTCTATCGTTCTATCTGAGTGAAAACACCAGCCTATGAGTAACAAAAAAAATCACTTATGTGAGGCCTGGACAGATTTTATTTATTTATTTACTTATTTTTTGCCCCCAGGGTTATTGCTGGGTTTTGGTGCCTGCACTATGCATCCACTGCTCCTGGAAGCCATTTTTCTCTTTTGTTGCCTTATTGTTTTTTTATCATTGTTGTTGTCGTTGTCCTTTTTAAAAAATTAATTAATTTATTTATTTAAAAATGGAGACATTAACAAAACCGCAGGATAGGAGGGGTACAACTCCACACGATTCCCACCACCAGATCTCTATATCCCATCCCCTCCCCTGATAGCTTTCCCATTTTTTATCCTTCTGGGAGTATGGACCCAAGGTCATTGTGGGTTGCAGAAGGTGGAAAGTCTGACTTCTGTAATTGCTTCCCCGCTGAACATGGGCGCTGACTGGTCAGTCCATACTCCCAGTCTGCCTCTCTCCCTAGTAGGGTGGGTCTCTGGGGAAGCAGAGCTCTGTTGTCCTTGTTTTTTATCCTTGTTGTTGCTGTTATGGTTGTTATAGCTGTTGTTGGATAGGGCAGAGAGAAGTCAAGAGAGGAGGGGAAGGCAGAGAGGGGAAGAGAAAGATAGACACCTACAGACCTGCTTCAACACTTGTGATGCTACTCCCTGCAGATGGGGAACAGGGGGCTCTACCCGGGATCCTTATTCGGGTCCTTGCACTTGGCCCCATGTGCACTTAACCCGCTGAGCTACTGCCTGCCCCCCTGGACAGATCTTATATATAACAAAGAACAAGCCAAATTCAAAGCGAAACTTTTACACTGTAAAGACTGTAGTGCTTCTTCCAAAGCCATGCAGCATCCCAAAATATAATAGGAAAGAAATATTAGTTAGAAAAAAAAATTGGCGTTAGTATTTTCTGTCCTAATGGTTAATATATATATGTTAAAAGGTAGTGATATACATGTATTAAATATTAACACGTCTTTGCTATACATGCAGTATTAAAGTATTTTCTACTATAAATAAGTATTTATTTTACCTAATAGATAAGTATTTTACCTAATTGTCAACAGGCCTAAATTAGAGTTGAAGCCTAAAACAATAAAATATCGAGCTAATTTGTGAAAAAATAGGAAAAAAGATGAGTAAATTTAAGTACATCATGTCAAGTACATGTACAATTTATCAAGTCAAAGTCACTCTAACATCCCATAACTTTAGAGTAGATGGTGTAAACAATAATAGTTAAAAAAAAAAAGTGGTCCGGCAGGTGGTGCAGTGGATAAAGGATTGGATTCTCAAGCATGAGGTCCCAGTTCAATCCCCAGCAGCACATACCAGAGTGATGTCAGGTTCTTTCTCTCTCTCCTCCTATCCTTCTCATTAATAAATAAATAAATTCTTTTTAAAAAGTGAATCAATAGATTTCAGAGATTTTTCTTACTTAATTTGGAAGTGTTCCATATTCCTAATTTAAATCTTTGAAACACTAATACATAAATGCAAATTTCAGTAATCATGAAAGTGGTGAAATTTCATTAAAAGTACAGAATTTTCAATTTTAGATAACTGTTTTTGCTTTTCCATTTCTTTTAAATCAGGAACAACAATTAAAAGAGTTATAAAACAGGTTAAGTGCTTCTTACAAAATAATTAAATCAGTGCATCGATTTAAGAAATGTAAAGTAAATCCTGTGCCAAGATGAATTTAATATTGCTGAAGACCTTTCTAAAAGTACCTTTCAAGGCAATTTATTATTTTTGGCAGCACAAATGACTATGTAGTATGTGTGGATGCTTCAAAGCTCATTTATTTTATGCAAGGATGTATAAACATTATATTTCTCATTTTATTCTGGAATAGTATTGGATTTCATGGAGCTAGCGATTCACACAGTCCCTTAGTTCTATCTCAAATGTGTCAGCATCCTCCATCTTGCAGCCGTTCTGGTTTCTGCACCCTGTCAAATGGAGCCTTTGTGCTAATTTGGTAAAGTCAGTTCTCACGTTTAGTGCTGAGAGACTGATAAGTGAATTCTCAGATGAACTACACATTTACAGAGATGAAGTACAGAGCTGTGGACAATGACTGTTTTCCCACAATGTAAATTCTTCAGGCTCAGCTGTCAACATGTGAGTGTGCAGCACAAAAGCAGCTTTAACTTGATGACTTTTTTCCTGAAAGTCCATAAAACTGAAATGAATACTATGCTCTCTTTATGTTATTCTCTCTTCTAATGAGATTTTATTTCTCAAGGACAGTGAAAGCCTATATGCCCTATAAAGTTCTTAGTAGATAAAGGTATTCTCAATGAATATAAAACAAAACATTTTCCTTCTTACATGAACATTTCTGTTTGAAAATAAGACAAGAGAGAAGCAATGCTGAAAGAGGTTGTTTTCCATCTAATTTTGCTTTTATGAAAGTTCAAGTTTAATCACTGAAACTAGATAACCCAAAGTTATCCTCTGGGAAGTGGGCCTTTTGAACTTTTATAGTTGACACATAAAACTCTGTCATTATCTAAGCATTCTGAATTCTTCTTGGTGTCAGGTACTTCAGATGGTTGGTCATTCAGGTAACACTGTTCCTTCTCTAGCCTTTTGGGGTAGGTATCTGCCTCTAAGTATAAACCATTTACTTCTTCACAGTGTTAGTACTCAATAATTTAAAAAACTATGTTGCAGCCTGCATTTAAAAGGACAATTATAGGAAGTGGTATTAAAATTATTAAACGGGAGAATAGACAATGCGAGAATATAGTGGATGTGACAGGTAAATGCAAGTAAGTGACCTAAAGTGTCAGTTCACCATGTCAGGTAAATGACTTGGCACAAGAGAAGCCCAGTTTCAAGATCTGCTACCAGATGGGATGTTTTATGACACTGGAAGAAGCTGTGAAATTTTGCCTGCACTAGAACTATTACACACATGCAGATGCACATAGATACAGTTACAGGTGGTGGCTAAGAAGTGATCGTAATCCGTCTCTGGACTTGGATATGACTTAAAAGGGACTTAAAAGACTTCAGATAGGATAGAGAAGCAAGTTTTTAAATCAAGAGAAAATAATATTGGTGAAAAATGAAATCAAAACAGCAAAAGAGGAGTCAGGGTGTAGCTCAACAGGCAGAGCACATGCCTTCCATAGTAAAGCTCTGGCTTCAAATGTAACATTTCATGGGGCAGAGGGGAGCAAAGAAAATGTAGATTGTGGGGCCAGGCAGTGGTGCACGTGGTTAAACGCACATATTGTACTGCACAAGGAGCCAAGTTCAAACCTTGGTCTTCTCCTGTAGGGGGGAAGTTTCATAGGTGGTGAAGCAGGGCTGAGGTGTCTCTCTGTTTCTTTCCCTCTCCACCTCCTCCTCCCCTCTCAATTTCTTTGTCTCTATTCAATAAAAAATAAACCAAAATTAAAAAGAAGAAAATGTAGATTGTGTAAAAAAAAAAAACTCAACACAATTAAGAGTGAAGACAAAAGGGCCAAATATGGCAGTCATTGCATTCGCATGAACTCATGAAAAACAATAAGAGAAATTAATGTTATCACAGGGGAAAGAGGTGCTGACTGAGGTAATTGGAAGTATTCCTTCTATTCTTAAAAATATGGGATAGACTAGAACAAAATTGCTACATACATAACTAAGTTTCATAGTCTTAGTGAGATTAGCATTAGAACTGTTTTTTTTTTCTCTAACAAACCAATAATAGAAGTAAGTTAAGTTTAGATTTCTCAAGAAAGCAAGAAAAATAAATGCGATTCAAGTTCAAAGACAGATAATAAAGCATCTTACTGAGACTATGGACTATAAAACCACAAACATCATCTATATTAATGATGCATATAAATCCAGGAAAAAGGTTTATGCATGGGACACTAGAGACTGTTCAGCATTTGAAAACAAAAAGATTAATGGCATATGTAAGTTGAAACAAATATTTTACAGTAAAATAATCATATTTTGAGGAACAGTATGCAAAAGGTGAATGTATATATGAGTAGAAACAAATTAAATTCTACACAGAAGATGTAATGATTATTTGGTTCAAAAACTAAATGAAAATAGTATTTATTTTAGATGTATATATTATTTGTATGTTCACTTATACTATTTTTTTACATATTTGGAAGAAAAAAATACCTATATGATCAAGTAATAAAAGCCTATGTCTAAAATCCAGGGAACTAGGTTCTTTTCCTAATTTTTTTTTTTACTACTGAGTTAGGTGTCAACTTAGAGAAAATATATAACCATAATTTCCTCACTTTTAAGATGGAAGAGATGATTTTAGAAAGATCAAAGGAAATTGAATTAAATAATAGAAAAACATCTGAAATTTTGAAAGCAATTTCAATGTGTTGTTGCTTTACAAATTTCTATAAATGTCAAGTAATTTATATGATGCTCTCAAGGAAATATGAGAACTGTGAAGTGAAAAAAGACTGTTACATCCTGAGTCATGAAAGCCCTGTAAGACAAGATTGGTAAGTCATTTTATCTTTTTCCATTGCCTCTTTCCTCTTCCGTTGTTCCAGTCCAGATCTATTTCTTTCCACAGTTAACTACTGAGAAGCCTTCATTTTTGGCACAAAGCTAATATTTTCCTAGAATTTTAATCTTTCTTTTTGCTTTTCTGCTCAACTTTCTCACACCCACAATAATGAAGTCACTACTTTGAACTGAATTGCATACTCAGCCTTAAGTTATACTCGTTGTATTCTATAGGGGAAGTTCATCATTGAGTTAATGCAGTTATACATGTTACATATCTGTGTTCTTGAATACACTACATACCATTGAGCCACCTAGAATCATGTTGCTCGGTCCTTATAGGGTGGTGATGACCAAGAGTTCTGAAGATAGCAAAGTCTCGCCCCATAAAATCAGCTGCTGTTCCAGAGTACAGTTCTCCATCTGTATTAACACAAAATAAAATTATGTACAAATCCTTTAATTTAATTAAACAAAGTAAAATAAAACAAAAACAAATAAATGTTTTATGGTAAGCCATGAAAACAAGAAAACAGAATCATTTATGTCATTATATCCTATGTCTTTGTTTAAAGGGATAGTTCTTTAAAAGATCATTTACTGATTAAGCACCTGACTGCCCATTAAGTACTAACTTAACTATAAAACACGATTTAATGGACATTATTTGAGCATAAAATTTTATTCTTTACCAGTATGACCAGAGATAAACTTATAAGTGCAAACTGCAAGGCCCAGTTTTGCCTTCATTTGCTTCTGTATTTTCAAAGCTACTGCAGTTCTAATACTTTTATTTATAAGGGTAAGATATTTTTGTAAAATCACATGTGGCTTTTATTTTAATAGAAATTAAATTTCTAATATATTTCATTTTAAGTGGGATGTGGATTAGTGATGTTCTAATTCACAACAGACTAACATTTTCTTTGCCAATTATTTTCTTGCTCTTTTTTTTATTAGTGATTTAATAATGATTGACAAGATTGTGGTATAAGAAGAGGTACAATCCCATACAGTTCCCACCACCACAGTTCCACTCTCTCTGTTCAGAAACAATGATAATTTAAAGAATAAAAAGGTACATATGAGTCTCTTTAAGTGATATTATATATATGAAAAGCCCTGGGTTGAGTTCCCCAGGACTACATTGAAAATAGGTAAAGCAAAGTAAATGCTATCTTTTAATGTTTAAAATTAAAAAAAAACGTACATTGCTAAGTTAATGATTAGGAATTTGAAGGTGAAATTCAAACCAAAACCTGTTTTATCCTAAATCTCTAACACCATATCTCACCAGACAGATATATCTATATGTTAATGTTTTCTTTAAACCAGTTTGCCTCATAGTATTTTATCCAGAAGACAAAACACTGCCTGCCTACTTAAATATGAAATGACAGAGCAAAACAAATTTCTCCAAATAATCTATCATAAGTGAATTGGACAGCTTTGCCATGGGCTCAGTCCAGATTTGAGTCAAGTCCACAAGTTAAAGGAAAGCATTGGTGCTGTGGTCTCTTTCACTCTTTCTGCCTCTCTCTCTCTCTAAAAACATAATAATAATAAAATAAAATGATGAAATGTAAATGGCAAGACATATTATCTTCTTCAACATTTCAATGTGTTGAAGGGTTTAATGGATTTGAAAAAATATACGGAGAATAATGAAGTCATAAATCACACCTTAAACATACATATGACACTATTATTTCCATCTTAATATTATAAAACTAACAAACCTTCTATATATCCCTTTGGGGAAATCCTATTACTCTTATTCTCAGTCAGAAGGTTTTTATTCACACCTTTAATCTGTGCACACCAAATTACGACTTCAAATATGAATATTGGACACTGAATTTCAAACCAACAATTTGTTTTATATGTTGTGAATTAATATGTATATTAAAATAAATAGCCAAATCATATATTTTTTTCAAGAATTTAATACAAAATTTAAGTCTGACTTGTCTTCACCATATACTGGAATACTTTATCTGGATAATCGATAAAGTCATAATTTTGTCTTAAGGTTCAGAAACACTATGAATAAGGTATCGATTAGTTTAAAAGTTACTTTGAAATCCTAAGTGACAAAAATCCTCAACCTTAAACTTTATTCAATTGCTATGGAATATTATTAAGGTTGGTGCATTATATTTTTATAAATAATAAATGTATATAATTATGTTTCATCATTCAGTGATTTATATTGCTTGGTAGGCACAAAAGACAGGGGAGTAGAAAAATGTATTATGAAAAAATGTATTCTGAAATAAAAACTTGTTTAAATTTAAAAAAATTAAGAGTATTGTGAAAGCAGCTTAAAATGCCCATGCTATTCTAAAATATTTTCACTTTAAAATAACTATCATAAAACAGTTTGTATCTTCTTTATCTTGGGAAATTGAAAGTATTAAATTACTAGTTGAACTTGTTTGTCCCTCAATTATACGTGAGGTGATAAAAAATCTGAAAAGGTGAAAATAGAACAACTAGGATATTGAATTGATTAATTCCCTGTCAAAATGCATGATTCCGTATCATTACCAATAAGAAGTATAATTAAAAATGTAAGACTAAGACTGTCATTAACTAATTATTCTTTTACAAAATTTAGCTTACATTTGTGTGAATAAAATACCCAATATGGCTGTTATTTGTATACCAAAAAACTTGCTACTTGATTTAGATAGGTACATATTTCTAATTCATCTGGTTGACTGTTTTAAAACTTATACTTATTTTTTGGTGTCCACTCCCAGAGAGGAAATCAAAAGTCAATATAAAGAAAGGCAAAAGAAGATTATGTTTCTCTCTTGACAATAATAGGGAATTTATAACAAGTAAGCAGCTGTTCAGAGGAAGAGCTATTGACTCAATTTATTACTGAAAACAGAACTACATGAAATAATTAACTCATAAACAAAAGGGAGATAGTAGCTTAGACAACCAGTCATAGAAAATTATCTTCCAGCCAAGAATGCCTTTTGGAAAGACTCAGAGTGATTTTTGTGAGCTAGAAGACACCAGATGATTATGTTGACCATGAAGGTTGTAAACATATTTTTTTTATTTTTAAAATCTTTATTAATTTACTTATTTATTGGATAGAGACAGGCAGAAATCAAGAGGAATGAGAGATAGGGAGGGAGAGAGACAGATACTCACAGCCCTGCTTCACTACTTGCTAAGCTTTCCCATTGGGTTCTTGCAAACTGTAATGTGTGCTCAACTAGGTATGACACCACCCTGCTCCTGCAGTCTTACATTGTTAAGAATCAAGATCAGTAACTGCTCCATTATAGTAGTCTTTAATTTTTTTTCTGACATAGGTTCTTAATAAAAAGAACTGTGAAAGTGCATCAAACTTTTTTTTTTTTACTTTTAAAAATACAGGTAGCGGGAGTCGGGCTGTAGCACAGCGAGTTAAGCGCAGGTGGCGCAAAGCACAAGGACCGGCATAAGGATCCCGGTTCGAACCCCAGCTCCCCACCTGCAGGGGAGTTGCTTCACAGGCGGTGAAGCAGGTCTGCAGGTGTCTAACTTTCTCTCCTCCTCTCTCCATTTCTCTCTGTCCTATCCAACAACAACAACAACAACAATAATAACTACAACAATAAAACAACAAGGGCAACAAAAGGGAATAAATAAAATAAATATTAAAAAAAAAATACAGGTAGCATATACAGAATGTAGAGTACCCTGCCCCTGCACTGTCATTAAGAGGAAATACCTCAACTAAGAGTATTTAGCATACTCATGGATTTCTATCATATACTATAACTTATTATGTACAACTTTAAGAAACAAAGAAAACACAGAGTAAACCTTACGCCAGTTGTGGTCTACTGCAGCAGACCCAAGCATTCAAAGGGGGAGATACAAGAAAACATTGGGTACCCAATGCACAGTTGGTGGTGGGAATTGTTTGATGATACCTATCAATGGGAGATAAGAAATTGCACTCTTATTTGGTTTGGATTGGGAGATGCATACGGGAAAGTGGGCCCTATCCAAGGGTTCCAGGACTGGGGGAAGTAGGGGCTCTATAGTGGAGATGTGAGGTTCCTGCTGTCTTAGGGTTCAAAAAGACAATCGATAGTTAATATTACCATCACATTATTTGTTAATTGGGTTAACTTTGAAAAGTCCCTTTGTTATGGTTTGCTGTACAGTATCCAGTATCTTGTATATAGCTGTGCTATTGGATGCTTCTAACCTACTTGGTCTAGGCTTTTGAGAGAGTCCGCATATCAAATACATAGCCTATATATTAAAAAGATTCAGTTTGTCTTTTGAGAAACTTTGAGACATACAATTGATTTGCATCCGCCGATCACAACCTAACCAACGCAACGATTGCCACCTCAACATGCTTCACCTCAGACTGTATCCAGAGACTTCACGTGTGGAATGACAACCCTTCAGCTTCATTACTCGGGTGAAACCTTTCCTTTTATAGTACACACTAATTTCATCTCAGATAGTTCACTTTCTAACAAAGTCCCATAACCTAGATATACACCAGTTTCTGTGAGAGAGAGCTTATGTGCACACGTATCCATAAAATACTGCAAAATATATACCTGAAAGCAGAAGTACACTAGAGTTAGCAGTGAGTACCTCCCTAACACTTCCTCTCCACTATTCCAAGCTTGGGATCCATGATTGCTCAACAAATTGTTTGGCTTCATATGTTAACTCTCTTTTCAATCACCAGGTTCCAGATGCTACCAGGATGCTGGCCAGGCTTCCCTGGATTGAAGACCCCACCAATGTGTCCTGGAGCTCAGCTTCCCTAGAGACACACCTTACTAGGGAAAGAGAGAGGCAGACTGGGAGTATGGACCGACCAGTCAACGCCCATGTTCAGCGGGGAAGCAATTACATAAGCCAGACCTTCTACCTTCTGCAACCCTCAATGACCCTGGGTCCATGCTCCCAGAGGGCTAGAGAATAGGAAAGCTATCAGGGGAATGGGGTGGGTTATGGAAATTGGGTGGTGGGAATTGTGTGGAGTTGTACCCCTCCTACCTTATGTTTTTGTTCATTAATCCTTTCTTAAATAAAAAATTAAAAAAAAAAGAAATTGCACTCTTAAGGAAACAAAAACAAGAATGAACAAATGAGACTATATCAAATTGAAAATCTTCTACACATCAAAAGAAAACTCCATAAGGATAAGCAGGAAACAGCAAATGGGGAAAGATATTTGAAAATTACAGTTCAGATAAGTGGTTGAAATCAAATATCTATAAAGAACACACACAGTTCAACTAAAAGGAAAAGAACAGCCCAATTGAAAAAAAAATGGGCAAAAGATATGAATAGATGTTCCTCTAAAAAAGAGATATACATGGCTCACAGAAAATGCAGAAATGCTCCAATTTACTCATTAGAGAAATGCCAATTAAAAACACTGAGATTCTACCTCATGCCTATGAGAATGGGATCTCTCAATAAAACAAGAGAAGTTAAGTGTTGGAGAGGATGTGGCGAGACAGGAACACTTCTACACTACTGGTGGAAGTGCAGATTGGTGTATGAGTTATGAATAGCAATATAAAGAATCCTTAACAAATAAAAATAGAAATACCAGCAATTCCATTCCTAGGCATTTAAACAAAAAGTACATTAACACTGATTAGAAGGGATATATGCACTCCATGTTCATAATGGCTTCATTCACAGTAGAAAATCTTGGAAACAACCAAAAAGTGTCCTTCAACAGATGTCTGAATAAAAAACTTATGTGACAGGGACGGGTGGTGGTGCACCTGATTAAGCACACGTGTTACAATGCACAAAGACCCAGGTTTGAGTCATCAGTCCCTACCTGCAGGGGGAAAGCTTTGCAAGTCGTAAAGCAGTGCTGTCTCTCTGTCTCTTCCTCTCTATCCCGTTTCCCTCTTGATTTCTGGCTGTCTCTATCTAATAAATAAATAAATAAAGGTAATGAAAATTTTAAAAAAAGTTATGGGACATACTCAATGGATATTACTCAGCTAAAAAAATAATTAAAAAAAAGAAAGAAAGGAAAAGAAAGAAAAGGGGAGTCGGGCAGTAGTGCAGCAGGTTAAGCACACATGGCACAAAGCACAAGAACCAGCATAAGGATCCTGGTTCAAGCCCCTGGCTTCCCACCTGAGGGGAGTCCCTTCACAGGCGGTGAAGCAGGTCTGCAGGTGTCTGTCTTTCTCTCCTCCTCTCTGTCTTCCCCCTCCTCTCTCCATTTCTCTCTGTCCTATCCAATAATGATGACATCAACAACAACAACAACAACAATAATAACTACAACAACAATAAAAAAAGACAAGGGCAACAAAAGGGAAAATAAATAAATAAATAAATATTTTTAAAAAAGAAAGAAAAAAGTATGTCCTTTGGGATAAAGTGGATGAAACTGGAGAAGATTATGCTTAGTGAAGTAAGGATATTTCAATCACATGTGGAATATAGAGAGTTGAACATATGAAAATGAAAAAAAACAATGTCAACCTAAGACAAACACAGGACTGTGGAAGAACTATAGAGGTTATCTATGTGGGTTGGGATCTGGACAAAAAACTTTGGTGTCGGAAGTGATGAGGCAAAACAAAGACGATAGTGTACAATACTCTAAACCATTAACCCCTCACTTTAAAAGAGAAGAAAAAGGAGGAGAAGAAGTTATTGCACTCTTTTTTTGTTTGTTTCTCCTTCTTTAAGTTATTGCACTTGTTTTTGTTTGTTCTCTTTCTCCTCCTCCCCATCCCCCACCCCTTATACCTCCCACTCCTCCTCCTCCTCCTCTTCCTGCACACTTTCAGTGTTATTGTTGCTGCCTGTTACCTGCACTATGAATCCAGTGCCCCTGGAGGCCATTTTTCCCATTTTGTTGCCCTTGTTGTAGTTGTTATTGTTGTTATAGCCATTGTTGTTGTTGGATAGGACAGAAAGAAATGGAGAGGGGAGGGGAAGACAGAGAGGGGGAGAGAAAGATTGACATCTGCAGACCTGCTTCACCACCTGTGAAGTGGCCTCCTGCAGGTGGGGAGCCAGGGGCTGGAACAGGGATCCTTACTCTGGTCTGTGTGCTTTGCGCCACTTACGCTTAACCCGCTGCACTACTTCCCAGCCCCTGTTATTGCACTCTTGTGACAACTGTCTTGTCAATCAATATTTTGACTGTTAAAATGATTTGGGAAAAATACAATATCAACTTTCAATATTGAGCATACTTATGAATTTGCACCACATATTAAAGACTTAGGCATATCTCTCTGTACTTCTGCAATAGTTAATTATATATAAGACAAAAGGATCAACTGAAAATGCATTTTATAGTATCTAAGTAATTTATGTTGTTGTCAAAGTCTATATTTACTCTTGGGCAGAGTGCTAATTTGTCAGTGTTTAGCCCTAAATAAAAGTCTTAAAAATCTGAAGTTGGGAGCCAGGTGGTAGTGCCCTGGGTTAAGCGCACGTGGCACAAAGTGCAAGGACAGGAGTAAGGATCCCGGTTTAAGACCCCAGCTCCCCACCTGCAGGAAAGTCGTTTCACAGGCAGGAAGCAGGTCTGCAGGTATCTTTCTCTCCCCTTTTCTGTCTTCCCTTCCTCTCTCCATTTCTCTCTGTCCTATCGAACAACGACAACATCAATAACTACAACTAAAAAAAAACAAAACAAGGGCAACAAAAGGGAATAAATAAATATTTTTAAAAAATGAAGTTATCTTAGTCTACAATAACTCAAATGACAGTATAAAATAATAATATATTAAGGTTTTCTATATTTACTTATAAATATATTTATTAAGCTATAAGTGAAACAAAACTTAATTATTCCAATATTATAAAATTTATGCTATATCATACTCAAGGAAATATATACATATGCAAAAAGTGGCTGTAGATACTCTTTTTATTGTTGTAGTTATTGTTGTTGTCGTTAGGACAGAGAGAAATGGAGAGAGGAGGGGAAGACAGAGAGGGGGAGAGAAAGACAGACACCTGCAGACCTGCTTCACCACCTGTGAAGTGACCCCCTGCAGGTGGGGTATAGGTACTCTTTTAAAAGTGTATATAAGCATCTAACAAAATGACATATGTCGTTTGATACCTCAAAAATAATCTCAGCAATTTGGACAAAAACTAATTATTGCTGAGAGACTGAAACAAACATCTTAAAAATGTAAAAGTACAAGGCTTTATTTGAGTATACAGTCATTCTTTCTTAACTGTGAGCTTTTGTAACTGTCCCTAAAGACAATATTTTTAAAAGTTTAGTGCAATGAACTATTTTTCCATTGTGGCTGCATTACTTTAGAAGCATATATCAAAAATTAAAGTCCACATGTACTCTGAACTATCTGTTCACAGCTCAAAAAGAATTAAAATTGTGAGTTAGACTGGTTAATGTATTGGATTACAATTCCAAAAGCGGGTGTGGTGAAGAAACACAGAATAAAAGAAAAAAAATTCCTGATGAAATCACAGCATTACTAACACGGGTAAAGTGTGACATGATGTGAGTATAATTCAAACAAATCTAAAGACCAAGTCATTATGTCGTTAACACCTTAAGTAAATTCAACTGAGAGAAACAGATTAATTACTAACAGTGTGAGTAAAAAGAAATATATGTCTCTTTCTTACACACACAGATGGGGAGAGATAGCTTGCATAAAATCCGTTCCCTAAGATTGAAATGAAGCATTATGGCAATAATTTTACATTTTCATATTGACTGAGCACCTTCTCACCTTCTCTATACCAAGAAATGATGACTTCATTACTATTGTTGACTTTTTTTTTGCCACCCAGCTTATGACTAAGGCTCAGTCTTGAACCTGTCCATTATTACCGGCAATCTTTTTTCTTTGAACTTCCATTAATTTTTTCTTTAATAGGTGATGTGAGATAGAGAAATACAGAGGAAGAGAGATTTAGAGAGGAAAGATTCTCATCCAATGCTCCAATGCTCCAGTGGTCAGGAAACTTTCCCACAGCAGATGGGGAATGTACTGTTTGTGTCTACCAGGTGAACCAGCACCTGACCACATACCATAACATCTTAAAACTAATAATTGTGGAGCTAGGTGGTGGTGCAAAGGGTTGAGCATACACATCACCATGAGCAAAGACCAGATTCAAGTCCCCAATCCCCATCTGCAGGGAGAAAGTTTCACCAAAGATGAAGGAGAGCTGCAGTACTAAACCTCTCCCTCTTCATTCATTCTTTCTTTCTTTCTCCCCTCAGTTTTCTTATGTCCTGCTAGATAAGCAAATAAACATAAAAAATAATAGTTGAAAAATTAATTCATACATATCATAATGTACCAAATAAGAAATGTGAAATTTGGGGCCAGGTGGTGGCACACCTGGTTGAGAGCACATGTTACAATGCCCAAGGACTCAGGTTCAAGCCCCCTTCCCCCACCAGCAGGGGGAAAGCTTCACGAGTGGTCAAGCAGTGCTGTAGGTGTCTCTCTGTCTCTCTCCCTATCACCCCCCTCCCTCTTAAATTATGGCTATCTCTACTCAGTAAATAAAGATAATAAAAAAATTAAAAATGGAAGAAATATGAAATCGCTAGCTACCAAATATTCCCAGTCTTCATATAGGCTAACTACTGTTTCCTTTCTATGTCTTCATATATTCCAGTAATATGTATGCATCCAAGTAATAGTTGCACTGTTACTTATTTTTCACAACATAATGACTCAGTTTTCAGTATGATAGTCTTTCACTTCTTTTGTTAGGTTTATTCCTAGTTACTTTATTGTTTTTGCTACTATAGTGAATGGAACTGCTGTCAGGATATCTTCTTTTGACATAGTGTTTGTATAAAGAAACAGCATCAACTTTTGTATGTTAATTTTGTAGCTGACAATTTACTTTATCTACAAATAGTATCCAGAAGTTTCCTACTGGATTCTTTAGGGTTTTCTATGTATACTATTATATTTGCATATAACTCAGTAATTCCTCTCCAGGGGATATTTCCTAAGGAAACAAACACAGCCATCCAAAAATATCTGTGTATATCTGTGTTCACAGCTACACAGTTTATAATAGAGAAAACCTGGAAAGGTGTCCAACAACAGATAAATGGCTGGGAAAGTTGTGGTATATATTCACACAATGGAATACTACTCACTATGAAGAATGATGAATTCACCTTCTTCCCCTCATCTTGGATGGTGCTTAAAGAAATCATGTTAAGCTATATAAGCCAGAAAGAGAAGGATGAATATGGTATGATCTTACTCATAAACAGAAGTTGAGAAGTAAGAATAGAAGAGGAAACACAAAGCAGAACTTGGGAGGCTTTAGGTCCTGGTTCAGGGCGATGGAGGAGGACCTAGAATGGTGGTTATACTGTTCTGTAGAAAACTGAGAATTCCACACATGTACCAACAACTGTATTTCCTGTTTACTGTAAAAAATTAATCCTCCAAATAAAATTTTAAATGGGGAGAAAATATGGATAGAATATTTACCAAAGAAGGTACCAATATAAATGAAAGAAATGCTCAAATTGGTTAATGATCAGAGAAGTGCAAATAAAATAATAAAACACTTCAGACCTATGAGAAAATAGAAAGGACAGGGACAACAAATGTTGACAAGAATTTGGAGGGAAATGAAATCTTCTGCTCTGCTGGTGAGAATGGAAACTGGTCCTAGCTCTATGGAAGATAGTCTGAAGATTCCTCAGCACATTGGTTATAGTCCTAGCTGATGATCAGGCAATCCCTCTCCTAGGGATCAAACCAGGGGCCTCCTGTATGGAAGTCTTGTGCTCTACTGCTGAGCAACTTTCCAAACCAAGCTTTCTTTTTTAATGCAGGAAAAGAGAAAATAACAAGAAAAACTGAATCTATGGGATATAATATGCTATAATAATAAAAATCTTTAGGATAATAATAAAAGAAGTCAAAAACATCAATAAAATAAATTATATCTGCTGAATTAAAATAGTTTGCAAATATTTTGAGGGGTTTTGACAAGTGTAGAGTAAATGATTTGTTCCTTTTCTGAATCTTGCTATTCAAAGTTACAGAATGGTGTTCTTTAGGAAATTAATTTACATTGCTTTGAATAATCTTTCTTATCACTAAATATTAAATACTTCTGGAATATATTACTTTAATTACACTGGTATATTAAATATAAGTTTCCACTTTAATGCTAGTTTTCTGAAATGACTAGTGTTCTTTTTTTAGTTTTAGTCACATGTTCTCTTCTAGATTGTCAGAACTTCCCTTAGTCTCTTTTCTTTCCACAAAACTATCTTTCTTTCTTAAAGTTTGAATATAAAACCAAAACTGTTGAGTTTCATATTCTTTGTGGACATTGTGAGGTTGCATACCATATGAACTGTGTAATACTTACTTGTCATCATCCATTCTCAGTGGAATATTAAAATAAATAATCAAGCAAATCCCTGCTGAGAAACATACCACAAATTAAAGCTGCTCTAGGCACAATATTACATACTGCTTTTTTTTTTTTAGTAATATCTATCTTTTTTCAGTGTGCAATTTTAGTAAATGTAGGCTGCAAGTCAGAACAAGGTAGAACTCCTCCTCTTTGTTTAAGACAACTTTAAATTTTTTTCTTAAGAAAGTCATCCACATGTAATCACTAGGCCATTCTTTAATAGGAAAATTATGTATGCTAAATTTGCTGCATTCCTTCAGGTTTTAAACTTCTGTTAAAGTGTTCCATAAATGGATCAAATGGACTGAAATTGTCTATATTTCAAAGTTAATAAAGGAGCAAATTCATGCTTGAATTGTTTTATTCTAATTAGAGAGGGGATCAAAGAAATGGTGATAAACACTAAAGAATACAGACAAAAAATTCTGTATAGTAAATTATGCAGTCAGTAAGATTAAAGATTTAATTTATTATGTAGAAAAAGCTCCTTTAACAGAAAGAAAAAGTCATGCCAAATTTTTTAAATTAATGGCATTAGATAATAATGAATATTTTTAGAATAGATTATTCAAAATTTGCTAAAATTTTATTCTTGCTAAATTAATCTCTCATGTTATCAAATAATTACTTTCTATGTTTTATAGAAAAGGAAACATAATTTTGAGATTTTGATATAGTTATATAAGAAAATATAATCAGAGACTGGGACATGACCTAAGATATTTTGATTTTATATAGTTAATGTGCTTAGAAGTTAAAAGGCCATTGAATGATATCAATTTCTGTTATTATCTAATCCTAATCCAATGGTAGATACACAGACTTTTTTTTTTAGTCTCTCAATAAAGATTAACAGTTTTATTTACCCACTTCTACCTTCCTTCTAATCTTTAAACCATGAGTAAGCATTCACCTCCCATCTATAATGTTGAGGTAAAGAGTAAAGAAAAATAGACAGGGATATGATTAAAGAAAAAGATTAGAGGAACAAAATACATGTTTCTGTCTGATTAAATCTAAAAAATAAATGATGAGGTTTGGTTATAGTGTGCTGCTTTTCTATGTGCACAGCTCAAGTTCCCAGTCACCAAATGTGAGCAGTACACAAAGAGGAAGCTTCACAAACAGTTAAGTAGTACTTAATTGTATTTCTCCTCTCCCTGTTTCTTCCACTATTTGAACAATAAAGAGTACTCCAGATCCACTCCTGGTGCATATATATGTTGTGCATCTGACAATGAGTTATATTCAAAATATACAGATAACTCATAAACCCAACAACAACAAAACAGAATTTAAAAAATGAAAATGGGAGAATATCTGGATAGACATTTCATAAAATACACTGATGGTCAACAGTGACAGAACTGTTACTATTTATTACAAATTAAAACTATGATTTATCACCTCATGCCTTATGACCACCAACAAAAAATGTCAGATCCAAAATGTGCTGGTCAAGATGTGGAAAAAGGGAAAAACACACATACTATCAGTGGGGATAAAAAGTGGTCCATTTTAAATGGAAAGCAATTTGGAGACTTATGAAAACATCAAAAATAAAATCATCACATGATCTAACAATTCTATTCCTGTGTATTTACCTGTAGAACACACACACACACACACACACACACACACACACACACACACACACACTCACTCACACATACACAACACACAGCCCAAAGAGACACATGTACAACTATGTTGATTGCATTGAAATTTATAATAGCCTGGATAAGAATGGAAACAATATAAATGTCTGAAGACAGATGACTACATAAAGAAGATGTGACATATATACACAATGAAATATTACTCATTTAATAAGGAAAGATGAATTCTTTCCATTGGATGGGACTGGAAGGAGTCATACTGACAAAATAAGACAGGAGAGTAAATATAAAAAGCATATAATTTTACTTAGATATAGGATATAAGGAAACAAAGTAAAAGAAGAGAAGTTAAATCAAAACAAACCCTTGAATTCTGACTGCAGAATTCAGCTTACCCATGGGGTAGGAGGAAGAGAATCAGAGTAGGATACCAAGTGGACTGTGGCAGAAAGATACATCGATGAGGGAGTAACGTAGATCTGAAGAAGTGTGAAATTGTATATCTAATGAATACACAGTATTATGCACTAACATTAGCTAATTTTTTTTAATATTACTAAAAATAAAAACCAATAATTTTTATTAGAATCATATAGTAGTACAATAATCAAAGCAGCATCTAGTTTTTTTTTATTCTCCAAATATTTTAAAATACCTCAATTGCCAATGCTATTAAAATAGGTAATGGTTTGTGATGGAAAAATCTAGACATATAAAATTAACAATAAATCTAGTTATTGTCTGTATAAAAATCACTGTTTAATTGATTATTGACTACACACCTACTAAAAGAGATGCTGTCAGCAGTTTAGGGTCATATGGACTCTTCCCACGGCCATTTTCAAAATGAGAGTCTTCCAATCTAAAAATGTTGTCCTGCAGATAAGAAAGAGAAGGATTGAATTTATTTATACCATGATTTTTTAGCATGCTAATTAATTATAGAGAGGTTGAATACTCATGTTCTCCATCTTGGGATATTAATATATTTTTAAACTTTAGAAATGGAAAAATAACTAACTAAAAACTTAGTTATTACAAATAAATACCAATTTAGCTTTGTGACACTTAATAACACTTTCTATGTAAGTAATAAGTATACATAAAAGAACTCTCAGTAACTAGATGATCATAACTGTAGAGTGATAATTTCTTCACGTACGTATATCAAGACCTAACTAAATAGCTCTTAAATGAAATATTTTCAAAATTAAATAAAATGTCCTTTTTTTTCCTTTCCTATATATAAAAAAAAAGCTATCCTATACTAGACACTTAGAGTAAAATACAGCCTTTCATTTTCCAAGAAGAAATGCAAAATAGCCATCGCAGTTACTTTCACCATGCATTCCTACCACTATGCTAAGAAATTTTTCCTCAAAAAATTAAATTTAAATTTTTTAAACTATTCACATTAAAAGGTGGAATGTATGTGAGACTACCCTTATCATCACCTAAGTAGGCAATGCCAGACTATGTTAGGAGAGGTGTGTTTAAGAAGTACTATCATTAAAACAACAAGTATAAAGATAATGCTTGCTTTTATCAAGGATGTATGTTCAGCTGTGACTCCTGGACTTAGAAACTGTAGGAAACAGTTGCGTGCATATAGAAATATGCATGAGTCCTGATGGAGAAAGTATGCCATAGAGCACAAGGTAACTCATGACTGAGACTTGTGCTCTGAAAATGTGTAGCTACAGAAATGGCTAAGTGACATCAGAGTAGACTACAGCATAGTCTTGAATATTCATTTTAGAAACAGCTGCTTTGGGATTTAATTAGATCAGAATATGGATGTCCTTTCCAGTAGCACATTAACTTGTCTTAAGACTGAATGAAATAGCTTTTTTGGCATTTCTTCTACTATTCACCTAAAAGTATTTCTTTCTCTTGGAATAAAAAGTGGTGTTCATTTTACGGAGAATAAGAACCACTTTAACATTTAATATTTCTGATGGAGCTAATGGCAGTGTTTCAAATTATGACTCTGAGAACTCATTTAAGTTAGGGAGGAAAAGTGAAAAAGGAAGCAATCCAAAAGTGTTCTCCTTTTTTATTACAGTGAGTGACAATTACTGATTCTGTTATCTCCTACATTGATCCTGCATTGAGCCATTAGCCAGTTTCTAGCAATGATATTTCTTTAGCTGAGCTCCAAAGTTTACACTGTGCAATAATGGATAAGCTTTCTCAGAATTGTGTTAGGTTGTATTAGAAAGGACAATGAGTCAGGAGTCAGGCTCAGATAGGCAAAAGATTAACTCTGTTTTTTGTTTTGTTTTGTTTTGTTTCTGGGTCACTGTATAATACTGTTTCCAAACCTCTGCTTCTTAAAAATCAGTGTTGATAAAGATATTTAACTTTACAGATTTATTATGACAATGAAAATTAATTTTACCTTATTAAGATTGCTCATATTACCACCAAAAATAAAGAATATGAACACTTAATGCATTAACATTTTGTAAACTTTACTAGTATAAATTGAAACAAAAAAATAGTCACTGAATTACAAATTCATTTACCAACAATTTTGCAAGAATTTGAATATTAAACAAACTTATTTTCATATATTAAGCAAAAAAGCATAATAGAAGAAGAACTTATTAACAAAATATTTAGATACATTTTGATAAAAGCTAAATAGTAATCAAAAGGAAATTTGGTCAGTAAAGACAGTTAAACTACTGATTCAAATCATAGAAACTAAAATTAAATTTTAAAAAATATTTTGCTGTAATGAGAGAGATGATATGAGAAGAGCAAGAGAAGAACGAGAGAAAGAGAGAGAGAGAGACAGAGACAGAGAAAGAGAGAGAGAGAAACCAGATTCAGCTCTGGTTTATGGTGGTGCTGTGGATTCAACCTGAGACCTCAGATTCTCAGGCATGAGAACATTTTGCATAACCATTATGCTATCTTCTCAGTCCTCAATTAAAATTTTATGTCCTCTTAAGACATTTTACAATACTGACAAGAATAGGACCTAACTCTCAAAGTGCATGTCTCTTAATGACTGGAATCTTGAAGAAGTTAATAAAACAAAGTCAAGGTAGATAAAAAGTGCTTCTAAATTCATGTTTAATATTTGATTTACAACTAAAGGATTAGACTTCATAGGAAGAGAGGTTAAGCACATCAGTTACGGTTCAAGTGAAGATGTAAAACTATCCTTTTGCATGGTGTTGGATAAAATGTTCAAAGCTGTACTTTTTTCTTTTTTCTCCTTTTGTTTTCCCTTAAATGCGTCTTTTACCCAGATTTCTAGATTTCTACCACATAATTCTTTATTCCTCTGTGGTTCTACAGAAAGGTAAGTATTGAATTTCATTTCCTGCCTAGTAAAAGGGGAGCATAGAATGATTTGATTTCTTAATAGGAAATTAAAAGACATCTTTTACACAAAAATGTGTGTAGTATAAATTAATATCCATTAAGCACAGTTGTGTATTCCAAGGATGTTGCAATTATACAGAAATGGGTGTTGTCCCTGATCCTGCCTTTTATTAGCTCAGAGCCTTAGGCAATCCATAAACCTTCTGAGATTGAGATTCCTCATCTGCTAAAGAAGAATTAGAAAAATACCAGGGTTAATTAAAAAAACTTTATAAAAAATAGTTCTCATAAAGTGATAAAAATATTAATTTCCTCTTTTATTGCTTTTTGATGCCTCAATAAAGTATATATTTTTTGCTAGATCAATTGACACCTATACCTTTTGTTCCTCATTGGAATCGACAGTTTATATTTTCATCAGCAAAAATTAGGACAGACATTTAAAATATACGTAAATACTTTGGACTCCCAATGCATTATGAACTGCTATTTCCTTTAGCTATATTCAAGTTTAGTTCAAAGGTTTTTCTGAAACAGTACTACTTAGTGTACTCAAGATCTGTGAAACAAAAGAATACTATTAACAATTAAGAAACAAGAATACTGGTATTTCAGTTATCTGGAGATTATAATTAATTATTAGATATGTGAAAGCAGCAATGTTTTTAAAATCTGTTAATGTAATTGTATAATGTAATTCTACGTTGTAACATCTAGCATAATATATACATAACTATCTAAATATATTTAGAAGGTCTTTTGAGATCTGAATGTTATACAATGAATTTCTGTTTTAATAGTGTTAAATCAGATTGAATATGCAAATAACAAGGATAAGATCCCAAGAACCATGTGTACAATTCAACTTGATTGCTTTTTTGCCTTACATGAGCTGAAACAGTTTTTTCATTTGGGAAAAAATATGAAAAATAATCTAGCTGCAGGGATTCTAATAGCTTTAACAGATAGTATGAACATATCATATGTTATTGTACCATATTTTATTATATGATTGCATCAGTTTTCAGCAACTATATTTAGCTTTCAAGACCACTCTTTCCTCTTTGTCTTCTGGATTTCCTGAATATTATTAGTCTGTGGTGAGGTAAGGCACTAAAGGTAATAATAACTGTGTTAATGTCTAATCCAAAGTCTTATAAATTATAAACCTTTGGTGACATCATGGCAATAAATTTCCTCAATCTTAATACTTTCCAAGTCATAAATTTGGGTAACAGAGTTGCAATTTTAGTTGTTTTATTTAATTATTAAAACATAATTTGTGTTTGTAATAATAAAAATGCTACATTTTTATGCTAGAATAACCATTTTGGCTATAACATTGTTTAAAATCATATTTTTCTCAAATTTCTCTTTCTTCCTGAGTTTACAACATGTACCCACAAACCAATGATATGAATTATAAAGTATCCTTCATCATACGATGTTTTTTCTCATCTTTGAAATTTCTTTCTTCTCCCTATCACCCCTTACTTTCAATTCTCAACTCCAGGTTAAACCTTCTTAAAGAGTAAATAACAAAGTCACTTGCAAAGAGAAGTCATCAAAGAATGCTGAGGTATAATTTATTAGTTTCTTTTATACACAGCCTGATTAACAAAAGTATATAGGCAATGACTATAAGAGGTTAGGCTACTAACTTTAGCAAGGAAAGGGTGTAATTGGATCTCACAGGAAATATTGTGGCATATTGTACTTTGCCCATAGGAAATCATTTTGTGGATCAAATTCATCTGGACTTGTCTTTTCTAGATCTATGTTGTGCAATAATATAGCTATGAAGTACATATGGTTAATTAGCTAAAATTAAAAATTCTATTCCTCAATTACTCAAGTCCTTGACAGTCATATGATGTATGTGAGTATAATACAGTATCAACAGGTATTGGAGAGTATGTGGTGGGGGGGAAAGAACACTTTTGTATTGTTGGCTAGGATGTAAACTGGTTCAACCCCTTGTTAAACAGTACAAGAACTCTCAGAACACTAAAAAGTGACCTATAGTATGGCCTAGCAATTTCTCTCCAGCACATTTACCCAAAGTAAACAAAAACTATCAGAAGAGATTTATGTTCATGTCAGCACAATTTGTAATAGCCAAAACATAGAAGCAACCCAGATATTCAATGACAGATAAGTGGCTAAAAAATAATGGTATATACATATGATAGAGAATTATTCAAATGTTAAAATTACATATATATATATATATATATATATATATATATATATATATATATATATTCACAGGCCCTTCGGAATATAACTAAAATATGCCTACTAACTATCTACAAAATGGAGACACCCTCCCCCACATACACACACACAACCCTTTATCTGCACTAGTCCAGCCTTTAGGTTCATGATTAGTCAACAATTAGTTTGACTTTATATGTTAACTCTCTTTTCAGCCACCACGTTCCAGATGCTAGCATGATGCCAAACAGACTTCCATGGACACACAACCCCACCAATGTGTCCTGGAGCTCTGACTCCCCAGAACCTTGCCCCACTAGGGAAAGAGAGAGACAGGCTGGGAGTATGGATCGACCTGTCAATGCCCATGTTCAGCAGTGAAGCAATTACAGAAGCCGGACCTTCCACCTTCTGCATTCCACAATGACCTTGGGTCCATAGTCCCAGAGGGTCAAAGAACAGGAAAGCCATCAAGGGAGGGAATGGGATACGGAGTTCTGGTGGTGGGAATTGTGTGGAGTTGTATCCCTCTTATCCTATGATTTTGTAAATAAAAATAAATAAATATGCATCTGTTAAAGAGCTAACAGAGAATTCTTTCTAAATCTTAATGATTAGATATAAATACTAAACTTACTGTAAAGTATAGATAAGAATAAATAATGAAACAGTAAGGCATAAAAATTATGAAGCCATATACTTTGCAATATCTTGGATGGGACTTGAAGACATTATGTTAAGTGAGGTAAGCTAAAATGATGGTAAGTACCAATTGATATGACTTACAAGTGTGACTTAATAAGTAGGGATAGGGAAGGCAAACACAAAGTCAGACATGGACTAGGCATGGATTTTACATCAAAGCAAAGGACTGTAGAGGATGAGAGGGCGGGAAGAGCAGAAAAGAACTGTGGGTACACATGTGTCAACAACTCCACTGTAAGCCATTAAATCCCTCAATAATTTTTTTAAAAAAAACATTAACAGAAAACAAATGATTCCTATAAAGATGAGAACTGAGCAGAATCTTTGCCCAAGAATGCACATAAATAGCCAACAAACACATGAAAAATTTTCTACATCACTTAGTATAAGGAAAATGAAAATCAAGACAACAATGAAATACCAATTCCCTCTGTAACAATGGCATAGCAAAGAGATCAAAAACAAATGTTGGTCAGGATTGAAGAAAAGGGGCGCTGACACATTTTCTAGGAATATAAGTTTATTCAACATCTATGGAACATAGCACAGAGATTTCTCAAAAAATAAAATAAAGGGAGTCTGTGGCGCAAAGCACAAGAACTGGCTGAAGAATCCTGGTTCGAGCCCCAGCTCCCCACCTGCAGGGGGTCGCTTCACAGGCAGAGAAGCAGGTCTGCAGGGGTTTGTCTTTCTCTCCCCCTCTCTGTCTTCCCCTCTTCTCTCCATTTCTCTTTGTCCTATCCAACAATGACGACATCAATAATAAACACAACAACAATAAAAAACAAGAGCAACAAAAGGGAAGATAAATAATAATAAAATAAAAGTAGATTAATTTATGCATGACAATAGATGTGAGGCTAGAAAGAGGGTGGGAGGGTCTGTAGTGGAAGGAGACTAGTACTTTGTGAGGCTGAGATGTAGTTTATTTTTAAAGAGGTGTGAATTGTAACCCTAAAATATAATAGTTTTGTAAAACAATGTTACCTCGGGGGTCAGGTGGTGGCACCCCTGGGTAACTGCACACATTACAGGACCAAGATTCAACACCTTCCGGGGGAAAGCTTCACAAGTGGTGAAGCTGTGCTGCAGCTCTCTCTCTCTTTCTCGCAAGCGCTTGTACACTGATCAGGTCTGGATTTGAGTGGTGCAGGGGATTGAATCTGGAACTTCAGAACCTCAGGCAGGCATGAGAATCTGTTTGCATAACCATTATACTATCTACCGTTTTCTCCCTCTCCCTCTGCCCCCTACTTCTCCCTCTCTCTCTCCTTCTCTCTGTCTCCCTACCCCTCTCAAGTTCTTTTTTTTTTGTCTCTAATAGTAAAAATAAAACCTACCTAAAAATTTAAAAGATATCATTTTATTGTTAATACTGCTTTCTATGAAAATACTCTGCAGAATTTTAAGGATTAAATGAGATAAAACATAGAGTAAAGGAGAAAAGAATATGTAAAACATAGAGACTTAAATTAATACGATAAAGAGAGACCAGAGTAGCACTCTGGTATACATGATGTATTAAATAACATAATATATATATATATATATATATATATATATACATTATATATATACTCTTCACAAACTTCACAGTGTCTGATGGACAGTAATGTTAAGTTCTCTGCTTTACTGATAGAGTCATCTGTACTGGCTTCACTTGATTGTAATCACATATGCATTACTAAAGGTACTTATTGCTTGACAGCAGGTTGACTTCTGGTACTATCTGTTAAAACAACACATATAATCTATTACCAAGTGTTCTCTCAGAAGTGCTTTGCAGGTATTTACTTCTTATGCTGAGGAAGATAAAAAAAAAGTTACTTTAGTTCACACAGCTTGTATACAGCATGCCAAGGTATATTTTTCTACATATTTATGTAGAACCAAAAATGAGGGACTATTAAAACTTATTTTTAATATTTGATTGGCAAAACTATAATCCTTTATAAATATACAAAATTTAAAATGCACTTTGTAAAAATTCACTTAATTCAGTTTTGCATTCCATATAGTTCATGCGTAAATCAGAATGTGAAATAATCTTAATTGACCAAGACAAAACACTATATTTAATTACTTATCACATTATATTATCAATATATTCAAGACAACATAAGTAGCTAATGTGTCCATGATAAGTTTGTGAACAGCTAGTATCATTTTTCTATATTGTACTTATACTAATATAGATATAGTTTTCACAGATAAATTAAATAGGGTTTTTCCCTGTAAATATAAAGGGCCTGAGTTTATCTGGTTCCTCAAAGATCATTGACATAATTCATCTGCTTTTTGTCATCATTAAAATTAATGGTATAAACCAAGGAAAACAGAAAGCATATGTAGTCATACTTCATGCATATTATGTTTTTAACAGGAGCATAATTTGAGTTTATGCAGATATCACATACCTGTCATGGTATAATTATTTAGCTATGAATTCCTGTTAACTCCCAAGGTATATAATAATGAAAGGGAAAATTCTATCTTGGCCAGAATGAGAAATTCCAGAACATGAACAATTTACAAAGTTTTGACCCAGTGCAACCTGGCAAACTCAGTCAAAGAGTATATCAACTACCTATTAAAAACTAAAACAGTGGAAATTTTTGTATGACCTTTCCCTGTACATTTAAATATTCTATGTTCAAACTGTGCATGCTTTTTGTTTTCTATCTAATATTATAAATAACATCAAGTTGCTTTTTATATTAGATTATCAGTACGGCTAATACCAATTTTCTGTGTGTGTTTCACAATGATTAGAAACCACTAAAAACAATATTTTATTTTATTTTTAATAATTTTTTGATATTATTTTTATTTACTTATTTGATAGAGACATCCAGAAATCGAGAGGGAAGGGGGCGATAGAGAGGGAGAGAGACAGAGAGGCATCTGCAGCACTGCTTCACCACTCTCAAAGGTTTCCGCCTGCAAGTGGGTACCAGGTCCTTGATCATTGTACATGTGCGCACAACTGGGTGTGCCTCCACCTAGCCCCATCACTTGGAAATTTTATCAATCTACATGCAAATATGTCAATATGCACTGGAAGGATAATTTGAATCTCTTTATATAACTTCTTCACATTTGACAATATTGTTCATAGAATACTATCTGGGAAGAAAAGTGACCCAAAAGTTAAAGTTTTATTTATGCCAAGTTTAGATTTTAGCAGTGTTGTCACTTAAGTGCCCTCACAGTCATATAATATAAACATATGATTTTCTTTCAACAAATTAGAAAACATTCCACATAATTATGAACTTGACAAAAGTATTTGGGAAAAAAGATAATTTTGATAATTGTTGGTGAAAATAAGATCAAGGGAGTAATTAGTAAATTCAAAAAAGTGTTGAAATGTTCAAATGCTCTTTTGTTTTATTTTTGGAAATACATTAGTGTGTGGGGGGGGGTTAGCCTAAAGTAAACTAATGTACAACATAGACTACAAAATACTGAAAATGTTTAACTCAATAGAAATAGTAAACAATGATAGGTCATCATCATTATTATTATTTTGTATAGAGACAGAGAAATAGAGAGGGAAGTGAAAGATAGATACCTGAAGCACTGCTTCACCGCTAATGAAGCTTCTTCCCTGTAAGTGGGGACTGGGGACTTTTACCAGGATGCACATTGTTTCATGAGTGCTCTACCAAAGACACCACCCATGAGCATATTTTATCTTCCTATAATAAGCGGTCCTGCACTACTCCCACAAACAGAAATCTTTCTCTTGCCATTGTTCACTGGAACAACAATTTCCTCTCAGCCCCTTTTTTTATCCACCGCCTGACCCCTTCAGTCTCTAGCTCTGCTGAAACACTTCAAAACATTGAGCTAATAGCTTTATAATTATCATTTTGTAAACCATATGTCATAATGCAATAACTAAAACAAAAAATTAAAGAAAATACAATCAGATAATATGTAATTTCATTCAAAATATTGTATTTAAAATAAAGATGAATTTGAATCTGAGCATCAAAGTCAACTATATAGCTATTCATAGTTTAACAATACTCTCCTCTCCCCACACACCCCTACCCTAGTCATTTTAAACTCTCATTTAGAAAAATGAAAGTACATGCACAGACAGGTGTATAAGAAAGAATATCTGGGGAGTCGGGCAGTAGCTCAATGGGTTAAGTGCACAAGGTGCAAAGCATAAGGATCCCGGTTCGAGCCCCCAGCTCCCCACCTGCAGGGGAGTTGCTTCACAGGCGGTGAAGCAGGTCTGCAGGTGTCTACCTTTCTCTCCCCCTCTGTCTTCCCCATCTCTCTCCATTTCTCTCTGTCCTATCCAACAACAATACCAATAACAACAATAACAGTAACTACAACAATAAAATAAAAAAAAAGAATATCTTATGGGGAGGACTTGGATTCTTTCATGAACTTATTTTTTGTTACTAATATTAATAATTTGTTATAAGATCGTAAGATTACAATGTATAATTCCACACCACAGGCACCATCAAAGTTCTATAGCCCCACCTTTCCACCTCCCAAAGATAACCACTATAGTTCTCACAGCCTTACAAGCAGTTTTCTTCTGTTTTGTTTAAATATATATATATATATATATATATATAGGCAAGTTCATCAAAATAAGATCTTTAGATTTGGATTTTATTTATGAGTGAGGCATCTAGTAGTTGTCTTTTATCTCATTATTTATTTTGCTAAGCATAATCACTTCCAGTTCCATCGACTTTGCCCCAAAAGATGCAACATCATCTTTTTTGATTGCAAAGTAATATCCAGTCATCTAATGATAGATGGGCATTTAAGCTACTTCCACTCTTTGGCTACCGTGAATAATGTAGCTTAAGAACATAGCTGTTGTGTTCCTGGTTCTATCCCAATTCACTTTAAAGTTGGAATTCTTTTGCTGCTTCCTTTCATATGCTTCTTTTCATTCTTTTCCTCTCAATAATTCTTGTAAGGCAAATTTGGTAGTGGCAAATTTCTTCAGTTTCTGAATGTTTGAAAAGATCTTCCCTTTGCCACCACATTTGAAGGATAATTTAGCAGGATATAGAATTTGTGGCTGATGGGGAGTCGGGCTGTAGCGCAGCAGGTTAAGCGCAGGTGGCGCTAAGCTCAAGGACCGGCATCAGGATCCCGGTTCGAGCCCCCGGCTCCCCATCTTCAGGCAGGTCCCTTCACAGGCGGTGAAGCAGGTCTGCAGGTGTCTGTCTTTCTCTCCCCCTCTCTGTCTTCCCCTCCTCTCTCCATTTCTCTCTGTCCTATCCAACAACAACGACATCAATAATAACTACAACAATAAAACAACAAGAGCAACAAAAGGGAATAAATAAATAAAATTAAAAACAAAGAATTTGTGGCTGACAATTCTTATCTTTTAATACTCTGAATATGCCATTCCACTCTCTCCTTGCCTATCTAGGGAAGAATCTAGCCTAATGCTTCTCTCTCTAGTTTTTCTTTTTTCTTTCCCTGGCAGCCTGCAATATTTTTTCTTTGTCTTTGGATATGGATGTGTCTTTGCATGTGTCATTTTAGATTCAAAATTTAGGTGTGTATCCACTTTAATAGATTTCTTTATTTTGACATTACTAAGGTATGGAAAAAAATCCTGCTATTTTTTTTTTTTTTGAATATGCTCCCTATTCTTTTCTACCTTTCTTCTTCAGGGATCCCAATGACTATTTGTCTTTTTGATGGAGTCTTCTATTTCATAGAGAAGTGCTTCATATTTTCTAAATCTTTTCTTTCCAAGAGTTTTACATTTACAGAGTGTGGTGGTTGATATTCTCTCCTTCACCTGGTTTATTCTACTTCTGAGGCCTCTTACCTCAACCTGAACTGCATTCAAAGTGTTCTTTATTCCCTGCAGTTCGGTTTAGATTTTTTTATTCTATACTTTACTTATTTGATAAAATGATCACGGAGTTCTTGAATCTTAACATTTTTTAATTGATTTCATAATAAGTTTCCTGAACTCTATCTCCATCATTTTTTCTAATTCTGTGCCTGTTTAGTTGATTGTTTTTGTTGTTGTTGTTGTTATTGATGTATGTGTATTTCTCAGTTCCTCCATATAGTGTTTTCATTGTGCCAGCAGGAAGAGCTGTGACTAAGGTGTTCAATTTCCCTGCTTATATATCTTGGTGGGGTAGGGGAGAGTTTATCCTGAGTCTCCAGGCTAGGTCAGTGTCCCTGATGTCAATACAGGGTCTCTCTGCTGCTGTTGCAGCCTCTGTGGGGCAATAGTAATGGAAACTCAGGAAATTCCAGTTGTAATTTGCTGAGTTTTTAGGTGAACTTTTTTTCTGTTTAACAGTTCTTTGTTATTTAAACTCAGACCTGGAAGTGGTACACCTCAGCTGCCAATCTACCAGTTTGGTGCCAGCCGTCCTTGAGCAGGGAATTTTAGTCCTGAGAATGTCTACTCACCTCCTTTCTATTCACAAGCCACTTGTGTTTGTACTCAATTCTGGTGTACATGATTCTCTCCCTTTCCCTCCCTTTCTTTTTTCCTTCTTTATTTCTTTCTTTCTTTTTCTTTCTTTTTTCTGTAATTTTTAAAAGTTGTTTCTTAAACTCAGACCCAGAAGTGGTGTACCTAAGCTACCAAGCTCCCAGTTTGGCTCCAACCATCCCTGTGGATAGACTTTTAGTCCCAGGAATCTCTCCCTCATCCCTTTTTCTGTCCACAGGCCACATGTGTCTACTCACCTGTGGCTTGGTGAGTTCCTGGTTGTATTTTGTTAAGTTTTCAGGTGATTTTTTTGTTTGTTTCTTTTCCACGTTAACTGAGGAGAGCAAGAAAAAGACTGCTGCTACTCCATCAACAATACTCTCTTACTTGAATTCACTTGTTCTGTATTTTAAATATTAAATCAGTTTCCTTTTGATTAAACTTTTCTATTTTTTGTTTGTTGTTTTGTTCGTTTTCAATTTTATTTACTTTTACTGATTTATTTTTCTTGTTTTTATTTAAGCTACTATTGCTTTCATTTCTCTTTCATTTGTATATATTTATATGTGGAATAATCTTGTAGCACCTACATTTAAAGTAAGAAGAGAATTTCTGTATCTTATTAACTAAATTAGTCAATTGGCAGTGCCTGGACTGAATCTGGCATAGAGGAATGTTTTTTTTCGTTGCCACAGGGTTTTGGAATCTTGCAGTTAAATACCTTTTCATAGGATTTAGAACTTTTCATGTAGCAATTCTAATTACTCCCTATTCTTTCGTGTTTCCTTCTTTATCTTTTTATATACCCTTTATGGCCCACCACACATTGTAAATTATTTAACCATAACTACATTGCATTTTTCATCTAATAGGTACCATTTTTCAGATTTACTTCAAATAACCAAGTCCTATAAGAACAGTGGTCATGATCTCATACCTCATGATGAAAAAATTTATGTTTGCAATTAATCATGCTTAAACAAATAAGTTAATGGAAACCTCAAAGTGATCTGAAATTCTACTTTAATTATAATACTATCATAAATCTCCACTGGATTTTTACTATAAATAAATATATATACCGCTGTTTGACAATACATCTCTATGTTTCATAAAGAAAAAATATGTTTTGCTCCAAATATTTATATCTGAATTAATTATCCATTAACCTAAAATGTTGAACTTTAGGCTATGTGATTAACTACTTCAAAGCCAGTCACTTTTAAAACAGTATCCAGATTCTGTGTGGCTTATTTTGCTTCCAAATTAATAACTAGAGATATCCCACATCAGTTGTTGAGCTGACTTTTGGTCCTTACTATTCATCTATTTTAGCGAACAGCTAAGTTTTTATAAGTGAATTTCATACACCGGTAAAGGTCAGTTTTTTTCTAATAAAGCAAGATTCCATTGTTTGAAAATAAGCAGTTATAATTATAGAATCTGGAATAAATCAAGCATTCTTCCATCAGTAAGAATATTTATATACCTAAAATTACTATTCACCTGAACTGAGCATTTATATAATTCTCAAATTTTTTAATTAGACAAATGTAATACATCTTATCATAAATTATTTCAAGAGCAGCTGAAACCTTTTTTTTTTTTTTTTTGCTTATTTTATTTCTGGCTAGCCATGGTTCTCAAGACTCAAGAAGCATAATCATATCCCAGTCATCAGTATGTTTTGTGCACATATTTGTAAGTTTATAAAGATTCAGATCTACGGATAATACTAATGCATATTATAATTGAGATTGGTAAGAGTTAGTATAAGTCATGAAATATATTTTCACACATTTTGTGCTGTGTAAATTCAATACTGAGATAAGAAAGAAGAGGTTTAGTGAAGTTAAAGCAAGGATGCATGTGGCATACTTAGAAAAATAGCAATCTTGTATAACATACTAATGATGTGAGAATAACAACAAAAATATAGTAAAATTATTTTCTATCTATACTGTTGAATTAAAAACACCAACATTTTCACGAATATATGTTTGATCAATGTTTATGGTTAATGCAATTTTAGTTGTTTTATTTAATGACTAAAACATAATTTGTGTTTATAATAATAAAAATGCTACATTTTTGTGCTAGAATAACCATTTTGGCTATAAAATTATTTTAAATCATATTTTTTTTAAAATTTCTCTTTCTTCCTGAGTTTACAACAGATACCCACAAACCGATTATATGAATTATAAATTATCCTTCATCATACTATCAGAAGACCCTTAAATATGAATTTAAACTTTCAAAAATGGAGAATATAAATGCCTAAAAATATATTTCCAATACTAATTGTATCTAGATGTATACATATCCTTTTAAGTGTATATACATATAAACTCCCATGCAAATATATGTGTACTTTCTATGTATTTGACTTTAAGTTTGTATTAAATTACACACACATATATATGTTCAATATTATATACTTACAAATATCTCAACTACGATATTGAGTTTCCATATACTTTAAGACATAGATAAGTAGGCCTACACATATTGATATACCTCAAAGGTTAACAAAACACATTCTTAAATTATAAATTGATTAAATGAACTGTTTGATTTTAACTTATGCTCCCTGCCTCGTCTTCTTTTCCTTCCTTTCTTCTTTTTTTATGATTTGGGATTCATACATACACAACTACATAGTTCCTGATGGTCACCCTTCCCTTTTTTGCTTTCTGCTTTTCTTCACTTTCTTCTTAAAGAACCAGTTCAGGGCTGGTGAAATAACTCACCTGGGAGAACACCTATTTTGACTTTCTTTTTTTTTAATATTTATTTTATTTATTTATTCCCTTTTGTTGCCCTTGTTGTTTTATTGTTGTAGTTATTATTGTTGTCGTTGTTGGATAGGACAGAGAGAAATGGAGAGAGGAGGGGAAGACAGAGAGGAGGAGAGAAAGATAGACACCTGCAGACTTGCTTCGCCGCCTGTGAAGCGACTCCCCTGCAGGTGGGGAGCCGGGTTTCGAACAGGGATCCTTATGCCGGTCCTTGTGCTTTGCGCCACCTGCGATTAACCCGCTGTGCTACAGCCCGACTCCCCCTATTTTGACTTTCATGGCATCACAGGTTAGAGCGCAGACCCCATACACTGGAGGAAGCTCTAGTACTATTTTAACTCCCAAAGATGAGAGGTCACAGAGGGTGCAGGATAAGGTCAGGAAAGTTCTCTTTGTCCAGTCCCGTTACCCTGAGACTGTTATAAATTCTCTATGGGAGCTCTATCTGATAATTTGACAGAACCATAGCAAGTACACAGAAGGTAAAAAATCTTTTTCTGTTGCAGTAGCAGCCTTAGTCACTTTTATCACTGTCTCTATTGCCAGTCCTCCCTTTGCTATGAACACATGTAGAGAACACAGGGAGATTTGAAATCCTATTCTGGATATTTTAATGATCTCTGGAAACAGAATCTCTAGGTCCTAGCCCAAGATCAGCTGCCTGCAGTAGGATACTGACTTATCTCTCTGAGGCTATGTTATCATATGTGACAATAACACAGATGCTTTGGCATTATTTATGTTCCATATTATTTAAATTCTTTACTAAAGAAGTATGAGATAAAGACTCTTCTTCATTTGACAGTTAAGTAGACTGCTTATGCCTCAGGGGGTGCACAATGAACAATTAACGGAGCCTGAATTTACAGTAATTATATGCATGGCCAAGATACTACAATAGAAGATACTTGGTTTGACTGTTCAAGTTGTTGCTACATGAAACATATGATATTTTAAATCCATAGCAAAAAAAAAAATAATGTGTTTTGTATACTAAGATAATACTCTGGGAACAAGGAACTATTGTCTCTAATCTTGCCCTGAACAAGTTGTCTGAACACGTTCTTTCACATTCTCAAAATGATAACCAGGGACATGTGTAACAAAAGATAGGCCTAAGAAACAAAGATAAATTATGAGTTTTTCAAAGAATTAATTAGGAAGCACATTTTACATCTGTAAATAAATAAAGTAATTCAACAATTTGTTTTTCATGCCTGAGTTTGTACCAGATTTCAAGCTAGACTTCATATATATATATATATTACTCTATTTATACCATTGCCCTTTCCTCAATAATCTCTTTCAAACTAACACTTGATTCGTATTTCAGTCAAATTATTTTACTTGAAAGACCATACTAAAATTTAATAGTTAACTTTCTTGTTCTGGGACCCTTGGGTTTATTTTCTTTGGGGTGTTATTTAATATGAAAATTTTGACTATTATAAGATATGCTTTTCTGTGTGACTTCACATTAACTCTATCTTTGTCACTATTTCTTTTTTCCTAAACATTATTCCCTGACTTCATTAGAAGTACTTCTGCTATGATTTAGTCTTTGGTTTTCTTGACTTGGATTGGATATTTTTTCTTAATTACTGTTCACGGATTTAAAATGATGACTCCCTCATTTACATTTTAACTCACACCATTTCCTTTTAAGTCATTACTGGCACATGTGACACACTGACTAGATAGCCTTTTCTAATCATAACCATAGTACAATAGGAATGCATGAACATATTGTCTCTTTTTGTAACACTAACATATCATAATCAGGCTAGTTCTTTTAATGATGCTGCAAACTTATCATTGATGAAATTATCATTATTTGACACACATATTCAACACCCAGAGCATACCTTTGACATAGTAATTTATTCTCACAAGCTGCTAATTTTTGAAGCATTCTATCATTTATAAAATAATACATTTTTATATAAATAGATTTTTTTCTTAACTTCAAAGACTTTTTAAATGTTTTTTCTTTATATTCCAATCATTTCATTACTAATAGTTTAAATTGTATAAAGTTTGCTTTCGTCATGCTCATTTAATCCTCAGTAACATTCAATAGCTCTTTTTCATGTATATATCACATTTCACTGTGAAATGTGATATATACATGAAAATGAGTTATTGAATATTATTGAATATTGAATATTGAATATATATATATATATAATCTTTATCACACATTGGCCTAATCCTAACTGTTCTCCTTAATTGCTGTTTTGTGATATGCAAAATGGTCTCTGACATATTTTTCACTATCCACAAAGTTAGTGTGTTGCTGTTAATTACAAGTCAATGTTTTGTGTTCTTCCCATTGCATAAGCTTAAAACATTTAATGGATATTTAGAGACTAAATAAGTAAAATATTTTAAATAGTCATTCTTTGAGCAGTATGTTTGAAATTTCTTATTATTGCATCAAGAAAGGTGTGAAGTCAGGAATAAAGTTAAATGTTTAAAGTCAAAGTATTATGCTTCCTTTTTGTTCAGTAGACAAATATGCAGATTACATTGTTACATAACTTGTGCATAAATTCCAAAAAGTCTGAATTCTACTCTCTCGTAGTCTCCTCTCTAAAATTATTACTTAATTAATGTTTTACACATGTCAAAAACTTGCTGTTCACACAGAGGGCTAGGGGAAAAAAAAAGACATTTAGGGATAGTCAAGGAAAACTCGTTCCTTGTCAAACTGTTCACCCTCTGAAACCCAATTGTTAAAAAGACTGTGTCATCTCTTGCCAATTAAATCCTGATGGGAAAAGATGAAAGGCAATTCTTTTACCCAAATAAAATTTCCCTTTATCCTCAGAGAGCTTTAATTCGAAACTCAAACAATGAAGCATAGTTTCCTTGTTGTGCTACCTTCAGTTATTATCTTTTGAATGTTAATGTGTACATATTTCTGTCGTTGCTTTCTATTTGGCTCCTCTCGCTCTCATCTTATACTCCCACATACATACACTTTGAAGAAACTGGCTGCTACTGAACATCACACCACTTATTTATAGACTCCTGTGCATTAAATTTCAGAGTGGAATGTAGACTTTAGCATAGGCCTATGTTATGAGAGAGAATCAAAAGAATCTTTAAGTGCCACATTTCACTCAGAGTATTGACATCTACAAAGAATTGCTGTACAATTTTTTGAATAAAAATACAAAATTAAAATTAATAGGTACAGAGCTGAGGAGACAGATAATAATTATGCACAAGACTTTCATGTCTGAGAGGCTCTCAAGTTCCAGGTACAATCCTCAGCACCACCATAAGCCTGTGTTGAGTAGTGCTCTGGTCTCTCTGTCTGTCTCTGTCTCTCTGTGTGTGTCTCTGTGTATGTATATCTTTTCCACTGTATCTTTCTCATTAAAATAAATAAAAAATATTTTAACTAGTAGATACACTATCATTATTATGCGACAAATTTTACCAGAATATATTTTATCAACACTATTTTATAATAATACATTTTAAGACATATTTTAATTTTTCATCAGTGATAATTTCAGGGCTGTAAAATTCACAACGGTACAGAATGTACGTGAACCTCCACACCCACCAACAAAGTTGTGTGTCCTGTTCTCCTTGACAACCATCATATTTCTCCCAAAGTCAAAAGATAACAGTTTAGTTATCATTGCTTTTAAAAGACAAAATAGGACAGGCAGTGATTATACTTAGTGAAATCTGAAAAGAGCTAAAGGACAACTAAGACATGGTTTTACTCATATATGAGATATAGATTACTAGAACAAAGGGACTTCCATATTCTCTGGTCTTGTGCTTTTCTCTACCTTCTATCTCCCTTCTTTTAAGTTTGTTCTTGTTTTTCCAACTATTTCTTTTTCATTTAATACAGAAGGATTCTAACAGCTAAATAATCTTTAGTTGCATATCTATATAAATGTTATTTTAAATTCCACTTAGATTTGTTCACTACTAAAGCCACAAATATATGTAGGGCATAGTAGTTATTGCAACAAAAGATATGTACTAATTTTCCTTGCATTTTTGAATTAATCAATTTGGATTATTCCTGAAATAGAAGTGGTGATATATGCCAAATATAAAATGATTCATACTGAAATATGGAGATTCTATAATTTTTTACAAAAGATCATTTGGCATTATTTATCAAAGTGTTCAAATTGACCAGAATTTTTATTCTTATTGCTATTCTTATTTGTGTCCTGTTACTTTTTGTACAGTAAAACACAAGGATATTTAAGCCTTGATGGTTGAAGAAATTGTTTTCAACAGTTTATATTTTCTGATGTGATTCCTAGCCGTAATTAATATCTTCTTTCAGAATAAGTTGCCATTACAGGATTTACCCTGTATCTATTTAGTTGTCTACTTCCTCACTTATGTTGCTATGAGACTTTATATAAACCAACTAGAGAATATCACATATATGCAGATCATCTACCAGAGGAAAGACTGAGGAAAGCTATAAATGTTCACAGTCCTAGGAAATACTAAATTACATGACAGTGTAATCTATAGATACTATAGCATATTATGATACCAGTTGTAAAATCAAAATTTTACACCACAATTTCATATTTTAAAAAAAATTGCAAACGGTGCTGGGTGGTGACACACCTGGCTTAGTGCACATACCACAATGCATAAGGACCCAGGTTTTAGTCCTTAGTCCCTGCCTTCAGGGGGTAAACTTTGCAAGTGGTCAAACAGGGCTGTAGGTGCTTTCTGTCTCTCTTCCTCTCCTCTTTCCCTCTCGATTTCTGGCTGTCTCTATCCAATAAATAAAGATAAAAAAATTGCAAACCTACAAATTCACTATGAATACTGAAGAGAATATTTTGGCTTTGGATAGTTTCAACAAGTGAGTGCAAAAATAATCCCAAGAACATTCCATCCATATACAGAACTGATTTATTTCAAAAGAAATATTTCCCACAACAGACAATTATTTTCTTGGTTAAACAGAAATACAATGTATACTTACAAATATATGCTAAGGCAGTTTAAATTGATTTGTATTAATTCCATCACAAATTCATGGGTATGAGTAGACAGTACTATGTATACTACATTTATTTTATATGTAAAATTATATCATATAGCTAGAGCAATATAAATAAATACATCCTGTTGAAAAATTGCAAATAATGCACTGCAGAAATTATAAACACTTTAAATATTAAGCAAACTAAATATAGTTCCTTTTTCTAAATTAAACTTTATCTATTGACTATTTGAACCTATTAAAGTCTGTGACTATAAATAACTTTGCTTCTGCATTTTATCTTTTCTTTACTCATGCACTATGTCAACACTCAACTAGTCTCCACCTTATTCATTAAACCTTTTTTGCTAACAGATGTTGCTTTCTCCCCCGCCCCCTTAGTCTTTCATGTTATCCAGGAGAGATCAAAGTGTTTAGTCATTCTTGTCTAATATATGCAGAGGTGTATAGGTGACATTTTGCATGATTCTTCTGTTCAGGTTACTTTCCTAATGTTTCCAATTGTCTGCTTTGATGATATTTGATAATGTGGTGATTGCTGGACTAATAGAAATCATTTTGAATTGAGCTACTTTTAAGAAAATAAAATAAATTAATATACTGTATTGCTATAGGACACAATTTTTTAAATCTATTTTAGAGAAGCAATGGATTCATTTATAGAATGTAAACATTATTTTTATGAAATCCATTTTTTTTCCAAAAATCATAGCATGAATAGTAATGTAATCATAACATTAACAAATGCAAGAAATAAGGTATTATACTTTTAATATTTATCTAATTCACATATTTTAATTTAAAAATAAAAGTCTGTTATAAGACACTTGAGATACATAAAACATTGTGGCTTTATTTATTTATGCCTTTTTAACATATTTGTCAGAGTAAGGCAATAATGTACTAGAAAGGATGAGCTGTGAGAAGAACTGCTTTAATTCAGCTTTTACCACCAAATACTCATGTATTTTTAATACTTTTTTATTTCTTATTTATTTATTTGGACAGAGACAGAGAGGAATTGAGAGGTGTGAGGGAGAAAAAGTGGGTGAGAGGGAGACACTTGCAGACCTGCTTCACCACTCATGAAGCTTCTTGCTTGCAGTTGGGGACTCGGAGCTTGAACCTAGGTCCTTGCGCACTGTAGCATGTCCTCTCTACCAGGTCCACCACCTAAGCTTAGCCCCTAGTCATGGGATTTAAGAACACTATTTAGTCAATGTGAGTTTAAATTTCCTAGAAAATGAAAGTCAGCATTTAGAGAAACTATCTAATAACTGTAAGTTATAGTATTTTATAAACATGCATTTTTGAGTAAGAAGCTTTTGGAAATTGTGGTCACAGTTTAATTCTAAATATATGATATTTTAAGTAAACTATCAGGTATTGCTGAGTTTGTGTTAGATATAGTAAATAGGCTTAAGCAGCTATGCATATATCAATTTCTCCAACTAAGATTTTTTAACTAAAATCTTCCAAATCAAAATATTTTTCTTAACGACATAGTAAAAATCATTTTAATTTTTGTCTTAGGATATTATTTTTACAATTTTTCGACTTGGCAAAGACAAGGTAGAAAGTGAATAAGATTAAACATTTTGTCACTCATATGACAAATGCATCATTTCATTTTGCCATTTCATTTCACCTGACGTTGATTTTAATCAGGAGACCAGAAACTACTGATTGCTTCTGATGTACTTTATAAACAAAGTATATCAGTTAACTTTTAGCTTTCTAGATGGCTACATGATAAAATAAGGTAACATTTTGCTTATAATTTCATAATCTTTTTCCCGTTCTCCATCGGATCTATTATAATGCCTTATTCTAGAAACCAAAAACAAAAAATTACATGTCTAAGGCACTATGCAATTTCAGCATGATTAAGAACATCCATACTGCTGTTAGTAAAAATGTGATCTAATATAAAGGTAGTACCTGTGATTGCTCTCTAGCATGACATAATACAAAGAACAGACATTTCTCCCTCCAAAGCTTACATTTACTTTTAAGATTTAGGACAGCTAAGAGCAAGTAAATGTGGAACACTAGACAGCCATCCTTTCCAGGTTAAGTAATTTAAATATGAGGTAAGACAGCTACTAAATGCCAGCAATACATAAATCGTAAGACAAAAAAATTGCCAAGATGAAAGCACTTAGAAGGAGTTTGTATCCCTGGTGTGTGTGCACACAATTTATACCACTAGGAAAATAGAGATTTTTTAGCTTCTGTGATAATCTCAGCTGAGATAATATGTTTAAATAGAATCTAGTCTTGTGATCTCAATCAGTAGCCTATTTTTTAAGTGTAAATATGTAGCAGGTATTATAAGTATTTTCAAAACAAGAAAAATCTTGAGGTACAAAATACTGAAGACACCAGTTTAATGTCATTTTAGTAGCAACAAAAGTCACACAATGGATCAGTGGCAGACCTTTGAATTGATTTTAGATGCCATTAGACCACCTTTTTTAAGCACTCAGCAATTCCCAAGATTGCTTTCAGTAACAAAACAATATATATATATATATATATATATATATATATATATGAATTAATATGGCAGACAGGAAAAATAAAAATAAGATAAAAATGGAAAACCGTAATTCTATGCAGTTCAATTTCTGACAGTTTGAAACAATGTATTTCCTTCATGTAAATATAGAAGTTTCAAAGTTGTGCATGGTATTTTTTTTATCAAATTTTCTATCACTTGTAATGTGATAAATTTAGGATTGGGGAGAAAGCATGATGGATATGCAAAATACTAATCCCTGAGGCTCCAAGTTCCAATGTTTGATCTCAGAAACCACCAAAAAGCACAGATGAGCATTTCTCTGGCTAAAAACATGATAAAGGTAAACTAATAAATTTAAATTAATAGAATACATTAGCAAAATTTTTTAAAATGTATAATTATAGTAAATGTAAACCAAATGTGTATGCAATTTAAATTTCTAGCAATGGTTAAAGGAATGTCTTTTATCATTAATGCATATTTCTCCAAATGGATTTTTAGCTATAATTTCTAATAATTTATAAGTAAAGAATTAAATTTAAATACAATTTTTATATTTTAATATGCAATTTAATTATTAATATTTCAGTATACCTATAGGCAGAGGTAACCTAAGAATACCTTACGAATGAAAGTGGAGAACAGTGTGGTTTTCTCTTATTTGATAATTTCTGTGTCCTAAGACTCTTCCATGTTCTTTAAATATTGCATAACTGAAATGCTGCATTATGCAGGTGAGCTATCTCACCGGACTATAATTAAGAAAATGTAAAAGGACATATTTTATCACAGAATATACTCTGAATGAAAGTTGGGAACTCATAAATTTGAATATATATATATATATATATATATATATATATATATATATATATATATACTCTTTGTGCACTTTATTCATATGAATGCTATTTTCCCCTTAAGGTAAATAATTATTTTTGAATGTAAACATATCACATCTCCTCTATGTGAGTGAGTGGGTGCATAAAAGTTAGTATCAGGAAGTAATTTTATCTGTGGATTGCCCTGGTACTTCTTTTACTGAAACATGGTTCCCTGCCCAAACTATTTTGACATCATTGTAAAGAACTTCATAAATTTGCCATTGTCATGCAGTTTATCAGGTTGATAAGCACTTGTTTTTAACATTGCCAGACAGTGTCACATCATCAACAGAAAAAGATGAATGCTTCTTCCAACACAGATGTTAGTAATTCAAGTTGTCTTCCATTATAGTTGGAACTCAATATTAAATAGTATCTATACTACTATAATTATAAGTACACTGTGCACGTTTTTGAATAAAATAGGCATTTATCACTTTATAAGATTTATTAATATTCCATTGCTCATAAATATCACATTTTTCTTCTCTGTCTTTATTTCTCCACTAGGGTTATCTCTGAAAATCAGTGCTTTTATGACTCCACTAGTCTCTGCAGACATATTTTCCCCTTTTTTGATAGGTGAGAGATAGAAGAGAAAGAGACAAAGAGGGGGTGGGGGGTAGGGGAGTAAGTGATATCACAACACTTCATCACCATTCATAAAGCTTCTATCCTGCAGGCTTTCCCATGTGGCGACATCACTGTATTAAACCCAGTTCCTCATGCACAGTAATTTGTGCACTCTACTGGGTGAGCAACTACTCAGTCTCCACAGTTTTCTTGATTTATTCACCATCGATTAGAATTTAGATTATTTTCATATGTTATGAGTAGTGCTGTAATGAATTTGACAGATTTTATGCCAAATGAACTAATATTAAGATAAATGCTATCTGATTGAACTTATATATAAACTCTAAAATAGTGAAACTCAGAAAAAGAGAGTGTAATTTTGGGACACAGGACTGAAGGTCTAGGGCAGTAGGGAGATGCTATTCAATGGTACAATGTTCAGGTATAAGATGAATAAGTTCTACCATATGATATTGAACCTATAGTTATCAATATGCATTTTGCATTTTAAGTTAATAGTTGGCCAACAAAATAGTTCAACTAAATGGTGCACCTGACTTGTCACATGTATGACCCACGTTCATGTCAGATCTGTACCACATTGGAGAAAGTTTTGGTGCTGTGGTATCTTTCCATCATTCCCTGTCTCTATATCTTTCCCTCTTAAAATGTCAAGCTAGAACTATAAAGTCTCAGTATTGACTATAAATAAATAAATTAATAAAGAAACACAAAATGAATAAACTATATAATGTATTGAGCAGTTTAATACAATTGAAAGTTAAAAATTAAAAAGAGGACACAACATTGTATCAATGACGTACATTTGGTGCAATATTTATGCCATTCAAGAGGCCATATCCTACTATGATTTTAAGACTAGACTTACTACCTGTAATAGATAGATTGATGAACCTTTCAAATCCTTTGTTTTCTTGACTGAAAAATGGAAATAACAATTTAATCACAGAATATTGAAAATAAAATCCTATACTATTGATAAATCCATTATATATGACAATAATAGTAAAAGATATTAATAATGGTATAATTTAAAATTTTTGAAAATAGTGATAACAGAAGGGAAACTGTGTCTGATGAAAGATAAATCAGGGTCACCATTTTCATAGAAAAATTCACAGAATTAGTATAATCTGTAATATAATAATTATATTAACATAAAATTATGGTGTAGTGGTTTTTAAAAAGTCATTTTTAAAACACTGCTTCTGTGGGCTAGAGAGGTTGTGCAGGGAGTAGAATGGAGCTGATACAAACATAAGATGCTAAGATCCATCCTTAAATTTCACATTATAGAGAAGTGCTGTGCTTTCTCCTCATTCTCATATAGTAAACAAATCATTTACAAGTGAAAACAGTATATAATTACTGTATGCTAGATTTTGGTTCTTTGCTTTTCATTAAGTTTTTTGATTTTTTAAACAGAATGTTTGAATTACATTAACATATGCATAATATAAAGCAACATTCTCTGGGTTTATATATGCAGAGAAAGCATAGTTTATGATGTATAGGTGAAGAAATTCACATATATAATAATTTGATATTTTACACACAACATAAATTCACCTTCTTTCTAGAATATGAAGTACATTTTAATATGCATAAGCCATAGTATGCCACAAACATGTTTGTCTGATTGTTACAAAATAATTGAAAAACATTTTTTTGGAAGCAGGTGGTGGTGCACCTGGTTGATTGCACATGTGCCAATGTGTAAGGACCCAAGTTTGAGTTTTCCTACCTGCAGGAGGAAAGCTTTGTGAGTGGTGAAGTAGTGTTGCAGGTGTCTCCCTGTCTCTTTCCCTATCACCCCTTCACTCTTGATTTCAATAAATATTCAATAAATAAAGATAATAAAATAATGTTTTTCAATACAAAGGTTGAATACTAGCATCTTAGTTGTATTTCTTTCTATGGGTTATCAAATTTACATGTTAGTAGGATTTCTTGTTCTTCCTAAGAGAGTGTTAATATATTATCCAACATTTATTATCTTTCACTAGAAATATCATTTGAGACTCTCATCATTTCATACTACTTAACTATGTTTTAGTCTCAATATGGTATATCTATTTAACTATAAACACACACACACCACTGAAACATTTATAGCAAAATATATTAGTCTCCAAAACCAATAGTAGTTTTTTACTAGTCTTTCTCTAAAAGATCATGCAGTTGTTTTTTTTAAATTTAATATTATTTATTTACTTATTTATTGCCTCCAGGGTTAACAATGAAGCTCACTGCCAGCACTATGAATCCACTGGTCCTGGTTGCTATTTTTTACATTTTTGTTGCCCTTGCTATTAATGCTGTTGTTGTTCTTGGCTAGGATAGAGAGAAATCGAGAGAAGAGGGGAAGACAGAGAGCGGGAAAGAAAGATAGACACCCGCAGACCTGCTTCAACACTTGCTGAAGGTGGAGAACCCTTAAGCGGGTCCTTGCACTTCGTGCCATGTGCACTTAACCATCTACACTACTGCCCGGCTCCTGCTCATGTAGTTCTAAACCACTTTCCTGAAACTTAATTTGATCTTCATCATCCAATTATCTTTTGAAAACTACTATAGTATACATATTCACACCTGCCCCTTCCTTGGCAATCTTTTTATTTCTCTTGCCTATTTTTGTTCACAATATTGCCCGACCTTTGTATTCATCAATCTTTATTGGTTTTTCAAAGTCAGCTTAAATGTAGCGTACTTGGTTAATATCATCAGGCAATTCCTCATTTAGACTCATTACTTAGTGCAAGCAAAACATATACTGAATATCTGAACATAAACTACATTGTTCTCTCACATTCTGTGACTTTTACTTCTATGTTTTTAGTTAGCTGCAGTTAAGTGAGATTAGAAATATTATATACAATAAAATGTTTTAGACAACTCAGTGGGATGTTACATAGTAATTAAGAAAGTTTTTTAAAAAGATTGAAATGACTTTTTTTATGTGTGGCATAAAATAAAGAAATGACCTACCAGATTCTTTGAGATGCTACAAAACAGGTACCAAGAAAAAAATTCATAGCAATGCAAGTCAACATTATCAAAGACTAAGAATATCAAATAAGCTAGTTACATTATAACTTAAGCATTGCAACTTAAGCAACTAGAAAAAGAGTAAAAATCAAATGCAAAATTCAGCAGGAGGAGAGAAATAATGCAAATCATAACAAGATACTAGAATAAAACAAAATAAATGATTCATAAGATCAGAGAAATCAAGCTAATTCTTTGAAAATATATTTATACATAGCTAAATCACTATACAAGTTTTCCAAGAAAAAAATAGAGAAAACTATGATTAAAACAATCAGAAATGACCAACTGATGATGCAGAGATGCAAATGATCATGAGAGTATTATAATCTCCTCTATGCAAAAATGAACAAAATACACAAATGTGTATACTCTTAGAGTCATATCACCTGCCAAGTCTGACTCAAGAGGAAGTAGAAAGCCTGGACAGTGTAATCACTAATGCAGAAATTTAAGTGGCAATCAAAAATTTCCAAGAATGAAAGCCTAAGTCTAGATGGTTTCTCTAATGACTTTTATAGTATATTCAAAAATTTATCATTCTTTCTACTTAAATACATTCATAAAACTGAGGTAGTAGAAAACTCCCAAATCTATTCTATGAGTTTAAGTTTAATATTACTCTGGTCCAGAAATCAGAAAATGTCATTTTAGAAGGCCTCAAGAAAATATCAAAATATTAGCAAATCAAATCCAATAAGATATATAGAGAATAATTCATTAAGATCAAGAGAAATTCTTCATAGAGATTCAGGGTGATTCAACAGACACATCCAATCAGGGACTGGTATCAAATATATATAACATATATCAACAGCAATAAAATAAACAACCTAATAAAATATGGGCAAAAGAGCTAAATAGATAGTTTTGTAAAGAAGATATACAGATTGCCTCACAGGCATGAAAAACATTCTCCACATATTACTAGAGCAAAGCAAATTAAAATTATATTGAAATTTAATCTCACACCTGTGAGAATGGCCTACATGAATACATTAGAAAATAACGTGTTCGTCTTCAGCTTCATCACTCGGGTGAGACTTTTCCTTTGAAAGCATTCTCTAATTCCATTCCAGGTGGTCCACTCCCCAATAAAGTCCCCAAACCTAGATATAGTCCAGGTCCCCTGAGATAGAGCATAAGTTCACACATGCCCATAAACTACTAGGGAAAAATACATACCTGAAAGCTGAAGTGCACAAGAGTCTGCAGGGAGTACCCCCCCCCCCAACACTTCATCTGCACTATTCCAGCCTTTAGGTCCATGATTGTTCAACAATTTGTTTGGCTTTGTATGTTAACTCTCTTTTCAGCTACCAGGTTCCAGATGCCAGCATGATGCCAACCAGACTTCCCTGGACTGACGACCCCACCAATGTGTCCTGGAGCTCCACTTCCCCAGAGACCCACCCTACTAGGGAAAGAGAGAGGCAGACTGGGAGTATGGATCAACCAGTCAATGCCCATGTTCAGCAGGGAAGCAATTACAGAAGCCAGACCTTCCACCTTCAGCAACCCACAACGACCCTGGGTCCATACTCCCAGAGAGATAGAGAATGGGAAAGCTATCAGGGGAGGGGATGGGATATGGAGATCAGGTTGTGGGCATGCTGTGGAGCTGTACCCCTCTTATCCTGTGGTTTTGTTAATGTCTCCTTTCTTAAATAAATAAAAAACAGAAAATAACGTGTTGGCAAGGTTGTGGGGCAAAGGGGACTCTGTTACACCATTGGTGGGGTTGGAAACTCATGTAAGCTGCATAGAAAGCAGAATGGACAATCTTTAAACCTATAAAATAACCTATGATCCAAAATGCCACTCTTACGCATATACACAAAAGACATTAAAAAAACACTAATCTGAAGGGGTATATGTAAGTCAGTGTTCATTGCTGTATTATTCGTAACAGTCAGTGGAAGGAAACAATGTAAATTCCTATTGGCAGATGACTGGATAGTTAAATTATGGAAAAAATAATGAATAGTAATGGAATACTACTTTTGGACAAAATGGATGGAATTGCAACTGATTATGCTTAGTGAAAAAAGTAAAGAAATAAAAGACAACTACTGGATGGTTTTGTGCATTTATGGACTATAAAAAAATCACATGAACTGAAAGAATAAAAACAACAGAATAGCTAATGTTTCCGGAGATTTTACTGCTTCAAGGAATCTTAGTACTTATTCCTTGCAAATAAGAGAGAACTATTCTATTGGACTAATTCTTTGAATTAACTAGCTAACTTAGAATTAATGATTTTATTCCTTTTCTCCTGATAAAAGCTGATGACTCTTATTAGTACAGGCATACCTCTGACATCTTTCTTTTCACAGGCCCATTAGGAAAATGCCCAGGAAACTTTACTTGCCTCATCAGTAAAATTGTGGCACTAGGAGTCTCTATTTCATCAAGTGTTATCAAAATAATCTTCAGAATACATTGAAAGTATGCAGTATAGGAAACAGATAAACTCTTAAGTGAGTATTGAGTACTAGGAGTATAACTGGTATCATTTGAATTACTGAAATCTTTATTAGTAACATTTACCATTATGTTTGTTAATTCAGTGTATTATTTTACTATTTAATTATCTGCACTAGCAAAAAGGAAGAATCACTCATCACACGAAACATATGTAAGCTTAGAGTAACAGTGTTTAGATGGACTAAAAAGTTTTGTCCTCATCCTTTCTCTACTAGCTGAAGACAAATTTGATATAAAGATATAAACAACATGCTAAATTCAAAATATTAGTTTATGTTTATAAATCTAAAATCCATATTTTTATCAAAATTGTTACTACCAGAAATGCTATATGTGCCCAGAACAGAACACGATAAAGTGGAAACAAATTAAACACTGCTGTTATAAAGTGCACATTCTGTTTTTTGGTTTTTTTTACATTTTTAATTCCTGTACATTATCATCAATATGGAAAGTAAATAACATTTAAATTTGTGTCACAGAATTCAGAAAAATGGAAAGACTAGTTGTAATAGTTCCTTTTGAATAAATGCAGTCAATGAATTACATTAGAAACTGATTTATATATATATATACATATATATATATATATGTTTTTTTTTCATCTTTACTCATGTCTTCACCTATGCAGTTGTTAGATATTTGTGTATGTATGAACTCTGCAGAGCCACATTTGTGTTCATATCCTTTACCTTGCTTAGGAAAAAATGCATATAGACCTGGTGGAGAAAGGTTTTATTATTTTAATTTATTTTATTTATTTATTTGTTATTGGATATAAACAGAATTTGAGAGGCTAGGGGAGATAGAGAGAGGAAGAGAGACAGAAAGACACTTGCAGACGACCTCCACCACTCGTGAAGCTTTCTCCTGCAGGTAGGGACTGGGGCTTGAACCTGGGTCTTTACACATTGTAACATGTGCACTCAACCAGGTGCGACTCTACCTGGCCCCTAAAAAATATTTTATATATATATATATATATGTATATATATTATACTGTAATTAATGCCAATTTTATTTTTATATATTCATTCATCTGAAGACAAATTATTTCTAAGGTCACTTATGGAGCAGAACTATAGCTACAAATCTGAAAAACCCTAGATATAAATATTAAGCTTCCACTATTTCCTGGTAATACCTCCAACCTACTTAATATATAAAGCCACTATTTCAGAAGGTCTGTTTTACTCATTATGTCCTTCCCTTTCATCTTTATGCTATTCCCACTGTCTTACACAGATGTTCATCACCAGTCATCATTATTTCTACTCCCCAACCATTCACCCTACTCAAATAGACTCTTTATATAAACCTGCCTTTCAATCTCATCTTCTCTATGAGGCTACAGCTGACTGATTTCCCGCTGATTCCCAGGATCTCACTTTTTACTTATAGTCTCAATCACACTTATGTACTTAACACAGTCAAACACTCTTGGAATTTACATAATGCTTTTTTTTTATGACCAAATGTAATTGAATGCATTGTTTTTTTTAAATTTTCTTTATTTATTGGATACAAGCAGTCAGAAGTCGAGGAAGAAGGGGGTGATTGAGAGAGGGAGAGACAGAGAGAAACATGCAGCCTTGCTTTACCACTCGTAAAGCTTTCCCCCTGCAGGAGGGCTCTGGCATCTCAAACCTGAGTCCTTGTGCTCTGTAACATGTGCACTCAACCAGGTGCACAACCACCTGCCCCTCTTTTTTTCTTTTTTAACATTTTTTCTTTATTGGGGGATTAATATTTTACAGTTGCCAGTAAATACAATAGTGTTGGTTTTAAAAGCAAGATTATTCAAAATTTGTAATAGATCCTACCAACATGACAGGGTTAGAGCTTTTACTGAATAAATAAACTATTAAGGTTCCATAGCTGGACAGAAATAAATCTATGACATCATATGGTTCTTTAGAATTACATAATAACTATCTTCCCTATTTTTCTCATAAATATCTCCTCCATGCACTTAGATATTGGTGAATAACAGGTAGCATGGGATGTTAGAATATCTGAAATATTATCATCATATTAAAACTACTGAGCAGCTACAAAAAAAAAGTGTCTAGCTCACTACCCTCAACATTCAATTGTACAATACGAAAAAATCCACTAGAATAGCCTGCAGTTAATTATAATGATGTCTAGATCTCACTAAAGCTTTCATAGCAATGAGAATTAAGTATATGAAGTAACAAGTGATACTATCATAGGCAGCAATTTAGCTGTCAACACTCAGATGTTACATTTCATGCCAAAATACCAAAATAGATAGGAAATTTTCTTCTATTAGGCATTCTATCTTTGCTATCTCTTGAAACTGGATAGTTCTATGTGATAGTACTTGGCCACAAAGGCTATTGAGAATATGAAATGTGATATTTGAATTATTTCAGCTGTAAGTATAAAATGTACTTCAAAATTTCAAAATAGTATAGATGTTATTAATAATCTTATATTGATTAAATGTACAAATGGTATTTGTGAACATTATGTATTAATTATACAACTAAACTTAATTTACCTGCTATTTTTTACTCTTTCTAATGTGACACCAAGCAACTAAAATTACATATATTGTTTGTTATATATACTGTGCAAAGTAACTGTAATTTTATATTGAATATAATGAAAACAAGCTGAAAAAAGTTGTGATCAAGATGGTAGCCACGGTTTTATCACCAACAAATTATATGACTTTGAGGCAGTGAGTTAATTCATATGACTAACTCAAAGATGCTGATGTAGGGTAAGACTATCTGCATGTGACCAATCATCAGCCTTTTCTATTTACCCAAGGATCCTGATGCATCCCTACAAATTATGTAATAAAAGTCAACATTATAGGTTATGTGTTTTTTTGTTCGCTCAAATTCCAGATTAGTTGGCTCTAGCTTTGTAAGATAATGACTGTCAGACTCTAGGTAAGGAGACATTCTCAGGTAGGGTATTTAAAGGATACAAATCCAGAGGAACTCTAGGCCTGATACTAGACTCTAGGGTCAGCAGAATATCCTAAAATACAGAGAATATTTTATGATCCAGCAATACCACTTCAGATATATTGGGCTGTAGGAAAAGTTACAACTTTTTTGCATAGAAAAAAATACTTCATGATTTTTTCCAAGAGTCCAAAACATCTGGAGAACTCTAAATATGTATATATATATATATATATATATATATATATATATATATATATATATATGATATGTTCATAGCTGCAATATTCACAACAAGCAAAATATGGAACCACCCTAAATGTCTATCAACAGATGACTGTATAGATACTTTATGGGTTATGGGCTACATAGTCAGTGGAATTCTATTCTACCATTAAAAAAAAGTTGATCCTAAAATACAGAGAATATTTTATGATCCAGCAATACCACTTCTGATATATTGGGCTGTAGGAAAAGTTACAACTTTTTTGCATAGAAAAAAATACTTCATGATTTTTTCCAAGAGTCCAAAACATCTGGAGAACTCTAAATATGTATATATATATATATATATATATATATATATATATATATATATATATATATATATATGTTCATAGCTGCAATATTCACAACAAGCAAAATATGGAACCACCCTAAATGTCTATCAACAGATGATTGTATAGATACTTTATGGGTTATGGGCTACATAGTCAGTGGAATTCTATTCTACCATTAAAAAAAAGTTGATATTGTATCATTTTGGACAAAAATGGATACAGCTGGAGATATGTATGTTATTTATTGAAATGAATAAGAGAGGCAAAAGAAAAACACTTGTGATTTCACTCATAAATAGACTATAGATAAGTAAACAGACTTGCAAAAAGTGACCTAATTATTATTTCTTCAAGATCCCTAAATTCCTCAGCTTCAGTATTTTCTCCTATAAATAAAACATGAGCTTTAATGAACTAATTGGTATAGTGTACTAAGAAAGATTCAATTTACAATACAAGTTAGATGAGAGATATAAATTTTCCAAAAGAATACTAACTACATATAACAAAAGCATTTTGGTCTTGTAGACTATTAAAAGATATTATCCAAAAGTTTTGCAAGAGCAAACTCCTACTCTAGTGAAAGGGGAAAAAATATATAGGACATTTTATTTTATGTCCAAATATATAGGCTGTCATTGAAATGACCTTAGAGGTAGTCATTAAACTTCACTGCATTTCTTAATTTCCCTTAAGTTCTATCATAAATTGATATCATGACATTATGGCAGTATTTGTAGAGTTAATATTTTCCAGCTCTCATGTGAGTCCATCTTTCTTTAGATTTCCTGCTTGGTACACTGAAAAGTTTCATTTGTAATATATGAAAACATCCAGAAACTCCCATGAAAAGCTATACTCCTATATCTATATATATATATCTATATATTTTTTTTAAACAGATGTAAATTTGAAGGGGAAATAACATTTACCATAAGCCATTTGGGAATACTTTGTCTCTAAAGGATGACTCATAATGGTCATATGAGTGGCATAGCTGCTGAGAGAATAAAGTAAAAACTCATATGTACTTGAGTTCTGAATCTTTCCTTATGTGACTTCTGATTTCATTTTTATGATAAACACACACGTATAAGAAGTATGTGACTTCATTGGCAGTTTACCTGCAGTGTCAAGTGCTATTGGCAGATACCCAAGAACTGATTGACATCCATCTTACAAAACAGAAGTCAGTTAATTTGGCTACCAATTCCCAAATGTCTTACAGGAAACAGAAATTCTATTTAAAAGAGCAATCAATGGTTTACTGTGTGTGGTCAGATGGCATTTAATATACAGCTAAAGTAGTTGACTATAGAAAACAGTATTTAGGAATGCAAGCACAGCTAATAAAGTGTCAGAGTAAAATAAGGTAGATTTTTCATAACCAAAAGAGTAAATGAGATAAGTGAATTTAAATACTATTTGTCATTATTTAAAAGAAAGTACTAATTTCCTCCCATAAGGACCTGAAATTATGAAATGATGGAGCTTTGATTTCCTTCAAAACTGATGCTTCACTCCAGTGGTATTTAGACATGGTATTTGGAATGATAAATCTATGTTTTAGCAATCTTAAGAACTCAATGTGGGGAGATAAATGAATGTGAAATTGTTCACAATAACCATAATGAAAGCAAAAAGAAGTAAAGTTGTCCCTTTTTTATATGATAAAATTATTTGTGCTATGTTGGGCAGAATGCAAGCTTTAAATGAAAATTGTTCCATTACCTTTTTTTAGAGTGGAACAGATAACAGAAAAGTACAAAATGCCACTTCCAAACAAGAATCTAAGAGGAAGATGTGTCCAGGTTCTGTCTGAAAAGTCATCCTTTTAAATAAAAGTTACTAAACTCATATATCATAAGGGTTTATGAACTTTAATTCATCAACCCTAGTCTTGGTTGCGATCACTGTTTTATTACTTACTCTCCCAATATTTCCATTACTGTCATGTTTTAATTTATAAGAATACATTTTTTCCTTTGCCAAGATTCACAAACAATATTAACTATTTAAATTCAACAGTAGTGCTTTAAATATCTGTATAGGTCAATTTAAAGCCGTCTCTCTCTTTAGGAGGCTTAAGTTTTGAAAATTAAATTTTATATTGTCTAGACAAGCTATCTTGATAATATCTTTCCCAGAATTTCTTAGGTTGACTGTCTAGACTGCTTCAAATTCCCCAGGTAATTACATAATCATTTTCCCTGTGACCTCCTAGACAGCTTGGAACAGCATTTTTCCTTCACATGGTGGCCATGCAAATCAAGATCACTAAGTTTTTGAAGAAAGACTTTTCTCATAGGCTTTAAATTTCAGTCTCAGGAAAATATTTTCACTCCCATACCCACCTCAAAGGAGATTCTAAAGAAGGTTTTATTTATGTCAAGGGAGAAAATGTTGTCCTTCATTTTCTTGGATAGATGGTCTGGCTCTAGAGTCTGCACATCTCCATTCCCCCCACTTATACTTAAGTAGTAGTAAGTAATTGATAGGTTGAAAAGGAAATAAACTATGAATTCTGAACTTCTGAAAATTAAAAAAGGGGAAAAACACATTTTGAAGGAAACTGTATTAATGCAAGACAAAAACGTGGTATTTCAATTTAAATGACCATACAGAACATCTAAATTTGAATGAAAACAAGGGAGAAATGAGTGCAAAATAACTTGCCAACAATGAAAGTTCCATGGGCTAATTTATAGCTCTGAGAAATCCAGGTACATTTAAAAGGTAAAGTGACAACCTAAAGCACGGTTCTCAGCCTGAACTATATAATATATATAATATTATATAATTATATAATATTATATATAATCATATAATTATATAATTATATAATATAATATATATAATATTATAATGTAGAGAACATTCACACATTCTCTATATCAGAAACAAAGCAAATAAGTAGAATCTAGTAATGAATTGAGATCAAATAAAAGTAATAAATTATTAAAAATATTGAATAATGTTAAATAAGCTAAATTAAACAGTATTAAACATAAGAGTAAAAGTAAGACATTAATAAAAGTTTTGACTTCTAAAGCCAAGGATCATGCTTTTAACAATGAATGGTTTAGTACTTCTTGTTTCTATATTAAAGTCAGTAAGTCATGCACTGTAAAGAGGTTTAGAAGACAATTAAAACTAATAAATTAACCTCTTAAAATATATGAAACTTAGATCAAAGAGATTTTGTTGAGTGTTGTTTTACACTTGATGAAACAATCTCATTGAGGTTTAAGACTTGTCCCAGTACTTCACAGCTAGTATAGCATATAACAAGATCAGAAGCCAGATGTGACAATAAAGCCATTACATCTCCTACTAACATGTGCTAGATCAGCTTTTCTGACCTCATTTCTTTGATGTACAAAGTGTACTATGATGTAATGCAAATTGTCATAATTATCTTCAAATTACCATGTTACAAAAAAAAAAAACAAAAAGGTCGAACTATCACGCAGGATCGAAGTTAAAGAACATGGGAAAATGCTAAGAACGAGGGAAAGATTCACACTGGTGATACTAAAAAAGTTGGGTGTACAAAACCCTCTTGGGGATTGATTCAATAAGCAGGGGACAATTCAATAAGCAAATTAAGCAGAACATTCTTTCTTTAAAATTGTTATTATTATTGTACTTAAAACCATGTGCAGGGGAGTCGGGCGGTAGCGCAGCAGGTTAAGCACACGAGGCAAAGCTCAAGGACCACAGGAAGGATCCTGGTTCCAGCCCCTGGCTTTCCACCTGCAGGGGAGTCACTTCACAGGCGGTGAAGCAGGTCTGTAGGTGTTTATCTTTCTCTCCCCCACTCTGTCTTCCCCTCCTCTCTCCATTTCTCTCTGTCCTATCTGACAACAACAATAATTACAACAATAAAACAACAAGGGCAACAAAAAGGAATAAATATATATATATACATGTGCATGGGGCATGGGGCATCGGGCATGGGGCATGGGGCATGGGGGGTTCAAGCTGTGGTGCACCAATGGAGTGCACAAATTATCATGCTCAGGGATCTGGTTCAAGACCTCAGTGTCCCAAGCAAGTGTACAGGTGTTCTGTATTTCCCCTTCTCTATCTCATCCAACCCCACTCTCATTCCTACCTTTCATCAGTTTCTCTCTATATGCAATAAAAGAAAAAAAAAAAAGGTCTCCTAGAGCAGTGACTGTGTCATATAGGCAAGGAACCTCAGACATAACCTTGATGGTAATTTAAAAAAATAACTAATTGTAAAAATGTGTATGTTGTGGGCTAGGCAGTGGCACACCTGGCTAAGCTCACACATTAGTGTGCAAGGGTCTGGGTTCACGTCTCTGGTCCCCACCTGCAGGGGAAAAGCTTCAAAAATGGTACAGTAGGGCTGCAGGTATCTGTCTCTTTCCCTTTCTACCTCCCCCTCCTTTCTCAATTTCTCTCTGTCACTGTGTAATAAATAAATAAGTAGAATTTTAAAAAAGGAAAGAAAAAATAAGTGTATTTGTTAACAAATATGATACTGTTTATAAAGATAGAGATGAGGAAGGATGCAGTGGGAAAGCTGTTGTGGGCAAATTGTATAAACTGAAGAGGTCTTGCAAAGTGTTTCACTTTTTCCAAGATCATCAAAAATGCAATGATAAGTTTGGTTGCTTAGAGGCCACATCACTTCTACAGTCTGTGTGTTCAGAGGAGATACAACACAAACTAGTTTGATTTCTAAGCCTTTGAGTTAAAAGAACACATTTTCATCACTTTAGGGTATTATACTTTTTTTTAAAAAAAATGCAGCATTAAACTTTTAAATAAGTGGCTAACATGTAAATCATATTTTATTTTTAGGGTACCAGAAATATTCCTGGGACAACTCTTTTGTTTGTTGAGTATTTCTGAATTTCAATTTGGAAAAAAAAAAAAAGCTCTGTCACAAATGATTTTTTTTTTTAACCACATGAATGCTTTTGTTCTTCTTGGGATTTGAGGCCAAAAATACAAATTAAAAAAAAAAAAAGCATATAATTGAAGGCTACTGGTAAACCAGTTCCACAGAACTTCTTTCAATCTTAGCATCCTGTCCTTTAATTATTTCCATATTTTTCAAGTTCTATTTAAATTTTACCTTATTTTGATTTTCTCACTAGGGTGTCATTTAAAAGCAATTGATTAACATTTTCCCATACGCCCAAAACAATAGCAAAAAAAAAATCAAGCAAAAATTTAACTGATTAAGAGCACAAATGCAAATGATTTAGATCAAAAATGAGATCAGAACATCGTACACATTTATGGCATCCTTCCTTAATCCCAAAGCAGCAGAAAACAACTGGGGTGGCAGACACTTCTGAATGAATATGGGAAAGAAGAGAAAGCTGGCAACACAAAAATGGAGAAAACAGTTCACATTCAGCCTGCTGACATCTGCTGCACATGCAATATGGATTGGACTCTGTAATCCAGAATGAAAACAAATCATTTCTTCCTTCCTCCTGTTTCATAACTATTGTTAAGTGATGGTGTCATTCTTTTTCGCACTCACAGATTAAAATTAATACCAGCATCTGACTTTGAAGTAGGCCCCACTGTATAGCAAGCAAGAGGCTAAATGAGCTAAAGAATAAAGCTGCAGTGAAATATTTGAATAGGAAGAGGTTATGGACAAATACCACATTTTAAAAAGCCAGCTTTACCTCAGGATGATGTCCAATTTCAATATAGGTGCAAATTGGATGGAAAGCCCCTGTTCCACAGGCGTACAAATGGGTCTGATTATAAGTTTTAAGCACTTTGATGAAATTAGCACATTCTTTCTGTAAAACAAAGGAAAACAGTGAATTTTAAACAGTCAGCATGACTGAGGTATCCTCTAGAGTCCTAGACACGCTTGAGCAGATTTCTTTTGTCTCACTTTGTAACATTTCTAAAGCTTACTATTCTATTCTTTGTTCATATCATTTCATGAACTTAACATATAAAGGTCCATATTCCTTGGGGAGTTAAGATTATTTTCTTTCATACCTTTTCATAAGAACTACTGGCAATCCTCTTCATAAGAACTATTAGTGATTTCTGTAAAAGTGGCACTGTTTTATTTTAATTAAGGTAATATTTGTTTATAATCTGGAACAGTTTATCAGGTATACAATTTTATACTTCAAGATACTACAATACCAACACCATCAAATATCCAAGCAAAAAATAAAAAGTAGAATAATGTTATATATATATATATATATATATATAAAACCATTAATAACAATCTTTCTAGAACAGAGAAAAGTAGTGACTATTCGATTAATTATGGATTACTTAAATAACACGACAGTGGGCATTTCTTTGGAGAAAAGAAAGACCTCAAGCTTAATTTTAGGAGACAATTAACAGAAATAAGAGATAGTACAACCATCTATTAATATTCACAAATCTTAAAAAGTATTATTAACCCATAATGGTGGGTAATTGACTTTGAACTTCAATAATGTTACTGTCCCATGAGCTCTATTGGTACTTGAAGTACAGTATCCTCCTTCTGAAATTGTCACTACAGTTTCAGAAGTAATTTGCATACATATATATCATAAATAAAGAAGGCTTCATACTTTGGAATAGTTGTAGGCCGAAGGATGTGTTGTATAGTGAAAATAAGCATTTAAATATATTTTAAAGAGGATCATAGATATCCTGCATACATATATTTCTCCTGCCCAATGAATCATAGACCTTTCAGTTAAAAAAAAAGTTATGAGAAATATCTAGACCTGTCTTATTACTACTTGTAAAAATGTAAATATCCCTGACATTTTATATTCTAAATAAAACATTATTGATGAAATAAAATGGATAGGATTATTTTTATTCTCTTTGTAGATTCTGTGGGAAAATAGTGCTTTTCCGTGTATAAATATGAATCTTGTTTGTCCCAATTGAGGAAAGTTTTAAAAGAAAAGATAATCAGGGGAGCCGGGCGGTAGCACAGTGGGTTAAGCATGTGTAGCACAAAGCACAAGGACCTGCATAAGGATCCTGGTTCAAGGCCCCAGCTCCCCACCTGCAGGGGAGTTGCTTCACAGGCAGTGAAGCAGGTCTGCAGGTGTCTTTCTCTCCCACTCTCTGTCTTCCCCTCCTCTCTCCATTTCTCTCTGTCCTATCCAACAATGACGACATCAATAACAACAACAATAATAACTACAACAACAACGAAAAGCAACAAGGGCAACAAAATGGGAAATAAATATAAAAATATTTTTAAAATCACAAAAAATAAATAAAAAATAAAAGATAATCAGATATCCAGAATATAAATTAGATAATTTCATTGCCAAAAACTTCAGAGAAAGAAACATTCTGTTTTTGCAAAATATTCTTAAATAGATGAATACGTATCAGTATTGTAAAAGATGAAAACAAGTAAACAAAGAATGAATGGACTTTAGTCTCACCAAAAGAGCTATGATCTACTTATCAAGTGACAAACATCTAGTAGAATATATTACAACCTTATCATGGAAATATAAAATACTCATTTTGAAAACAGGAAAATCCATATTCATGTGCTAATAAAAATCTACATTAAAATTATTTTAGTATTGACCATTAATATTTTGTTTTCTGTATATAAGCATGTGGAACTAAGATCATGAATACCTAATGGTAAATACATATAGAGATCAGAAGCAGACTATAATGCAAGCAATGATTGCAAACTTCATAGAGAATTGGTCTGGGGCCTGGTGGTGGAGCACCTAGTTGAGCACACATGCTATAGTGTGCAAGGACCTGGGTTCTACTTCCTGATCTCCATCTGCAGGGAAAAAGCTTCCAAGTGGTGAAGCAGTGCTGCATGTATCTCTCTCTCTCTCTCTTGTCTCCCCCTACCCTCTAGATTTCTGGCCATCACTACCCAATAAATAAAGATTAATGAGAGAAAAGGAGAGAGAAGAGAAAGCGAGAGAGAGAGAGAGAGATGGAAGTGGTCTGGTTCCTGGCCCTTTCCAGAGACATTCTGTATAAAATGTGATATTTAAAACATTTGGACTTAAGCATCAACTAGAATTTATAAATTTAGATATTTACAAGAGTTTGAGTATATTTCCACAAAACATTTGTGTTCTGTGGTAGTAACAGATTGCTTCCTTCTCAACTCTACTGTCTCATATAATAAAGGGCAGACTATCAAACTTGAGCAGATTAATTGAAATTTAAAGTTAAATAACTTCGATCCATCATCAATGTATTTTTTCTAGGATGAAACATAAGGATTATTTATAAATACATCTTATCAAGTGTGAATTAGATCTAATTAAAGTACAGAAATTCTAAGCAATGGTTATCTTAATATTCACTAAGTAGTTTAGAGGAGTAACTAAAACAAGCATCTATTTTTTTTTCTACTTCTTACATCCTGAATTGCATGTGTCTATAAGGCATTATACATTTTTACAAATAAATTATGTTCCAAAGTCAATTTTTTCACATGGACTAAAATGAAAAGTTCCCTACCTTATATACAGATCTCTACAACTCAATTTGAATAGGATATATTTTGGGTAAAACTGTGAAACTGTTATAACTTAGTTTCCATGACTCTTTGCAACACTACTCTCCCAATTCTGTAACAATGCCTCCTCTTTCCTCAGTAGAAGTGGGCTTGAAATTTGGGCAAAGAAAACAGGTTGTGGAGAGAGAAACATCTGATAGAATCATTTATAAATGAGTATTACTCAAAAGACTTCTTTGTTCTTGTGAAGACATTTTAGGGGAATTTTTTTCATAGAAACTTTTACTTTGAAACATGTACGTGGCCACATACTATGCTTGCTGCAAAAAAAATGTCCTGATTATGGGCTCAGTCTTACAACATTCAAGATCATAAATAATCACAGCACAATATGTTAAGATTGATAAATTGGCTATGTATATATTAGTGAGCAAATAGATATTTTAATAAATAATGGTAGTAGACCCAGATGTATGTCTTGTTAATTTTAAAAAGAAGAGAAATTTAGTTTGCCTACCATGACATTGTTGACAAAAATCCACATTCTTTGACACCTCAGTGTGTCACAGAAATGTATGTTTAGACCTTGCACATTGGAAAAAAAAAAAGGAAATATTTCACGCCTACCGATAATTGTGAACATATAAACACTACAAGTGACTTCTCAGTTGGATTGAATAATTGATCAGCAATAGTGACTGAAATATTATCGGGATGCTTAGCATAGGATCACACTTTATAATTGACAAAGGAGAACCACCGTCAAAAGATATCTCTTCCTTTATGAAGCTGCTGGGGGTGAGGGGGGAGGGAGTTAGTCACAGGGTTATAGCTATGAAGTCTGGTAAATGGTTTTACAGAGAATGCTGATAAGGGAGTATATCAGTGCTGCAAAGAAACTAGACCCACCCTTTTGGCCTGTGGCCTAGAATGGCCCCATTCATTTCCTGATGAACTCTCCCTACTGGCAGCATGTTGTATTGTTGCCATGCCCAGAAGCCAGCTCAACTATCATTTTGTAGCAGAGGTTAGTCTTTGCAAATAGAGTGGAGAGAAAATTTCTTGGGCTTAGAGTTCATTAAGATCCTTAAAATGAAACAAATGAAAGTAAATACTTTCAAAATGAAGAAGAAAAAAAAAAGCTGTGATGAAACTCATCCACAGCAATGTCGGAAGATTCTATGAGTTAAAGGAACTGAGCAGAGAATAAGGGAGAACTTGAAAGAGACATTCTTAATAAGGTTTTATTCTTTAAAGCAGAAAACCTACGTAAAAGAGTATCAACCCTGTCATTTATTTGCCTCCATTATGTATCTTGTTGCTGCCAAGGTTTTTGAGTGTTCCAAAACAGGATATTCATTCTATTTGGAAGCATCCTGGACATTGCTGTAAAAACGAAGGAAGCGTGGCAGAAAAAGGAAACACACTTCACACATTTCTGCTCTAGGGAGACAGAAGAAGAGTGTTTCTGACCTTTTCTTGAACCATAACGATTCTTAAAACTCAAAATGTAATGCACTTTTTGGCATTAAACTACTGCATTGCTTTGCTCAGCACTGGCGGATTTACAATGTAATAAAGAGAATATAATCAGTTCAAAATGAATTCATTCTTCAAACCTTGATCCTTTTTGGAATTTAAATTGATATACACAGACAAGTTCAGCATCAAACTTGGCTTTCCAAGAGCCAGGCAAACATATTGACCTCTTATTTTACATATTGACCTCTTATTTTTTATATTTTATGAAATATACATAAGAACAACAGCATTAAAATGTTAACTTAGTTTAGAAGTAAAAATAAAAGCAGTTATAAGCTAGTAAACCCCAAGGCCACACCTGAGCAGCAGAAATTGACCATCCTTTGTGATATACCCTTCACATTTTTTTTGCCTCCAGGGTTATTGCTGGGGCTCAGTGCCTGCACCATGAATCCACTGCTCCTGGAGGCCATTCACCACCACCCCTTTTGTTGCCCTTGTTGTTGTAGCCTTGTTGTGGTTATTACTATTGTTGTTGATGTCATTCGTTGTTGGATAGGACAGAGAGAAATGGAAAGAGGAAGGGAAGACAGAGAGAGAAAGACACCTGCAGACCTGCTTCACCGCCTGTGAAGCAACTCCCCTGCAGGTGGGGACCCAGGGGCTAGAATCAGGATCGTAGCCTACGCTGGTCGTTGCGCTTTGTGCCAAGTGCGTGCGCTTAACCCGCTGCGCCCAACACCTCTTTCACATTTTTAAAAAGGTTTTCAGTACTTTCAGTTAAAAATGTATAAAAGAATTACACATAGAGATATTAGCCTGGAAAAATAAATTCAAAAGAAAATGTCCACCCTTAGAAAAAGATATAGGAGCCAAATGCAGTGAATCAAAAACAAACATTGCAAATATGTAGCACTGATTAGGCTGTGTTACACAGACTTTTCCGGACGGTTACAAAAATAAAGTCCATCCATCTGTCAAAACAACTGCTCCATGCATGAAAATTAGAACAGAATTGAGGTGTTTTTAACTAACTTTCGATAATTATACTTTCTACAAAAGAATATAATTTACCTCCAATTCCAATTACCTCCTTGCATGTTCTTAAATTATGGATGGAGCAGCGAAATTTTACTCTAAATAAAAGAAAAAGGAGAGAAAGCTGGAAGATGAATAATCTCTATCCAAATATATTCTGTTCATGATTAAATCAAACAACTTGTTCTGGTTCAAGTATGAATCAGACCAAAATGAATGGGTATAGTATAGCATTGCCTCAGGTCACTAAACATTCAATTAAAAGGGGTAAAAATCTCTATCCTATCAGTAGTTTATGTAGAAATATTTTGTTGTATAATCTAGCAGCTGGGAAAGCAAAGAAAATCTTTCTCTGTCCTGATGGATGGATACATTTCGGCATGAAAATCCATTAATAAGCTTAATTCCTGAAGTTAATCTGTTGACTTTCTTCTTCTCTGGTCAATTTATTTGGCAAGCTAGCCAAATACTAGAATCTTCATGTCAAAATAATAATCCATGAGAATGTTCCTGTCATTCACTTCATTTAAGCTGTCTCATACTTTTATGGCAGCGATGTCCTGTATTTTTTTTTCTTTTAGTACTGTGTGATTACAGCTGTGATCAGATCATCCATAATTATGTCTTTCTAATTTTAGCCCTTATTAAGGATATTAGAAATTTCTTCAGAGACATATCTAACAAAATTGAGGTTTAACCATGTTCTAAGTATACTACTACTACCTGATGTGAAATTCGTGACGGGATTTTTTTTTTTTTAATATTTGTTTTTGAAATGGTTACTAGGCTGTTCTATTCATTTGGAGATATCTTTTTACCTTTACTACTGAGAATAATGGCATAATAAAAACCAACTGCCCTGTCCACCTTAGTGTTTTGTTTTACTTTTAGATATTGTTTTAAAGTATTGATTTAACTGTGAGTACTTATGCATTATTTCCTAGCTAGTTACCTAAGTATGTAAGCCTAAATATATTAATTATCTCATCTTTAAAACTATAATAATTAAAAATTCTTAATGTATTGTGATGGATCTCATAGACTAAATGAAAAGGTCTACATAAGAATCCTAAATCATTTTACCTAAATACTCCTTTCTACTAAGTGCCCCATTCAACTGGTTTTTCACCTCTGAGTTGACACTTTGTTTTGAAGTTTTAAAAATACTACTCAGATTTTATAAACATTTTTCTTTGAAATTACTTGAAGCCTTCAAACTTGGTCAAAATGATATACACAGAGGTACGTAGCCCATGACACCAATAAAACCTGCCTAATGTGAGTCTCTTCTACTATCTAAAGGACTCCTGATTAAATTCACTTTGAAATTTCACATGTATCAGATGATAGCACCTACGAATGAGCTGTATTTTCTTTCATTTTGTATTATATACTTAATTACCACATTTACACCAATCATTGCTATTATTTGATTGTAGGTGGTGTCTCATATGTTTCTTTTTTATAATTAATATTTTTCTCTTTTGTTGTGCTTGTTATTTTTGTTTTCCCTTTTGTTGCCATTGTTTATTACTGTTGTTGTTATTGCTGTCATTGTTGGATCGGACTGAGAGAAACTGAGAGGGGAGGGGAAGACACAGAGGGAGAAAGAAAGACACCTGCAGAACTGCTTCACTGGTTGTGAAGCAACCCCCCTGCAGGTGGGAAGCTGGGGTCTCCAGTGCCATGTGTGCTTAACCTGCTGAGCTACTGCCTGCCCTCCCTCATATTTCTAGCATAACCTTTCTCATCTTATATTCAAAATAATGTATAATTTATAAAATATTATGATAAACTAAGTATTTTCCTATCAAATCATAAAAATTGGTCATATGTTTGCTCTGACTTCAATAATGACATTCTAAGTGTCCAATTTTAAGCAAAGTGTGTAGTGATTAGTATTTACGTCTTAAAGTTATTAAGTCAATTATTTGTACCAAGTGGGAAGACTTAAGAAATAGGTATTTATCAGTGCTAGAAATAAGTTGCATATTAAATTCTAGTGTATATACATTATTAGAATAGACAGTAAAATTCAAGGGATATGAACTGCATTTCTAATCATAGATAAGATATAGCCTTGAGGAAGAAAAGACAAAAACAAAGATAAGGTTTTAGAAGAACACTTGACTTCCTTGATATAGTTCTTACTATCCTCTGCCTTGTCTAATATTAAATACTTAAATATACAAAGTGCTAAATTCTATTATATGTTTAATATTTGAAATGTTTTCAGCATATATTCTAAAATTCTATAACTAGTTTAAAGAAGCTACATATAGTATATATTCCAAATAATGCATGTACATACCCACATCTATGGATTATATGCATATGTATATATACACATATATAATAATTTCTTAATTCAATTAAATATTGAATCTTTTGATTCATTATGTTTATTAATATATAATAAAGATATATGTAAAGTGTGTGTTCTCATTTGGATATTCTCTTCTATTTTAAGATGTAAATTTTAAATTTAATTTTATTTATTTTGGATAGAAACTGAGAGAAACTGACAGGGAAGTGGAGACAGAGAGGGAGAGGAGCAGGCAGACACACCTGCAGCACTGTTCCACCAATCATGAACCTTCCCCCAGCAAGTAGGAACTGAGGCTTGAACCTGGGTTCCTGACCATTATAACTCTACTAGGTGTGCTTATTCATAGGCCTGGATAGATATTCTTGAAAGTTTTTTGGAGGGTTATCAGTGGGGCTCGGTGCCTGCACTACAAATCCACTGCTCCTGGGGACCATATTTTTTCCATTGTTGTTGCTGTTATTGTTGTTGCTGCTGCTATTGTTGTTGGATAGTAGCAAGAGAAATTTAGAGAGGAGGGGAAGACAGAGAGGAGTAAGAAAGATAGACACCTGCAGACCTGCTTAATTGCCCTTGTAGGTGGAGAGCCTGAGGCTCGAACAGTGATCCTTGCATTGGTCCCTGTGCTTCATACTATGTGTGCTTAACCAGGTTAAGTCACCGCCTGGCCTCTGATATTCTCAAAAGTTGTATGGAAAACAGAGTAAAATTAATAAAATCATAATTATCAAGTAGAAATGGTATGAATATAGTTACTGTACTCATATAAAGCTTTCAGTGTGTCATAGGTTAGCATAATTTGATAAGATTTAGGGGTTTTGTTTTTGTTTTCTACAGAATGACTCTCAGGAAGTTGCTAAGATCTGAGGTTCAGTCTTAATCATTTTAGCTATATATTTAGCAGTTTGGCAGTACCTGTATTTACTAATTGGTCACTATGTTTAATGCATTTCATATTCCTAAAATAATAGATCATCTATTTACTGACTTGAGCATTTTCATGTCGAATTAACTGTCATGTCATTCCACACTTGGGCAATAACTAAATTATGAATTGTTCATTCTCTATAAGAACAGTTAATAGTAAGCCCATAGTTGGTGCTAAGGAGAAGTAGGTTTAATCAACCTTATTTTGAATATTAATCTGAGCCTATTTTTGTTTTGAAGGAAAGTAACACTTTGTTAATTAGATTTTTCATGAAATTGCAATCCTCCAATAATAGTCAACTATAAATTATAATGTGTTGTTAACAAATTAGTGGATGGTGTAAATCATTGTCTCAAACAGCAAGTTGTTGCACAATTATATCACATCAACTTAGACTGGAGCTGCATTTCTCAGAATTCTTTTCCTGTGAATTAATAAAAATGATCATAAAATAAATTTGCATGAGATTTACATGGCAGAATTAAAGTTACAAACACAAAACTGCTCTTAAATTACTCTAATCATTTTGTTCATAGAGGCACTAGGCATACAACTTCAATTTCTACCAGATCCCATTCCTTAGTTTTTGCAGAACCTAGTAGACCTGAGTGGTGAAGGAGGGCTGCAGGTCTCTCTCTGCCTCTTTCCCACTCAATTTCTCCTTCCCTTCTCTATTTCTCTCTGTCTCTATCTAATAAATAAATAAAATTTTAAAAAGAGAGAGTGAGACTTGCATACTGCTTCTTTCCCTGCAGGTGGGGACCAGGGGCCTTGAACCCAGGTCCTTATGCATGATAATATGGGCACTTTACTAGGAAAGAAGGAAGGAAGGAAGGAAGGAAGGAAGGAAGGAAGGAAGGAAGGAAGGAAGGAAGGAAGGAATGAATGAAGGAGGGAAGAAGAAAAGGAGGAAGGGAGGAAATGAAGACAGACACACAGACATTGGTCTTAATTCTTCTTCATGGGTTCCAATTTCACCTTCTGGATTTCAGTTTGCCTTTACATATACTACTTCTAGTCCAGTTTTCCTTTACTACTGTCTACCTAGTGATTTATAGCAACTTCAGATCTATTAACTTCTCATAGGAAATAGCTTTATATAAGTTCTTCACTACCTTACACAACTTACAAATCTAATTTTCTATAATCAGATCTTTCTTTTTCATTCATAGGTTCTAGTCTCTGATTAAATTTTAATTAATGAAAGGCTATATCTTACTATACTAGAATAGCTCAATCTGAAATGCAATATAGAGAAAAAATGAATTTGAGCCATTTAAGAAGAAAACAAAATGTTTTAGTTGGTAATTTTATGTATTTCTAAATGTGAGCATTCTTTTCTTTTAAATGCACAGTACGTTTTATAATAAGTTATATGTTTTCATCATTTCAAATAAAATACTAAAAATATATTCTTCAGTTTACACACCCACAAAATAGTTTATACTTATAATCTATATTAAATATTCTACATTTAGCACATAATTTGAATGTAATTATGGTAAACTTCAAGAATATTCTAGTCTGAACACATAGAAATTAAAAATAAACTTAAAACTGTCCAGGAGGTAGCATGGTGAATAACGCATTGGACCCTCAAGCATGAGGTCTTAAGATCAATCCCTGGCAGCACATGTACCAGAGTAATATCTGGTTCTTTCTATCTCCTCCTACTATCTTTCTCATTAATAAATAAAAAATTTAAAAATAAATAAATAAACTTAATGTTATTAGTTTTCTGAAGAACACTAGATATAAATACAATTATTTTGCATCCTGCATGTTTAGAATATTTTAAAGTGCAGTAAATAGAAATATGTAAAAATTAAATAGTAAGAAAAGAACTGGTGTCATTATTTCCTACAGACACCAAAGTGATGTGTCAATTACTATATATCTGAGTCAGATTTAAAAAACAGCAGTCAAAATCGACCACAGTATATTATCATAGAGACAGGTTGTAGGTAGGAAAAATATTGCCACAGTTCATGCTAAATAGTTGATTTGATTGTCATTATACCCTCAGAAATTTATAGAAACCTCCTCATTAAGGTTATAAACTGACAGAATGCCCATCAGAATTTTAAACTATAGGTCAGTTGAACTTGAAACACTCAGCTATATATTCAGAAGACATGGCAAAAATTATTTTCCCAGTGTAACTGTGCAAATCAAGCTAATGAACCCTGCAGAGCATAAAATGTTTACGATACTCCAAAAGTATGTGTACTGGTACATGGGTAAAATACACTGTTCAAGAAAGTCTTAATAAAAATCTGTCAACCTTCCAAATATTTTAATTTCATTTCAACCATTTAAGAATGCAATTGAAACTTACAATGAAAAGGAACACATCAAATTTCATAAAACTTCTTAAAAGTTTTAATATAATAACTCTATTCTAACCAACTGCCTTATTTCTTAAAGATAAAGTAAAATTATTCATTTAATTTTAAGCTTGAATCTAGTAGAATTACAAAAACTAAGTTCATATGTTTAAAACGTGATTCGTGGCAATTAAAACACAAAAATCACCATCTCATTTGTCTCTCCAAGTAAAATGTATTAACTCAAAATAAAAACATCTATTTTATAAAATATATTTAAAGTAAAAATATTAAATTTCCCTAAATCTCCTACCTAAGATACATTTAAATAGGTTCATTCTACTGTTCTCAAAAGAAATATATAGTTACAACTAAATATGAGTTGCCTTAAATAAACACAAAATGTATTTATAACACTGCTAGGTATGTATAATAAACTCACATAAGTGGTAGCTAACATTATTACTTCTGAATGCTGAATTGAAACTGTAATAATTTACATTAGCATATATGTCCAAGGGAAAAATAATTTAAACTTTGTACACAAGAAATTATGTGTTGTTTTTCTGAGGCATAAGACACGATTTTCAATACCCTTCATCAGAAAAATCAGTTGTCTTTATACATAATGTGTCACTAAATTTCACTGTGGCAACCCAAATTAAAATAGCAGAAATTGACCACAATTCAGAAGTTAGATAATCTAGAATACCCACAAAAGAAAAAAGTGTAATCAATAATGTCAAGCAATGTAAAGGACCTATGAATATGCCTGCTTGTAAGGTAAGAAGCTACTCAAGTACAATTTAGTGGATTCTTGCTGTTACATTCTAGAGCAGTCCTGGGTGGAAGGGAGATGAATATTATATTAGCAAATGTAATCGGCATTGCATTATAGGTTAATGTTGTATACTGAACAGTAAGCATACATTTCCCTTCCTCCAGAATTCACTAGCTCTAATTCTTAATATTGTTTGTCCATAGGTCTTTTGCTTCTGAAAAAGACACTGCCTTCTGATATACTTATTTTTAGGATATACAAATATCCTAAAAATAAGTCTGTAAAATAGGCCTTTGCTCAACAAATTATAAATATGTGAGAGAACTATGAAAAAATAATCTTTCAATTATTATTTATCAGGATATTTGTCGGGCCTTAAGTCAGTCCCTCCTGCCCCCATCCTCCATTGCTGATACTATGGTCTATTTACATAGTCATTGTTTTGCCTGAGACCCACCCTGCCTGCAGGGTATTAATTAATCCCATCAGTTAAAACCTTAGCAAACATTGCTATGGAAGCTTTCTACCTTCCTGCTCTTTCCTTTTCTCCACCCCCTTTCCTAGCCATTTCCTTTTCCGACTTGCCACTTCCAGTTCTAAATATATAAAAGCGTGGTCTCTCATCAATAAAGATGCATTGGGTTACTGCTCCTCCTCGAGTTCCTGGTTTCTCTCCCACGTTGCTGAGTAAGCAGCAGCCTAGGTTGAGCAACGCAGCCTAGGTTGGCTCCGGTCGAGTTCTCTCCAACCCAGAGAGCACGTGCCCAGGAAGAAACACCCTCACGCTAGCCCAGCAGATTTTGAGACCTAGTGAAACTTTCTGATTTCTGTAAAATTGTAGCTAGTGTTTGGTTTACTATTCAATAGATGTTCAGGTCAATCTCCATTTTGGTTACAATTCTATTTTGGAGACTCAAAGGCTTTGAAAACCGCTCAAGCCTCATTTAGACTTTGTAATCCTTGAAATAATGAATGTGTATATCAACACGGATCTTTAAATTTCAAGGATTAATATGCATATTTAACTCTGTTGCATCTTAAAACACATACGTAACTTAAACGTTATTCAGTTGGAAAAAGTCAGTGTGTTGAGGTCCTGCAATTTGAGGTATGATAAATGGTATAGACCTGTTATAATTTATATCAGGCCATTAAGGGATGCCTAAAGGGAAAATGTAAAAATAATCCCTCAAGAATTTCGAATATGTCCCAAAATAGAGGCGCATAATAAAACACTTTAAAATGTATCTAATAATGAGGATGAAAATTTGATGGTTGTTTTTCATTCATCTCAGATGACTGAAAATATGATTTCTAAAGATGTTTAAATGTCTAACAGTTATAAGGTTGCCATTTGGTTTTATTGAAACTTAGTATAAAAAGATATGGCTAAGTAAGATAAACAAAGAATATTCAGAAAGCTATTGATTTGGAACAGATTCTTTCACCAGATTAAAATGTATTCAGTTTTCATTTGCAAAACAGGGTCAAAAAAGTTAATCCCTCAACAGTAATGTTATTGTGAATAACAAAGTGGATTTTAAGCATTAGAAGACTGTAAAAATAATAAATAAATAAATTAAATAAAAGCTGAATAATAGAATATACATATTTATATTAAATTAATTTTATCAGAATCTATGTTCAATTATATTTATATAAATTTTTCAATTAAAAATCTCAAATAAAATAGAAATTCCATGAGCTTTATTCTTTTTTAAACTATATTTATTTTACCTGATAAAAAGAAGTTGAGAGGAGAAGGAGACAGAGAGAGAGAGAAAGGAAAATGCCTGCAGCACTACTTTACTGCTTGTGAAGTTTCTACCCTGCAGGTTGTAACTGGGTCTCGAACACAGGTTCTTGCATATGGTAACATGTGCACTCAACTGACTGCACCACTATCCAGCCCCACATTTATTCCTTATAAATGTTAGTAAGTAAGTTTAGAACCCAAGACTCCAAGAAAGGAAGGCACATTGGCAAGATTCTATATATTCACTTCTATAAGACAGCTGAATTAAAGACATCATACAATGTTAAGTATTATATAAAATGTAAAAATAATATTAAATATAACATTATATATATATATATATGAAAATACAGTAAATAATACTGCCCTCCCTTTTGTTTGTATGTGTGTATGTACATGTTTATTTATTTTTTATTTTACTACCGGGGATCACCACTGTGAGCTGATTTTTTTCAGGTATAAAGACAGAGGTAAAGACAAAGAAACAGAGAGAGATAGAGAGATAGGTAGACAGAGACAGAATGAATGGAGATAGCACACGGAAGCTTCCTACAATGTACTGGGAGGGAAGATGAATACGGCAAAGTCAGCACATTAACCAGATGAACTGTTGATATTTTGTCTGCTTAAACTAGCCATTTTTCTTATGCAGGAATTTATGAGATCATGATTATAACTACTCATATGGTATTCTGGAGGTCACCTTATACACACATACACACATACACAATATGACATGTATATTATAATATGTGATTATTATTATTATTATTAGTGTAGTTAAGGTGTTAGATTTATTCGTATCGCAAAGTTCATACTCCAGCTACTGATTTAAGGAAAGTGTGATAGAAAACTGAGTGCAAAAAATGATGGCTTCCTATGTGTCTGGAGGAATGGAGAATAGAGATTCAACTTCTATTTACTGCTACACTCAGTGATACAGTAAACTGCATAAATTCAATACAGTGCAATGCCTTGTCTTCCCAGGTGGCTAAATCATGAATTACCTACTCTCAAGGTGTAAAAAATTATGCAGTGCCTTCGCACTATTTTGTTTTTTTATTTTCCTATTGAATTCTTTATTCAGAATCTATATTGAAAAGAGAGCACTTCCAAAAGGATGGTTTGTTTAAAGGATCTTTATTCACAGAGGTTTTCTTTCTTTTTCTTTTTAGAAAAAAAAAAACAAAAAACAGTAGTCCAGGGTAAAATCAGGCTCTTGAAACCTTGACTAGCACTCAGAGTTTGGTTTACTACTCTATAACTGTTCAGGTCAATCTCTATTTTGGTTACAGTTCTATTTTGGAGACTCAAGGGCTGTGAAAACCACTCAAGCTTCATTCTTGTGGTTTTCAACACCACAACTCTTTGAAAGTAATTTTGTCCAGAGAAAGGGATGACCATTATTTACTTAAGTATGGTGCATAATTTCCACCAGATAGTCCATATATCATTTTTGCAAATGTGTGAGATGGAAAAATAACTCCCTTTACTGTGTTTCTTTTAAATGATTCCTTAAGATACTATAACAATAATACAATTTTCTGGGGTTTTGCCATCACAGGGGAATTATACCAACTTTTTGATATATATAAAGATGGGGTCTGGGTGGTGGAGCACCTGGTTATAATGCACAAGGACCTGAGTTTGAGTACCCAGTCCCTACCTCCAGGGCGAAAGCTTTGAAAGTGGTGAAGTAGTGTTGCAGGTGTCTATATCTCTCCCTCTCTATCACCCACTTCCCTCTCTTGGTTTCTGACTCTCTCTATCCAGTAAATAAAGATAAAATTTAAAAATAGAGAAAGATGCAGTATCAAAAAAGAAAGATGCTTTCTGTGGTATGGTGGGCACTTGATTTGAACCTGGGCATGGGCATGAAAAATAATCAATTTGTTTAATATTTATCAGTGAAGAAATCTACAAGCCCATAAGACCAACTAATTGCTTTTTTGAAAAATCACATGTGAAGAAAGAAATGAAAAAATAAAACAGTTCAAAACTAAATATTTATTGCATTTATGTGCTATATACAATAAATAATTATATATCAAGATAGTAAATTCATTCTTTCAGGGGGCTGAGCGGATGCGCAACGGGTTAAGTGCACATGGCGTGAAGCACAAGGATTGGCCTAAGGATCCAGGTTCCTGCCTCTTGCTCCCCGCCTGCAGGGGGTTAATTCACAGTGGTGAAGCAGATCTGCAGGTGTCTTTCTCTCCCTCTCTCTGTCTTCCCCTCCTATCTAGATTCCTCTCTGTCCTATCCAACAACAACGACATTAATAACAACAATAAATAATAATAACCACAACAACGATAAAACAACAAGGGCAGAGGGCAAGGGCTGGCATAAGGATCCCGGTTCGCGTGCCAGGCTCCCCACCTGCAGGAGGGGTCACTTCACAAGCGATGAAGCAGTTCTGCAGGTGTCTATCTTTCTCTCCCTCTCTCTGTCTTCCCTTCCTCTCTCCATTTCTCTCTGTCCTATCCAACAATAACTATGACAACAATAACAACTACTACAAGCTGTCGTATGCTTTACATTGGTTTGTTCTAGCCCTCCCCCGCCAAGAGAATTGGATCAGTCCAGTTAGTTTTTGCAGGCCAAGAGCCAGCAAAAGACTCCGAATTTTAACAACAACAAGCATAACAACAAGGGCAACAAAATGGGAAAAATAGCCTCCAGGAGCAGTGAATTCGTAGTGCAGGCCCGAGCTTCAGCAATAACCTTGGAGGCAAAAAAAAAAAAAAGGCAACAAAAGATAGCCTCCAGGAGATTCATAGTGCAGGCACAGAGCCCCCAACAATAGCCCTGGAGGCAAAAATAAATAAATAAATAAGTAAATTCATTATTTCTATTTAAATGCACAGAATATATAAATTGAATTGCATAATTGTGGTCACTTACAAAGTAAAATTAATTTTAACAGAATATAGTTTTAACACAAAGTTATTTTGAGCAATCAACTAAAGAAAGCACACAAAAAAAAACATGACAAGTATTTTAGCTTTAAGTGTATTGTAGTGTTTGGTATTTAGTATTTATAGCTAAAGTCTATTTTTCCTCAAACTCAAATATATGAAAATAGTGTGTTTTCCTTTCATTAAATGACTATCAATGAAAATAAATCAACATAATCAACTAAAATTATTTAATGAAAAGTAGTAACCCAGGCATAAATATTTTTATCATGTTACACTATTAGATGTTTTTTTAAAAAATATCAGTATGTCCAATATTAGGTTAACACTAAACTCACAAAAGTTTATATATTTCAGTGCACACATAATTACCTATCTCTACCAAAATGTGTAGGACATGAGCTACATCTTTTCAGAATCTTTTATTACAAAGTGTTATGAAATTATTAGGTGCTATCTGTAGCCAGTATCAGGTTTACAAAACACTGCATGTCATGGTTCTTTTAAATTTCATTCCATAAAGTCCATAAGCATTTTCAGTAAACATAGAAAACACAATAAAGTTGGCCTGGTTTTTATGAAATCTCTGAGGTCATGAGTAGTATTGCCCATAGGGAACTATGGGAATCGTGACTTTATTGCATCTGTTAAATTAACTGCTTATGAGCTAACCTCAGAATTCCTTAGGGTTTACTATTGACAACTAAGAGGAGAGGGAGGGAGAAGGAAGGAAGCAGAAACAAGCAATCAGGGAAATACACTGAAGTGAATTTTAGAAACCACAAACACAAAAGAGTATCTGCTATCTTAACAGCTGCATGAGTTTACAAATAATTATATCAAATATGCTCAGCACTTGCTTTCAGTGCTTGTTACAAAGTCTAAATAATTTCCCAGTTAATAATAGTTGTCATCAGGCCAGGGAGATATCAGAATGGTTATGCAAGAGGACTCTCCTGCCTGAGGCTGGGAAGTCCCAAATTCAGTCCCCCATCCCACCATTAACCAGAGCTGAACCAGTGCTCTGGTAAAACAAACAAACAAATAATAGTTATCATCTTCAGTTCTCAAACTGAATGAGTTGAATTCAGAACAATAAAATACTGTAGTGATCATGATCATTAAAGAAAAACAAAATAAGTTAGTTTAACTTAGAAATTAACTAACCAACTCTATTGTATATATATTACCAATAACAACTAATATATATTTTTAATATTTACTTATTTCCTTTTTTTTGCCCTTTTTGTTTTTTATTGTTGCTGTAGTTATTATTGATGATGTTGATGTTGTCGTTGTTGGATAGGACAGAGAGAAATGGAGAGAGGAGGGGAAGACAGAGAGGGGGAGAGAAAGACACCTGCAGACCTGCTTCACTGCCTATGAAGCAAATCCCCTGCAGGTGGGGAGCTGGGGGCTCAACAGGGATCCTTGGGCTGGTCCTTGTGCTTTATGCCACGTGCGCTTAACCCTCTGCGCTACCGCCTGACTCCAACAACTAATATTTTTGAGTGCTGCCACCACATATGCTGAAGTGGTGCTCAAGCCTTGGTCACATTTTCAATTTTAGTACCTCTTTCATAATATAAATACTTAAAAAAAATAACATTTGCATTGTGTATCACAATTTATGTAGTCAGTTCACTCAAGTCTTAAGTGTTAGAGGATTACTGTGTGTTGTTTGCATTATACCCATACCCTCGATGAATTGAGAATAGGTAAGCACTTATTCCTATCACTGTAGCTTATTATATGTGTGATACTGTACAAGGCAAGTTCAATTATATGTACCACAAAACAGTGGTACAGTATTTTTTTTTCTCATGCTGGAAGTGCCCTCCATATGCAAAAGCTGACCATACTCTAGCTAACTTTTTCACTCCTCCTTTTATATCAGAGGTAGGAGAGGAACAGCACTGAAGCTTCCACTAGTGTAATCATACTCTGAAAGGTTCTGGAGAACAAAAACAGGGCTCATGCATGACAAAGAATACAACTTATGTAGTTGACTATTTTCCATCTGAGGAACAGTAATTTTCACCTCAGTTCCTAGCATAATACTAGATATGTTTAAATTTTGTTGTGTAAAGACATTTTGAATGGATATTAAAGGTTTAATACCTGACACCACCATATTCTATATGGGAACAGTGTTCCAGTCCCCTCCCTCTCAAATTTTACTCTTTATTTTTTTTTCTCTCTCTCTCACTCAAAATAAATAAATGAACTTTAAAAATAAAAAAATATAAATACTTTTCCTAAAAAGTAGTTCTTTCTATTAGTAAAGCACATTATTTAATTTCATATAGCACACAAATTATGACAGAGTAATAAACTTTTTATACAATAATTAATATAATTTACTATGTCAATACTTACCAGGATATCTTTTCCAGCCCACTTGCATTCATCCCTTTTGGTGTAAGATACTGGCCACACAATCTAAGGGCAGAGAAGAAACAACACATTCTATAAATTAGGTTTTCTAAAAAAGCAAATATAGGTCTCTTAGATCAAGGTGGGAAAATAAGGGACAAGTTCCACATGTAGCAAGTTCCCCTCAGTTTAGACCATGAGTGGCATCAGTCAGTTATTATGAAATTAAGTAACTTGCACTCCACTCATTTGATTATATATGGTGAATAAATAGAAAATTATGTAATCAATAGTTCTAAATAAAATGCAAGAGAGAATATTAGCATAGTCTGGGGGAAGGAAATCATCTTAAGAATATAAGAACTTGGTGAAAAAAGTAAAACAAGCAGAAATAGATTCTGCTAAATAAAATCAGTATGGTATATTTCTATAATATTGTAAGTATATGCATCTATGTAGAAAAAAATTATGTTAACTATCAAAAAGTAGTAAGGAGTTATCATCTCTACATTTATTGGATAAATTTAGTTTCTTCCTTCCTTTTTCATTTTTCTCCCCCCTTTCTTTCTCTCCTTCCCTCTTACTTCCTTTCTCCCTCCCTTTTCCTTCCTTCCTTCCTTCCTTCCTTCCTTCCTTCCTTCCTTCCTTCCTTCCTTCCTTCCTTCCTTCCTTCCTTTTTTCATTACTTCCTTCCACTCTTTCCCTTTCTTTCTTCCTTCCTTCCTTTCTTTCTTTCTTTCTTTCTTTCTTTCTTTCTTTCTTTCTTTCTGTCTTTTTTTCTGTCTTTCTTTCTTTCATCCTGTCTCTCTTCTTTTGTCATTCCCTGGGTTTCACCACTCCAGGCTGACTTTTTCAGATAGAAACAGGGACAGGGTGGGGAAAATAGTATAATGGTTATGTAAACAGACTCCAGTTCCTGAGGCTCCAAGGCTCCAGGTTCAATCCCACATGGTCATATGCCAGAGCTTAGCAGTGCTTTGGTTAAAAAAAAAAAGAGAGAGAGAGAGAGAAGGAGAAAGGAAAAAGAAACAGAAACATAGAGACAAAGGGAGAAAGGGTTAGAGGCTGCAGCACTCAAGTTTCCAGCAAGGTTGTGCATCAGTCTAGAATCTGAGTTGCATGCATGGCAAAGCAAGCACAGTATCCAGGTAAGTTATGCTTTCCTAGCCCTCTTCCTTGAGTTTTAGGTTTTACCAAATCAATTGATTTGTGATAATCAGGTTAATGCCTTGTCTTTATTTGCATCTGAAAAGATAGAATGTTAATTCAAATAATGTTTCTGTTGTCACTCAATTTAATTTCAGTGGTTTTAAAAGAACCACAGTTCATATATTAGAATGATATACCTTTTGGTAATCCTTGATATTAACCAGGTTGAATGAAAATATGTGATCCTTTGCTCCAACATACAGTCTACTCCGTTCCTCATCCAAAAGAAAGGTATGATAACTAGAGCTATTAGCCAAGCCATTGAAAGTGATCACATTGTTGGAGTCCAACATTTCTGCAAGATAACAAAGCAAAACATTGGTGTTAATGTGTGATCCCACATGAGCATAGAGTATTGATGCATGTTAATTTTTAGTCTTCATTGTAGTAAGAAATATATAGAAAATATTTTTAATTTTGCTGAAATGAGAGTTATACTCATTAGCCTGCTGATTTTATTCTCAAGATCAATCACTCCTGCATAACTAAAAGAGAGAAAAATACCATATCCAGCAACTGGTCTGCTTATATCTCTTTGATTTAATGCCAGGTTACAGTGGTCAGTATTTTCTAAAAATACCATTAATTTTACAAAGACTTATTGAAGTGTTTCATTTGCTCTAGTTTATTGCTTTGAAAGATAAGCATTGAGGTCAACAGGTAAACTAGAAAATTTATTTTTTAACATCTTGTGGTCTCTTACTAAAGTTTTAATGTGTCATTATAACTTAAATAATTAACATCTAAATTATTTGCATCATTTTGTAAGCTATATATATATATATATATATAGTTTTGGAAAAAATGAAGTTAATAGTATATCTTTAAGGGATGATTATGAAGTAAAATTAGATAATTCTTATAAATAATTTAGAAAAATAGTGTGCATAGTGAGCACTCCACTAAAGGTCATCTGGTTATCTCCTGTTTTATAGCTAAAGATTAAATATTAGTAAGATCAATTTGTGGACTGGAAGTAGAAATTAGACTACAGATGGAGCATGCTGAAAAAAAAAAGTTCTACCCATTTTACCAGGTATGTTCATTTGATACCATCAGTAATTTGATACGGTAATAGGACATAAGAAAAACATGATGCTCTTTGATTTATATTAATAGTAACTATAATGGCAATTTTAAGAATGGAGGAAAAAACATTTTTGTTTGCCAATTTCTCTATACTAAGAAATAAAATATTGGGGCCAGTTGGTGACACTCCTGGTTAAGCTCACACATTGCAGTGAACAAAGATGCAGGTTCAAGCATCTGGTTGCAACATGCAGCAGGAAAGCTTCACAAAGGGTGAAGTAGTGTGCCGGTCTATCTATCTATCTATCTATCTATCTATCTATCTATCTATCTATCTTCCTGTTTCCTTTCAAGTTCTCCCTGTCTATCTAATAATGAATGAATTAATGAATGAATTTTTAGAATGAAATAAAATATGATTTTCTATATCACAAAAAGCAATGAAAGTATCTGACTAAATATTAACTACACAGTGTATTTAGTACATTAACTCAGGTGTCTAAGTAAAGAATACTTAGAGAAAAATATTTAGTGTTTTTTTTGTATGAAATCATCTGGAAAAAATTATACTTTAAAAATGTTATTACTGGGTTATTTCATTATTAAAAAAAACATTTTTCAGGCCGTGTGTTAGCAACTACTAGCACTTTCAGGTATTCTGAGATTTGCCTCATCATTTTTTATTCTAATTTTTTACATTTTTCTTTTTATTGAGGATTTTTGCACTGTTTTATATCTGAGACAAATAGTATTTTTGAGATTTGTGTGGCACTGAACAAATAGAAAATCTGTATTGGTAAGGTTTTCTCACCATATTTTAACTAGTATTTTCTTAATTTTTTCATTTTATTGCTCTTAATGAGCTTACTTTTGATAATAGTGTTAAACACTATTTTGAACATAGTGTTAAACCTTGAAACTATATACTCCTTCATGTCATCCTTTATGCTGTATGTCATACATTTGAAGTTATTATTTGTTTGTTTATTTATTTATTTACCTCCAGGGTTACTGCTGGGACTCAGTGCCTGCACTACAAATCCACTGCTCCTGGAGGCTATTTTTCCCATTTTGAGGCCCTTGTTGTTTTTATTGCTATCGTTGTTGGACAGGACAGAGAGAAACTGAGAAAGGAGATGAAGACAGAGAGGGGGAGAAAAAGATAGACACCTGCAGACTTGCTTCACCACTCTGGGGGTTCCAAAGGGGATCCTTAAGCGGGTCAGTGCTCTTAGCACCATGTCATATTTATAACCCCGCTGCCCCACTGCCTGTACCCCAGAACTAGACTTTTGTGACTTACTAGACGGATGTTGTCTCATGTATATTGTTTCTTATTATAGTAGCATACAGATTTTCTGTGTTCTAAACTTCATATTCAAACAGTAGTCACCCATATTTTGGACTTCCATTAAATTTTCTCCTTTGTTCCTCTCCCCTCCCTGTTTTCCTCCTTCTCTTTCAACATTTACAGCATAAAAAATCTTAGGAGTTCAAATGACTGAACAGAAAAAGACTTGACTATATTCATTGGGGACTTCAGGCTTATATTACTTTTCCTCAAGTAATTTTTGAACATTGTTTTTTTTATAGATCAGAGATCCTGTTTAAAGTCGTTAAAGGCTTAGTCAACATGATACTAAAATAGTTTGACTAAAAACTCATTAAGATTTAAAAGCTTTGGGGGCCAGGGGTGGCACACTCAGTCAATGGCACATAGTACTATATGCAAGGATCTGCACAAGGACCTGGTTTCGAACTCTAACTCCCATCTGCAGGATGAACACTTCATACATGGTCAAGCAGATCTATAGGCATCTATTTTTCTACCTTTTTTTTTTTTTATCTCCCCCACCTCAATTTCTGTCTGTCCTATCAAATAAAATTTTTTAAAACATTTAAAAATTTTTAATTAATTAATTATTTTTTTTGAGAGAGAGAGAGACACAGAGAAAGGCACACACAGAGAAACACCAAAGCACTGCTCAGCTCAGGTTTATGGTGGTGCGGGAGATTGAACCTGGGATTTAGGAGCATCAGGCATGACAGTCTGTTTGCATAACCATTATGCTGTCTCCCCCACCCTAAATTTTTTTTTAAAGGAGGAGGAAAAGAAGAAAAAGGAGAAGTAAAAAAAGAAGAGGAGGAGGGGGAGGAAGAGATGGAAGGAGAAGGAGAAGAAAAATGGTCATTGGGAGCAGTGGACTTATAGTGCAGGCACCAGGTCCTAGTAATAAACCTGGTGGCAAGAAAAAAAATTCAAAAATCTTTATTTTTATTGAAAACTGGCACAGATTTTTATTTATTTTCATGTCTATAGTAAATGTATGTATATTGCAAAATTATCATCACAGTAAGTCTACTTAACATTGTAAGTACACATAGTTAAGAATGTTTTGAGAACTTTTGAAATTTCCTCCCTCAGTAACTTTCAAAACAGTAAATACATGCAATTCAGTATCACTAGCTATGCTACCGGTGCATTAAATCATAATAATTTAATTATTTTACAACTGGAAGTTTATATTTATTGCCACACCCTAAGCTGATCTTTGTATCTATGAGTTTGACTTTTCTTTCATTGTTGTAGAACTCACATAAAGTGAAATCATGCGGTATATGATTTTTCTCTGTTTAACAGATACTCCTTAGTCATAGTTGTTTTAAATAACAACTTTTTATAAGGTCCCTGGTCATGGTACAAAGTTCCTACAACTGAATTTTATACAAAGAAAGATAGATTCCCACAGAAACTCTGGTTTCTATACTTCTAGGCCCCACACAATATAAAAGTGCCTTGAACCACACTGTTTGAATCATATATTTGGGAGGCCAGATGGTGGCACACCTGGTTGAGTGCACGTTACAGTGCACAAAGACCGGGGTTTGAGCCCCTGGTCCCCACTTGCAGGAGAAAAGCTTTGCAAGTGGTGAAACAGTGTTGCAGGTGTCTCTCTGTCTCTCTCCCACTCCATTATCCCCTTCCCTCTCAATTTCTGGCTGTCTCTATCGAAGAAATAAAGATTAAAAAAAAAAGACCTCTAGAAAAAAAATGAATCATACATTTTAACTGAGATATGTTATAAAATATAGAGAGCAAGTTTATTTATGTGATATTATTTAATCTGTTTCACATTTTGTACAGTGCTAAAGTGTCTGCAAAATAAATTGTTCACAATCTAGTCTTTTATTTATTTAGATTAAATTAAATTTATTTCACTTCAAAATGGCAAATACTGAAATGTAGGTTTTAAGACAACAAATATTAATAAAATTTTATTATTAATAAATATGTGGTAACATTTAGTCAAATATTTTAATATAATGATTAATTTTTTTTTCAATTTTAATTTTCATTGTTTTCCCAGAGTACTTCTCAGCTCTGGCTCATAGTGGTACTGGGGATTGAACCCTTAGTCCCTCAGGCATGGAAATATTTTTGTATAAACATTACACTGTCTCCCCAGCTTCAGATATTTTTTTCTTTTAATGGAATCATTCACCTATCGAGTCAAAAAATATTTGTTCAGCTGCCATTACATGAAACTTCTATGCTAAAGAGAATGTGGAGTATATACATGATTAAAATATTCACTAGACAAATGCTCACAGAAAAGGGGGTGGGGAAACTGCATAATTAACAACAACAAAGAGCATAACAAGAGCTAAGAAACAGTTGAAAGGAAGTGAGCTGGGTGATGGCACATGTTCCTTACCCTGCTTCCCACCTACAGGGGGAGCTTCACTAGCAGTAAAGGAGGTGCAGGTGTCTACCTTTCTCTCTCAGTCTTTCTCTCTCCCGCCCTTCTCTCAATTTTTCTCTCACTTGTGAAATAAACTAGAAAAAAAAAAAAGGAAAAATGTCTGCCTGTATCAGTGGATTCCAAGTGCTGGCACCCACCCCCAGAAATAACCCTGGTGGCAATAAATACATGCATAAATACATAAGTCATCATCAATGCATATTATGTGACTAACCAATGAAGAAAGAACTTGGCATTAAAAACCAGGCCTTAAAGATGTATGGAACTTAGGTCCAAGTGGTGGTGCACCTGGTTGAATACACAAATAGCTACTCAGAAGGAGCCAGGTTCAACCTCCCAACCTCCAACTGCAGGGAGAATGCTTCAGTAGTGGTGAAATAGTGCTGCATGTGTCTATCTCTGGCTTGCTCTGTATCTCCTTCTTCCCTCTCAATTTCTTTCTGTCCATATGAAATAAATAATAAATAAAATATTTTTAAAGTAAACAAGTGTATAGCATCACCATATAAAGCAACACAAGCAAATATAGGTAAGGCAGAGCATTCCATTTAATTTATTTAGAGGGCATAGCTATAGAACTAAGGAACTAAAATTACAAGGGTATTGTTCCACATTTAAACCACTATCAAATTTCTGTGCAAAAAAGGAAAAAGGAAAAGGAGCAGCCAAACTCTCTCTAAGGCTTCGTGAGAACTCCTATGGTTATCACTGGGGATAGATAGTACATAAGAGGAGTAATCACTGACTTATCTTTAGTTAATTTGGTCAATTTGGGGACTGAGTGGTGGTGTACCAGATTGAGCACACATGTTAGAATCTGTAAGGACTTGGGTTCAAGCCCCTAGTCCCTAGCAGTATTGCAGGTGTCTCTCTGCCTTTCTCCCTATCACCCCCTTCCCTCTAAATTTCTAGCTGTCTCTACCAAATAAACAAATATTTAAAAAAAGAAGAAAAAGAAATGATCAATTTACTTTAAATCCGAATCCTCATCCGCCCCCTCCTTAATTTATTTTCAGCTCTCTTTCAAGATACATGTAGAAGTAGACAAAAAAAAAAAAAATGCTCTCTATCCCAAAAAAGACTCAATTTAATCTTTTTAAAAATTTTTTATTATCTTTATTTATTTATTGGTTAGAAGCAGCCAGAAATCGAAAAGGAAGGAGGAGATAGAAGAGAGAGACAGAGAGACACCTGCAGCCCTGCTTCACCACTCATGAAGTTTTCCCCCAGCAGGTGGGGACCATAGGCTTGAACCTGGGTCCTTACACACTGTAACATGTGCGCACCAACCAAGTGCGCCACCACCTGGCCCCCTGAATTTAACTTTTTTTTTTTAAACGGGGCTTCAGGTATTTCTCTCTCTCTTTCCCTTTCTATCACCCTTCCTTCTTGATTTGTCTCTGTCAAACAAATAAATAAATAAAATAGAAAAGAATAAAGATATATATATATAAATTTTTATTTGTTTACTTATTCCCTTTTGTTGCCCTTTGTTGTAATTTAACATTTTTTAAATATTTATTTACTTTCCCTTTTTTGCCCTTCAATTTAATCTTTAAGCTATAGTTTTGTTATTTCTATTTACAAAACAATATAAGTGGCTTAACAATTAACAGTTGCAGAAGCCAGATTTCAATTTAGTTTTCCTGCCTGACTCCTGATAGCCATCACATATTGGCATAACCATATTATCAAAATAAAAGTTGCATGTGACTTACGAAGTAACTAATATATAATGTTCTTCTTATATTTGCAAGAATAATTGTTTAGTAGTCATTAATGCATACAATAACTGTCCTGAATGTGAACAAAATTGTTAATGCAAATAAGCATTATAACTGTGTACCATAGGTAGTCAGCAAAATTTACAAGTAGGGTATATATCCTTTATTAGTTTAACTTAGTACTTTGAGCAATGGGCTAATAACACAGATATCAGAATTTTGTTTCCAATTCAGCTCCACAGCTTAATTATTTATATGCAGATAAGATTATTGTGAGTTTGTTAACCCGTGCATGTTCATTGAATGTCTATGAATGGTTAGTATTGAACTATTATTAGTAGTAAAGTTTGAGGGGGCAAATGGAGTTTATCTGATTATTATGATTTAAAATCAGATTTTTCAAACAACTGTGGTCAAATTATTTTACATAAGCTACAATTTATATTTCAGTTTGTTTTTCAAATAATTATTGTATCCCGCTTGATTATGGGAGGGCAAATGTTTCCTGTCACAAATTACATATTTCATTTTTCCAGAAACAAATGGTGGGAAATAGTCTCATAAGGATATTTAAATTGTTATAAACCATTAAGACCCATTGCTTACTGTATATGCTACTGTGAGAGATTTTTAACACTGCTTAAGAATGATACAGGGCCAGTGAAGTAACTCACTTTAGTGTGCTGCTTTGTCATGTGGTTGGCCTAAATTTGAGTCTAAACAACAAGAACAATAATAATAACAACAAAAACAAGAGTGACAATTATGCAATTACTTTAAACCTACATTTGGATTAAGCAAAGTGTTCATTTTAGTTTACCAAGTTAATGAGATGGGCTTAAGATCAAGTGGGCCCAGTTTTGAATCTGTGGTAGTTTAGGAGTATCTAACTCTGAATATCATTTAGGTAGCCCATAATTTATTCTATTACCCTTCCTACCTGTAATCTCTCCATTATATGAATTGATAATGTCAGCATACAAAAAAAATAATAAGTCAATCATTGCTGGAAGAGAGGTAGTTAGCAGGTAGAATTCAGGGTTCTCATGTGTGAGGCCTCAGATTTAACCCCTAACTTTGAATGTGTTGAAGTGGTGTTTTGGCTCCTCTCTCTTAACATAAATGAAGTTTTATTTTAAAAATAAATAAATGAATTTACTCCTTCAGGAGTGGACAAAAAAGTAGCATAAACCAACTTCTTATTAGACTTTTTTTTTTTTTTTCCTCCAGGGTTATTGCTAGGCTCAGTGCCTGCACCATGAATCTACCGCTCCTGGAGGCCATTTTTCCCCCTTTTTGTTGCCCTTGTTTTTGTAGCCTCTTTGTGGCTATTATTATTACCATTGTTGATGTTGTTCGTTGTTGGATAGGACAGAGATAAATGGAGAGAGGAGGGGTAGACAGAGAGGGGGAGAGAAAGATAGACACCTGCAGACCTGCTTCACCACCTGTGAAGCGATTCCCCTGCAGGTGGGGAGCCGGGGCTCGAACTGGAATCCCTACTCCGGTTCCTGCGCTTTGCGCCACGTGCACTTAACCCACTGCCCCACCGTGGGACCCCCTAGATTTCTTTTTTTTTCCCCCCTTTTGTTGCCTTTGTTGTAGCTTCGTTGTGGTTATTATTATTGCCCTTGTTGACGCAATTCGTTGTTGGATAGGACAGAGAGAAATGGAGAGAGGAGGGGAAGACAGAGAAGGGGAGAGAAAGATAGATACCTGCAGACCTGCTTCACCGCCTGTGAAGCGACTCCCCTGCAGGTAGGGAGCCGGGGGCTCGAACCGGGATCCTTACGCCGGTTCCTGCGCTTTGCGCCACATGCGCTTAACCCACTGCGCCACCGCCTGACTCGCCCCCCCCCCCCCCAGATTTCTTAATATACACTATTCCTGTTACAAAACAAAGACTCGTATTAACCTTATAATAAACTGTAAACATTTAAGGAGACATATAATCTCCATTTAATCCCTGCTCTGCATGCCACACATTTAAATGAGAAAACATGAGACTCTCTCATCAATCTGAATGCTGAAAATATAAGTACGATTTAAATCTACAAATGAAGGAAAAGAAAGTAAGGATTGTGTTAGTAAGTTTTTTTATTTTTTTATTATTTTTATTTATTTACTTTTGTTGCCCTTGTTGTTTTATTGTTGTAGTTATTTATGTCATCATTGTTGGATAGGACAAAGAAATGGAGAGAGAAGGGGAAGACAGAGAGCGAGAGACTTGATTCACCGCTTGTGAAGTGACTCCCCTGCAGGTGGGGAACCGGGGGTTGTTAATAAGTTTTAACTGGAATACTTTTAGAGCAATTCATTATAATCATCAGAGACATATATAACTTCATATAAGGTTACTGGTTTCTTAATTCTTTCATTTTTCTGGTATTTGTTTATATTGTATATAAATTAATGAAAAGATTAAAACAGTTTAATAACAATATTGCTATAATTAACCTTTACATTTTGAAAATGCTTTTATGCCTTTAAAATTACATGTTTATTTCTTTGAAGCTATATGTTGTTGTTTCTAATATCTTCAAGAATTTTTATGAAAATACACTGTTTTCTCATCTCACAGATTTTGCTGTAAAAGTTGAGAATATATTGTGACCCTAGTTTTTAAACAATTTCTATAATCTTGAAATTTTGTTAAAAATGTACATATTCTGAAAAGGAATTTTTTAAACAGACATTTGTTTCTTATTAGATTAAACTACTACTGATAAAACTCAGTTATTAGTCAACACTAGTAATTTTAAAAATATAGAAGCGATTCTAACTTTTCCCAAATAGTACTGTTTTGTCATTTCTAAGTACTGAAGAAGAGAAAATACTTTTATTTGAAAAAAAAATCAAGAAATTAGTTTAAAAGTTCATAGCTGAGTTTGTTTGATGAATTTAATGACTTCCACCTCATTTAGTAAAGCAGAGACTAAAAAAATGCTAAACTCAATTCTCTTGATAGGCTCTGGAGTTTGTCAGCCCTCCTTTGCCACTTCATTAGCTGTCAAGAATCAGTAAGTGATACTGCTATGAGAGTCTTGATTCAGGTAGTTGAAAATGTTCTTACTGCAAAAGTACCAATTATCAACAAGCTTGAAGTCAAAGGAAGGTCTATCAGGAAAGGCACATCATACACACACACACAGTTGCTTATCATCTATGTAGACATCAAAGAAAATGTTTGAAATATTAGTACTTGCAACATGCAGACAAAGTGCACACACTGATTTAATATACACCACAACAGAGGCACCATTGATCTTAAAACTCTTACCTTATACTCATGTGAAGACAACAAAATAGAAACAAAATATGCACGTGATCTTTTCAAAGGAAATGTCACAAAATAAAGAAAGATGCTTGCTTTGATCTTAATGACTAAATAGGTTCTTAACACCCGGTGTCTTGCTACATTTGCAACAAATCTGTTCTTAAAAGTTATTTGGTTTGTCATTAAACAATTCTACCATGAACTTACACATTTTAACATAGATATAGTAGTTGAAGTATAAAAAAGGTTAACTTTGTGAATTTTAATATTATTTCCTCTCAACCATCCACAATACTTTTGTTGTTTAAAAACAATAACATGTAAGAAAAATATTAATATAAAAGCTCAAATATTGGTACTGGACCCAAATAATAACCCTGGTGTCAATAAAAAATAAAAGATAAAAAGCTCAAATATTCCAAAGTTAATTAAGGTAGTATTTTGTGATATTTACATGACATTATCTGTTTCTATAAACTGCTGACACTGTTTGTCTAATGGAAGCTAGCATACATATTAATGACTGAAAAAGCCTGTGCTGTTATGCTTTATAAAGCATGTTTCCTTTGCTGCTCCATAAAATATTCTGTGCAAATACCAACTTTTCAAAATACTACATAAATCATTATCTCATGCTACAAATTAAGCCTTCACAGACTTTTAGTGGTCTAGTTGTATGGAACTGTATTCAAGAAACTTATTAAATGTTTGCCAACCTCCTATGGCATAAAGTACTACTTTCAAAGAATATTTGGGGAAACATTTTCATATTAATGTAAGATGCAGATTATTAAAAATATAAAATACTTATGAAGTAAAACAGTATTGCTAAAAGATTTTGAAAGAAATCAAGTGGGATTATTTTAAAATTACAGGGTTTTTTGATGGCTAATCATTCTAGTAAATAAGTATATAAATAAATAAAATCAAAACAATTCATTTCTTTGTCCTTTATTGTTCTGGAAGATAACAACACTGTAATACTGATACCTTATAGTTTTAACGGGTTTCTTTTTCTAAATGTTATTAATTTCTTTCTTGATAGGAGGGAGAAATTGAAGAGGAAGAAAGAAAAAGAGAGGGAGAGAGAGGCAGAGAGAAAGCAAAAGGGAGAAGGAGAAGGAATGGAAGAGCTCCAACACTACTTCAATGCCATGCAATATTTCTTTTCTGCAAAAGGCCCAGGAGCTTGAACCAGGTCCTTATGCATGATTTGTGCACTCAACCAGATGCACTACAAGATCCAACAGGTTTCTTAGTATCAATTTAACTTATTTTTATAAACTTAAATTTCAAAATTAAAAAAGTGACCTGCTTAATGTAAATAGAACACTGAGAAAGGTTATAAAAGTAGTGTAATAAGTATTTTATAGCTAACCCAGCTGAAGATTATTGATACACAATCCCTGCTATAAATAAAAAAACTTTGTACCCTAGAATTTCAATCATCTGTGTAGAACAAAAAAGTAAAGCATAATCATTTTCTGTAATTTTCAAGCTTTTTAATAAAAAAACTTCATATGTACCTTTTTAGTCAAGGCTTTGTTGAAAAAAATTATATGTGTATATATACATACATACCTTCACACATATAATATATATACACCTACACACATACATTATATAATGTATATACATCTATATATGTATATATATATATAGTTTGCTCTGATATGTATACCTATGAGAGAGGCACCCATGTGCAGAAAGAGTCTTTCTAGAGGTAGCCCAGCAGATGACGGCATCATATTCTTTGTGTTGTGACTAGTGGGTCTTCAAAAAGGTCAACAATGCTGTGGTGACAGGAATCTTTGTCAGCTATCAGCAAATGTCCCTGTTTTTGTGATGCTTTTTACTGGGCAAAATTTTCAGTGGGCAGGCAGAACTAGAAGGAACCTTAACTAAATATTTAAATGGAAAACAATAAATTTTTGGCATACTCATAGCCACATCTCCATTCTGAACCCATGGCAAAAATGGCTAACTCAGCACTTCACTGACAATCCTCACACCAAATTGCCAAATTCTTCTGAAGGATCAAGATTATACCTGTTTATATAGTGGGGGGAAATGAGGCAGCAAAATGAGGCAGCGTAGTTTGAGACTAGGATTCTGAAGTGGACTACGAGTGCCCAGGTCTTAGTACCAGTGACCCAATAAGGATTTTAACTCACAGTGAGAAAGGATTTAATTGTTTTGCTCCTTCTCTAGAGTCCTTCCCACTTGAATCAAATTCTGAGATCTCACTCGTGATTTTGATGGTACTCCTGGTTTCCTTGAAATGCTTTTTGTTAGAGAGAGAACACCTGCTGCACAAATCCATTCATTGGTGAAGCTTCCCCTCTGCAGGTGGTGACTGGGGGGCTTGAATCCCAGCCTACCATCGCACATGGTAATATGTGCACTTTACCAGATGCATAAACTGAAATGTTCTTTTAATAGAGCAATACAGCATTGTTCTAGGGATGAAAAGGAATCAGAGTAGACAAACCTCAGGGCAAATCCTGCCAATATACGCGGATATCTTCGCCCACCCTGTCCAACGCTTGACGTCTCGTCATCCAATCTGGTCCCCTATGCCTACACTGAACTTCTCTGTTCCAGACTCTTGGAAACAGAGTTGGCAGTCAATTGAGGTAAAGAACAAACACCTCATCACAGACCCCTGCAAGCGTCAACCCGGCTTTGACCTAGCACGTTATGATTGGGCCCTCCTCAATCGCTATCGAACAGGCCATGGCCGGCGCCGCTTTGTTCCATCGCTGGGGAGCCAGAGACGACCCAAACTTCCCCTGCGGCTCCAGACAGACTATGACCCACATAGTCAACGACTGCCACCTCTCCAGATTCAAAGGAGGTCTCGAAACTTTACATTAGGCTCAACCTGATGCTGTTGACTGGCTACGGAAGAAGGGCAAATGCTAGAAGAAGAAGGGCAAATCCTTTATCAGGGAGAAGCTTCCTCTTTCATTTGGGGGTTCACCTTTATGTCCCAAACTGGTCTCTTTACAGCAAGGATTCAGGCTATGTACCTGCTTCTCTCTGACTCTGAGAATTATTTGCCAATCCTTTGACATGTCTCTTAGCCAGTACAGATTTGAGAAACTAGGTAATCAAAATACAGTGTTGTGGGGGCCAGGTGGTGGTGCACCTAGTTATGTGCACACATTACAGTGTACAAGGACCCAGGTTGAAGTCCCTACTCCCCACCTACAGGGGAAAAGCTGCAGGAGTGGTGAAGCAGGTCTGTAAGTGTCTCTCTGTCTCTCTCCCTCTCTATCCCCCCTCCTCTCTCAATTTCTTTCTGTCTTTATCTGATAACAAATAAGTAAAATATATTTAAAATTTTTAATACAGTATTGTGAGCCCCTCCATTGTCCAAGAAAGAAGGATGAATCACTAGCTACAAAAACTAGATAGGGATGTCTGGGTCAACTTCTTTATGGAAAATACTTCTTCAAAGTATAAAATGAGTAGTGCAATTGGCAGTAGTTTTAAAACAGATTATTTCTTGCTAAAGGCAAATACTATAGCCTTGTTACAGAATTAAAACAAGGTAAGTTAGCATGTTTTTAGAAGAACAGACAGGTGGACATAGTTGAGGGGAGCTAAGCAACAGTTCAGGGAAAGGTAAAAGCACAAAAAAAGCAAAAGCAGCCAGATCTCATGTAATTTGGAAATTCTACAAGGGTTATCAAGGGGAAAAAAATCCAATCTTTTTAAAGTGACCAACACATTCACTGATAGAATCACACAGAAAAATAAGCAAATCTATTTTTTTATACTAGAGATGTCAACAATCTTCTTCAAATAGCTGATAAAGTAAAACATGCATATGTATCAGTAAGGATACAGCAAATTGAGACAATTTCAACTTGTTTTGACAAGTTGACATTTGAATAACCCTACAAACAATATAAGTTTATTTCAAATAAACATGAACTCTAGGATAGCAATTTTCTGAGCATCATAACTAGTCTCGATAAGGGGCCAGTTGGTGACACACCTGGCTGAGCGCACATGTAACAAGTCTCAGTAAATGTAAATGATTCAAGTGATGAGGTATGTACTCTGACTACCATTAAAAATTGTTCCTGACCTATTCAAGAAAAAGCATATTTTCATACTGCAACAGCATGTCTGGAATGCTTGAGTCCAAATGTCCACCTCTCTTTGAGAGTTATGGAATTCTTAAAACACAGTAGCTAGTTTAATTCCATTTGTGTGCAAGAAGTAACATTTTACAAAAGCAGCTGTTTTTTATGGAATATGTCCAGGCTTTCTTCTCAGGATATAAACTAGTGACCTCATACTTCCAACTCAAGACCTATCTATCAACACTCTTTCCCTTGCAAGACTTTCATTATGTAGGATTCTTCCCATTGTTGGATCAGCATATCCAGGACTACATAAAATAGTGTCTCTTTTAATTACAGTCAAACTTGTTCAATTCCCTCTAGATTTGAATTGCTTCCTCTTTTCTTTTGTAACTTACTCCCAAGTTTCTGGGAGAATTTAGGTACATTTTATCTTTCATCAACCCTACACATTCCTAATATACAGCTTTTACATTTTAAGAAGTCAGTGTGCTTTGAGCAGATGTCTTTTTTTTCCAAAACAAATTGACAAAAACAACTGACCTTTAACAGACCATCTATCCTCACTTTGAGGATTTATATCCGGTATAAAAAAAAAGTGTCAATTTGTATCACATATTCCCTCAAGAGGTTCACAAGAACTATTGTCATCAATGCTTGCTAATTCTTTATGCTTATCAGCTTATTTCAGTTATGTAGGAAAAGAAGGATATAGTCAAAAGTTTGCAAGTACATGTGCCCACACCATTCTGAGGATCAAACACAAAGTTTCCCACATGCTTTTATCTGAAGTTTCTTACTTGGTCCAATTTCCTTTTTTTAGAAAAAGTAGTTTTGGGGTGTCAGGTGGTGGCGCAGTGGGTTAAGCGCATGTGGCGCAAAGCGCAAAGACCAGCTTAGGGATCCCGGTTCGAGCCCCTGGCTCCCCACCTGCAGGGGAGTCGCTTCACAAGCGGTGAAGCAGGTCTGCAGGTGTCTATCTTTCTCTCCCCTTCTCTATCTTCCCCTCCTCTCTCCATTTCTCTCTGTCCTATCCAACAACGAACAACATCAACAGTGGCAGTAATAATAACCACAATGAGGCTACAACAAGGGCAACAAAAGGGGGAAAAATGGCCTCCAGGAGCGGTGGATTCATGGTGCAGGCACTGAGCCCAGCAATAACCCGGGAGGAAAAAAAAAAAAGAAAAAGTAGTTTTGTTATTTTAATTAAAATTCTAATTGTCCACCTGTGGGTCTTATAGCAAAAAATAAAAATAAAGTTCTTTCCAAATTTTTCTATATTGAATAATCATTATACCTGAAAGAGTTGATACTTTGGTAAAATTCTATTCTTAGGGCTATAAGAACGTTTTTGAGCCACTTGATGACTTGAAGCTGTTTTTAAAATAGTTCATTAGAGAAGAAGAATGGCTTGACTAAATGTTACTTAATTTAGAGCGTTTTATTAGTTCGCTTTGTGATTATTGTCTGTGGAATTATTTGTAAAATACACATTTCAATTCTACATACGTGGCATGTTTTCATGGGAAAGCTTATATGTGTGTAAGATTGTATATAATGAAGATACACATGTCAAAAAGACATGAAATGTATGTGTGACTATTATGTTTTTCACCAGCTGTGTGTTCCTGTCACAGGATTTTCTCCTTATATAATTATTTGAATGGGAGTCATAGTACTCTATTCTAAACCGTAAAATGTTAATCCTCTCAAGAATGTCTCAATTTCTTATGTTAAAGGAATTTTTTGTAAGATTATCAAGCTCAAATCCTATTTGTAAGTAACCTTTTCACCTAAAGTTTGATAGGCATATTTAAAACATTTATGTATGCTCAAACTGATTTAAGATACATATATGGGATCCTTTGCTCTTTCTTTAAATGTCTGAAAGAGCAGCATCAATCTTGTAATTTTCAGTCTTGAAACATTTTTGAACAAGTAATTTAGTGACCTATGCAATTTAGACACATTTACAATATATGCAGGGGGCAAAATTATACCTTTGAATTGCATTATAAGAAATGGTTATCATCATCATTCCTTCCTGCATGAAAACTTTCTATTTTTCCTTCAGATTCATACCTGTACTTTTCCTAAATCCTTAAAACTATTTACAATATGTATGTTTACCTAAAAATCCAAGAATAACTACACCTTATATGGTATGATTTAAAATATTTACATTATTTGAAATGCCAAACTGCATTAATAAGAGATGAATAACACCTGGGGGGGGTCTCAAAAGATTTGAATTCTGAAACTGTTGAATGCTATTTTGGGAATTCATAAAGTTTTGTTGATGAGCCACACATGGATTACTCAATGTCTATCAATATTAAGAGGCTCTGGAGAGTAGATATGCTAGGGGAAAAGTAATTGATGGTTAATTTTGCCTTCTTACCTATTTTAGTGGAGGGTGTGTGTGTGTGTGTGTGTGTGTGTGTGTGTGTGTGTGTGTGTGTGTGTGTGTGTGTAAATAGCACTAGCAGGGTATTCTGAAGATCTAGAGTAGACACTATTTCAAACAATTTTAATATTCTAAGACATCTTTAATATTCTGTCCATTAGGGACTTCAGTGTAGAAAAGTGCACAGTTGTTGAGGTTACCCAAATTTAGAAGCTCAGTTAATTTTACTTACTTAAAATAGTTTTAAAGTTTACACATATTTTAACTGCTACAATTATAAACCTAGTTCAACATTCTTCTCTCTTACCCAAACTAATGCAACAGAATGATAAATAATTTTACTACAACATTCAATTTATTGGACACAGAATAAACAGGGAGATTCTCTTTTACTGTGAAATCCTTTTACTGGCAAATCCTTTGCTCAAATTCCTGGCAAGATGCAACCAGTGGTTTCCTTTCTTTCTTACTACATTTAAAGTTATATTTCCTTTTCTGTTTTAAGATTTAAGCACATGCTATAAATTTAGCCTTGAATGCTATGATTTCCTTCTTTCCATTTCTATTGACCAGTTTCAACCCTACTTTAGTGATGTCTTCCCCGCTATGAAAATCTACATGTTTCACAGTTAAATTCTCTCACGATAGCCTACCTGATTCTGTGAGAAGCAAAAAAGAGTATGATGAAACCACTGTTAAATGGAACCTAAGATTCCTTACACCTGGTGGAGTGCACACATTGTAGTGAGTAAGGATCTGGGTTCAAGCCCCTGGTCCCCACCTGCAGGGGGAAAGCTTCATGAGCGGTAAAGCAGGGTTGCAGGTGTCTCTCTGTCTCCTCCCCCTTTCTATCTCCCCCCTCTCCTCTGAAATTCTGGCAGTCTCTAGCCAATAAATAAATAAAGATAAAAAATTTTTAAAAAGAAATGTATTTTAGCAATTTTTAATAAACTTCTAAAGTTTTAACTTAAACTTTCACAGAAGTTATCACAGGGTGGACCTGTAATTTGTTATTACAGTATGAGTACAATCTGGTTGATCACCCCATTGATCTGATCACCAGGGTTTATGTTTGTTCCTGTCATGACATTTTTTATTGTTTTATCTCCAATTATATCAGAAGTGTTATTTGGGTAATATTGTATGTATTTGGTCTTCTGTCTCCTTTATATCACAGGAAACCTAGCAAACTGTAGGTACTCAAATGTATTGATTGAATTTAACTAATACAAATTAGGTATATTATATTGTTAAAGGTTTTTTTCCATTGATTACTGCATATTGTTCTTTATGTGATGGATTTTATGTCTTTATATTTTTTATCATATTTTTCTATGGGGTGCAACAATCCTACAACATAACAACAATAAAAATGACAACTAAAATATTAGGATTTATAAATGGTAAATTTATTCCAAAATATACATAATAGGTCACAGTTCATTCCTAAAGTTTATAAATACATTTACTTTTTTTTCCTATGTAAGTGTCTGTGACTTTAAAAAAAAAGCCTCATTCAACTTGTTGGATCTTAAGTGCAGTCATTATTTTAAAGATATTTATTACCTTCTACTCAAAAATCTCTTAATCTTTTTCATTTTCTTCTTCAAGCAAATAGACTCAAACTTTTGACTGCCTTCACAGCTTTAAAGTAATTTAGTAGAATAGTCTGATAGTATGTAGGGTAAGCAATCACTTTAAATTATTTACCAAAGTCATAAAGTTTCTATGTTCAAAAACTCTAATTCATAACTGACTGATATAGTTATTGCAATACTGAAAAAGTGTTTCTGTACTCATATAGGTCCATCCAAAACAGATATATCTACAAGAAGAGCAAACCAAAAGTCCTTTTTATTTTACAGTAATTTAAAAATAGATTAAAATAAATTAAATAGATTAGTTTTCTTTGAAGTGTGCATTTTTACAAATCTGTTTTCTCTGGGAAATAATTCACTTAGATTTTAAGTAGTTAAGCTCCTTAGAAACAAAATTTCTACAAAAGCCCTATCAATGTATTCTTGCTTTATTTCCAAAGGAGCTGACATAGTAATTGTGGGGGAAATAAAATTAGAATACCACCTCCGTACCAGTTAGAGAAAAGCATTCCAACATTAAGGCAATTTGATGTTTGATAGCTACAGTACTTAGAGATACTATAACTCAACCACAAAATAAGTTGTCAAATAATGGTTAAGCTTTTCTGGCTCTCAGTGTAATCTAAGCATTCGTGATTCTAGTAATCTGAGAACACTAGATAAACTCAATTTCACCATTAACTTTTCATAATGACTATGAGCACACTAGGTGTGGACAATTATATTCTGATAGGCTGAATATTTTGAGTTTCACAATTTGAGTTACTTGCTACTAGAAAGCCAGGAAAGAAACACTAATACCAAGAAAAGAATAATAGAAATAAGCAGTTTCTACAGCAGAATCTAAAAGCCTAAACATAACAAGTTTATCATCAAAATGATTGATACAGGAGACAATTTTATTTCTGTAGTTATGACTTTTAAACCTCAAGACAGCAATGAGGATTTTAAAAAATATGAGGTATAACACACCAAGTAGAAATTCTACATTTATTCTCACTAGCACATAAGTGCCAATTATTGGTACTGAAATACTTTTATCTACTGCACGACGTAAAGAAAAAAAATAGTTCTACTATGTCAGTTGTCCCTTTGCTCTATTTATATGTACTATAGTTATAATGAATTTTGAGATACTTCATTTTATTCCAGTAGTAATATATGGGGAAACTAATATTCAGTGAGATAAAGGGGAAAAAGAAAATGAAGTTCCATAAGACTGAAAATAAAGAAATAAAGAATAATGATTAAAACTCCAGAGGTAACAAGTGTCTAGGCTACCTGAATTTAAAGTTCAGTCTCTAACACAATTGAGCTCTCTCTGCTAGCTCTAACAAAATTATTCATCAAAATTAGGTCAAAAATTAATTCTTTTTGTGTGACAGAATAATGTAAGACTCTTAACTCAAATATTTTAATGCTCTTAAGTATATTTTACTTTGAATGAAGAAATAGAAATATGAACACATTATTTTTACATGATAAACACTACTTAAAACATAGATCATTCCAATGCTCAAAGGTAGATGAGAGATTTTACGTATGATTCATGATTAAAGACTATACTATAAACCATTAACCCATCCAATCAAATGTAAAAATGAAAAGAAAAGAAACAAAAAGCCATTCCATGCAAACTCATGAGCTACCAAGAGCTCCAGCTTTACCACATTAGGGAAACCAGTGTTAGAAAAATTGGAACGGGAGTCGGGGCGGTAGCGCAGCAGGTTAAGCGCAAGTGGCACAAAGTGCAAGGACCCGTATAAGGACCCCTGTTTGAGGCCCTGGCTCCCCACCTGCAGGGGAGTCACTTCACAGGCGGTGAAGCAGATGCAGGTGTCTATCTTCCTCTCCCCCTCTATGTCTCCTCGCTCCATTTCTCTCTGTCCTATCCAACAACGATGACATCAGAAACAACAACAATAACTATAATAACAATTTAAAAAGTCAACATAAGGAAAAATAAATGAATGAATAGAAAAAATGGAACAAGGGCATGAACAAAAATTTCACTGAGGAAGAGGGCCGACAGATATTATGAGAAAGTGCTGAAAGGCACTGATCATAAAGAAGTGCTAATAAAGACAAGGAAATATCATTTTACACCTGTGAGAATGTCATATATCATAAATGACAGAAATGATAAATGTTGGAGAGGATGTGGAAAAGAAAGAGACATTTCTACACTGCTGGTGGGAATACAAAATGGTCTGACCATTGTGGAAAGCAAGTCGGAGACTTACTGGAACACTAGGAATGGAACTATCTTATCCTACCCAACAATTCCTCTCCTGGGGATTTACCCAAAGGAAACAGAAATACCTATCACTAGAGATCTATGTATACCTATGTTCATAGCAGTCCAGTGTGTAATCACCAGAACCTAGAAGCAGCCCCAGATGTCCAGCATCAGATGAGTGGCTAAAAAAAAAAATTGTGTTATAGGGCCAGGTGGGGGCACATTTGGTTGAGTGCATGCGTTACAGTGCATAAGGACCCAGATTTGAGTCCTGGGTCCCCATTTGCAGGGGAAGAGCTTTGTGAGTGGTGAAGCAGTGCTACAGGTGTTATCTCTGTGTCTCTTCCTTTCTATCTACCCCTACCCTCTTAATTTCTGAAGATATCTATCCAATAAACAAAGATAACTGATTTTCTAATGAAATGATATCTTTACAGATATTTAAAGATAATTAAAATTTTAAATGGTACTATATATACCACCTGATATAAAGGATGAAGTTGTCTCCTTTGCATCCTCTTGGATGACACTTGAGAACATCATATTGAGTGAAATAAGCAAAAAAGAGAAGGATGAATATTAAATGATCTTACAAATTAGTTGGACTTAATAAAGTAGGGAGTGAGGTCCTCCTTTTCACAAAGTGGAACATGGACTAGACATGTTTGGTATATTTTACCAAAGCAAAGGACTCTGAGGAGGAAGATAGAGGAAATTGTATGCATATGTCAATGACTGAACTGTAAAGTATTAACCCCCTCAATAAAATAATAATAATAATAATGAAGTGTTACTATAGTAAACTATACGTATTTGGAATATCCTTAAAATAAATGGCTTGATGTTATGTCTGAAATTATCTTATGATTTAGTGTATATCTTCCTTGGATTTGGATATGGTAGAACTACCATGCTTTATGGAAAAATTTGTTTAGTCTTTATAGGTGAATTTTGAAACTAGTACAAATCTAATACAGTATGAGCATATTCATGCATATGTGAAATACTTTCACATATTGACTACTTAAGAACAAAACAAGCAGATACTTGTTGACAACCCAAATGTTAGGATAGAGAATATAAGTATAGGGTTGGGAAGATAGCATAATGGTTATGCAAAAAGCCTTTCATGCCTAAGGCACCAAAGGTCCCAGGTTGAAACCCCAGCACCGTGATAAGCCAGAGATGAAAAGAAGGAGAAGGAAGAGGAGGAAAAGAAGGAGGAGAAGGAGAAAGAGAAGGAGAAGACTGTTTTGACCCAAAATGTTAATGAAAGAAGAAATTGTCTACTTTATAGTAGCACAAAACTCATCACACTCAGTAGTTTACACCATCACAAATGAAGATGGAAAAATGGAGTACCTGTTGTGCTTAGCCAAGTTAGCTTGCTAATTGAATATAAAGAATGAACTGGTTTATAATTTATAGTTCAGCTGAATAATGAGGTGTTTTGCCAAATGCATGACCCATGTTTGATCCCAGCCCCAGTCTCATTAATAGAAGTTTAGACTGTGTAGCCTCCCTCTGTGTTTTACTGTCTCTTTTTTAAAAAAATATTTTTATTATCTTCACTTACTTATTGGATAGAGACAGCCAGGAATTGAGAGGGAAAGGGTTGATAGAGAGGGAGGGAGACAGATAGACACCGGCAGCCCTGCTTCACCAATCACAAAGCTTTTCTCCTGCAGCTGAGGACCAGGGGCTTAAATCCAGTTCCTTGAGCATTATAACATGTGCACGCAATCAGGTGTACCACCATCCAGCCCCTATATTTATGTCTGTCTTTCTCTGTCTTACTGCTGCTCTGTCTCTATACAAAAATGGAAAAAAAAAAAAGGCTTAGAAGAAAATATTAGAGTGTAAATAACTGCTATTCAATTTGTGTTTTGATCCACACAGGTATTTTTTTTGTTTTGTTCTTTTAGAAAAAGGGAGGATTGGGGCTAGGCAGTGGCACACATGGTCAAGCACTCATAGTAATAAATATAAGGACCTGTGAAAGGATCTGAGTTAGAACCCTCTATGCCCCACCTGCATGGGGGACACTTAGCAAGCAGGGAGGTAGATCTATAGGTATCTTTTTCTCTCCCTCTCTATTTCCCCCTCCTCTTTCAATTTCTCTCTGCCTTATTCAATAAAAATGGGGAGAATAATGCCTTTCAGGAATAGTGGATTCGTAGTGCAGGCATCCAGCAATAGCCCTGGATGTAAAAAAGAAAAGAAAAAAAAAAGAAAAAAGATAGTTTAAAGAAACTGAAATAGAATTTTCACTTAATTTAGAATATCCTTCAAAATACATACCGTACTCCTTCTATATCACAATACATACTTCTGTATCAGAATACTAAACTGGAAGGAAGGAAGGAAGGAACTTAGTCTGTTTCACAAGCACTGCCTCACTGCTTATTTCTCTGAGGCTTTGCAAAATCTAAGAATGAAGGTTCATTACCTTGCCAGAAGTGCATACTAGCTTGATTAGATATGGTTTTGAAAATGCACAGGAGAACCTCTAGCAACCTTTATATATGTTTAGTGCTACATGGAGTCTGGGATTTTATATCAGAGGTCAGGGAATCACTACACTAGTCATTGTAATTGCTGCTAAGTCCTTTGTTATGATGATATTTTAATGCATAGCTGTCAAGGATGAATCCAGGATCTCACATATGAATGATATAACTGAGAAGCATACCTTTTTAAAACTATTTTTAATTTTTTAAATTATTTTTCTTTAGAAAGAGAGGGGAGGGATGGGGAGATAGAAAAGTTATGCAAAAAGCTTTCATGGCTGAGGTTCTGAGGTCCCCATGTTCAGTCCCCAGCATCACCATAAGCCAGAACTAAGCAGCACTCTGGTTTTCTCCCTCTCCCTCTCCCTCTCCCTCTCCCTCTCCCTCTCCCTCTCCCTCTCCCTCTCTCTCTTTCTCTCTCTCTCTGTGTCTTTCCTCTGTATCTCTCTCTCAAGAAAATAAAATAAAACAATTTAAATTTTTTTTAAAAAAAAGAAAGAGAGGAAAAAATAAGAGACAGACACAAAGAGAGAAGCAATACCAAAGCAATGTTCTACCCTCCATGGACACCCCTAAGATGCCATTCATGGTGCTCCTATTTGGTACTGGGGCTCAAAATTAGGATCATATTCCTGGTAGAGAATATGCTGTACCAATTTAGCTATTTTCTAGCTCTTGCTATAAAAAAATAACTTAGCACCTGAAGTTCAGAATATCTTGAAAGATAAGTACCATTACATGTTATTATTTAGGTAAATAGAGAGAGGGTATTAATTATAAAGCAATTGGTCAAAACCACACAAGTTATCAAAGTTCCATTTTAATTCAGAAGTGTTTATTTCAAAATCCAGTTCATTAGTATGACTTGATATGCATACAATTTATTTGGATCTTATAAAGTATAGCTAAAAGTATAAAGTTTCAATTTCATGTGGTATGTGTATGTATATGTATGTATATGTATATGCATATGCAGATGTGTTTGTTATGTCTATATCAGTCTTGTGTTGAGGTCAGGTCTCAGTATTTTACTTTTTAATTACACTCACTAGGTGATTCCTCTGTAGAGTCATTGATTTTATATTTCCAAATTAATTTATAAATTTAGAGACTTGGGAGATGGCACACCTGGGTAAGTGCACAAAGCACTAAGCACAAGGACCCTCTCAAGGATCCAGGTTTGAGCCACCACTGCTCTCCACCTATAGGGGGGACGCTGACCAAGCAGTAAAGCAGGTCAGCAGCTGTCTATCTTTCCTTCTCTCTCTCTCCTCTTCCCCTCTCAATTTCTCTCTGTCTTAACCAGTAAAATGAAGAAAATGACTGCCAGGATCAGTGGATTCATAGTGCTGACACAGAGCCCCAGGGACTGGAGGCAAAAAAAAAAAATTAATTAATTAATTAGTTTAGTTTACAATTAAATGTTCCTCCAAAATGGATAAATAGTTCCAAAATATAATAAGTATAAAATGTAAATAGCATCTATTATAAATAAGATTATTATTAAAGCCATTTCTCAATGTGGATCAAGGTATAAGAGCATTCAGTTCCTTCATTAGTTATGTTACTTATGAGCATTATTAAATGCTTAAGAAAATTACATAGACCAGTCCTAGGCCCTACCCTTATTTCTACCATGTCTTCAAACATGAAAACCAAACAATTATCCTAAGCTTAACTTTTATAATTAATAATTCATTAAATATTTCTGTAGGATAAGATATTCTTGACCTTGTAAAATCTGAACATGGAAAAAAACATCATCAACTCTCTATCTATACAAAATTGTATATAAGTGACGCTTGGTGGAGCAAATTATATCTCACAGCAAATTACTTCAAACTAAATTACAATCAACTCAGTGTTTTAATATAAATTATGTGTTCAATGCTTTATTAAAACTAAGATTCACAAACATTAAAAATATTTTATCCAGCACTTTTTCTTTGATGTAACAATCAAAATACTATCTTTCTGCTGTTAGATCATAATGAATAGTTTACAAGCAATTGTAAAAAGAAAGAAATTTATTCCATGGGAGATGGTGCAACGGATAAAGCTTTGGACTCTCAAGCATGAGGTCCTGAGTTATTGCATATACCAGAATGATATTCTGGTTGTCTTTCTCTCCTTCACCCATAAGTAAATAAATACAACTTTTTAAAAAAGAAAAAGAAACTTGCTTGGGAAGTTTTATTAAATAATATGACCACAACATCAATGTTGTTATTCATTTACTTGATATAGATTAAATTAATTTTTATATCTTACTTTATTTTAATATGAGACAGAGCGATACACAGAGAAAGCCCAGGACACTATTCAGATCTGGCTTATGGTGATGTTGGGGACTGAACCTGGGACTTGGAGCCTCAGGCAGGAAAATCTTTTGCATAGCCATTATGCTCTCTCATCAACCCTAGATTAAGTCAATCTTTAAAATTAAATATTATTCACTTAAAATGATTCTTGCTGGTAATATGTATTTGGTATGAGTCCATAAAGATTTCCAATAGAAAAGACCAATTATTTTATCAAAAGTCCTTATATTTAGCAGATATCAAGATTTAAAAGTCTGTGTTCTTCATTTTAAAGTAAATGCCTTTATCTAGTGAGAACACTAGCATGAGAAGTAAAAATAACATAAATTGGAAAGACAGAATATAACAAATACTAAGTGTCAACAAACATACTGCAATTCCCATCTACAGGTTACAAAGATGAATGAGACAGGAGGAGAAAAACAGCGTTGTTAGCACAACCCTGACATAAGTTATGGAAGGGAACTCATTTGGATTTCCCTTAGTTACTGCTTTACTTTCTGCCTTATAATAAAAATACATGTTTGTATGTGCATTATTTTATATCATGCCCATATTTTCATGTATAAAATGCTAATTTTGTAATATACAAAGTATAAAATTAGTCAATATAAAATATGACTGTTCTAATCTCTCAAGATACTTCACAGTGATTTTTATGGAGCTTATGCATCTTGCTGTAGTATTTCTATGCTAATAAGGCTGCACAAAAGCAAACACTGTCACTTTTGGATTATTAGAAATGTCACCACACATTCTGTGTTATTTTCTTTGAATTTATATTTCAAAAGCATATAGTATGGATTCCCTATGTGTACCTCAAACCTATTTACATCTAGTTTTGAAACTGAAGAGAAGACTGAAAATCAACCAAGAAATTTATAATACTGTGATAGACATGTTCAGAAGGGTATTTATATGTATCTTAAAATCTCTGATAATACTTTGAGATTTCCTTAATTAAAAAAAAAGTAATTTTGAGTCTCTTTGCCTGTGTGTGATTGATTCTGATGAAAAGCATTTACTTCATAAAGAGACTTCCAAGCTGGAAACAGTGTGTGCGTTTATGTTTGCCAAGTGTTGCCATCTTAAAATCTTGACTGTTGAAACAATAACACTTTGGCTGCTTTTATAACACTCATTTAATGTTTACAGTTTGGTAAATGTGCATTTTTATAAACAAAGGGTTTCCATAATTAAATTGGATCACTGTAAATACTAGGTCAATGTATTGTGAACAAAATAATCCCAATATGGTTGGGTTACAGAACAGCTCAATTTTGCTCATTGAGTTCTATCGATTTTTGGCAGAGAGAGAAGAAAGAACAGATGGTGGAAGAATGAAATTGAGCTGCTGGGTGATGGAATACACTATCACACTAAATTATAAAGACTGGTGCTCCAATCTCCTGAATAGATATTTCAATTAGTGTACAAAATCAAAACTACTAATTTCTGAAGCAACAAAAAATGTCAATAAAATGAATATATAATTCTCCTCAAGTTTTAACAATACACTGTGAAAATATTACAGCACATAAAGGGCAAGATTTCTATCTGCAATTGACTTTATGAAACAGATACAGGTATTTTTTGTTAGTATTGAGAGTGGGAAGAGATTTTCATTTACTTACTGAAAATGAGAGTTTTAAATCTGAGGGATTTATACTACTTTGAAATAGATGAATTTTTTTAAATATGCAAAATGAGCATAAGTAAATTAACACCTTCATTCTGAGAAAGATGACAGAATATTTTATCTTCAAACACAAAGTATCACCAAAAATATTATTCTTCTTGATATGTTGCAAAAACATATTTTGTACAATGTGACAAAGTAATTTCATATTACAGACGTATTTTGTTCAGTTGTTTTCTGTGCTTTATCATATAACCTAGATAGAATCTTGAACTCCCAAATAGTATCCCCAAATTATTTGTGGAAAAAAAATGAAGCAAAAGTAAACACTAATACTAGTAAAGAAAATAAAATTCTTATACTCTAAATAAATTGGCTTTTGTATAAGAAAATAGCATAGTTTAGGGTATTAAGAAAGGACAAAATAATCCACATATCAACTATTTTAAATGTTTGTCAAAAATGTAAATTCCATCCCACATACATAGAAGCTTAGCTATTTTGACAATTCTGCATTTTATATCAAGAGGCTAACAAGCTGTATCAAACTGCTTAAAAAAATCAAAAATAGAAAGAGCAGCTATTAACTTATGAACATTGGTAGAGAAAAGAAGTTAAATCAGCAAATAAACATTTAACTAGGCTTTTGCAGATGTCAAAATTGTTAAATTTTGATTAGAATTGATGTATGTTTTATGAAATAATAATATATTCATTTTATATATCTCCATATTGTCAGTCACTGGGATTAAACTGACCTTTGATTGCTCAAAAGCAAAAAACGAATAGTTTAGTCATTTTTAATAATCATTTAATTCAGCAACTGGCAATTTTCAAATATGTCCTATAGTAAACATTTGGTATTGCATACCTGAAAGTTACATTGTAGACAATGTTCAGGTAGTTATATAGTAAGAGAGACAGATACCTTACCACAAAAATTGTATTACTTACTTTCAAACTTCTACATATAGAACTAAAGTTTGCACTTCATTTGATTTCCACATCACAAATGTGATATTATTCATTTGATTCTGCATATAAATCATTTTAATATATATAATTTCTTCTTAGCGAGCTATCAAAACAAGGTTGAATTTGGTTCATAAGCTGTAACTCCCAAGCCCTAGTTTAGTCTACCACAATACAGATATCAAGATATATCTATAGCTATGATAATCTAGGCTGCAAAAAAGAAATGTAATTTTACTAGAGGAAATATAAATCTTAACCTAAGAAATGTATTCTGTAATATGTACCTGAACATGTTCTGAGGAAATATTAATAAATATGCTGACTGAATTCTAATTTCTTCTCTGTCTACAATGTATAGTATATATTGTACATTATAGACATTATATATTATGTATTCATAATGTAATGCATATATTTTCCCTTGACACATTAAGACTATATTTTATGGACAATCACTATCCTGGTTAATCACTATCTGATTGTCTCTGGTCAGGGTGCATGAGGACTGGCAGTCACATGTGGGTGTACAGAGGTACCAACAATTATTCTTGGAAACTAAAATAAATATACTATTTGATATTTTATTATTATTATATATACCCTGAGTTCCTCTGGCTAGGATATCTATTTTTCCCATTTCCACCCCACCTTTTTAAAAAGGTTGTATCTATTTATTATATTTATTTATTTTTTATTTTCCTCCAGGGTTATCACTGGGGCTTGGTGCCTGCATTATGAGTCCACTGCTGCTGGCAGTATTTTTTTTTCCATTGCTGTTATTGCTGTTATTATTGTTGTTGATTTTGGATAGGACAGAGAGAAGCTGAGAGAAGAGGGAAAGACAGAGAAGAGGAAAGAAAGACACCTGTAGACCTGCTTCACTGCTTGAGAGGCAACCCTCCTGCAAGTGGAGAGCTGGGGGCTCGAACTGGGATCCTTGGGCTTTTGTACTACTTTACACTATGTGAACTTAACCCATTGTGCTACCATTCAGCCCCCTTCTTGTTTATATTTTTATGATAAAAAGTGACTAGAGAACACACAGCATTGGTATTTGGTGGTGACAGGGACTGAATCTAGAACCTAAGGTGCATTTGTTAAAAAAAAAAAAAAAGCTATTCTTTGATAATTAACTACCTTGTCCAGGCCCTGCCAAATTTTCTTTTAAGATTTCATTATTAGCCATAGGACTTTATTTTATTATAGGACTTTATTATTAGACATAGTACTTTAGTTAATCTATATTTTAAAATGTATATAGAAAACCTCCTTACTGTAAATAAATAATCAAATAAATTCAATGGATAAATGAGCATAATTGAAGCTCTCATTTTATTCTCTTAGATGACAATATCATACATTGAGTTGCAGAGAACAAATAAGTAGTGAATGAACATGGACACGAATTTAAGCTATGGATATATTCAAACTGGTACATCCAGAGGAAGAGATTCAGGATTCAAAGAAATGTATGCATCACCAGCATATACATACAAGATTCACAAAAACAACTCTGTAGTTCAGAAATACTGAAAATGTGCAATTAATTCCTTTACTAAGCTTTTGTACATTTCCAGTTCTCAACAGTCAAGTACTTTAATGCTTATAATTAAGTATTCTGATTGTTCATCTGGGGACCAAAGTATTTTAATTGAAATATCTTACCTAAAATCAAAAACATAATCAGTAGTATTCACAGTTGCCAAATTGTTCTTATCTTCAAACAGAAGTTCTCATCACTTACAGTAAAACTAGAGCAGTCATATCTAACTATGGTACTTTTTCTCCTTGAAAGACTGATGAACCTGTTACACTACATAGAAGTTCACTTAATTTACTTTAAGTGTGGTGTCTCCAAAAAAAAAAAAAAAAAAAAAAAACCACCTGCAACAGAATGTGACAATTGACTATAGTGTCTGATTTCATTTTATTCTCGAAAAATTTACCAAAACTATGGAATCTTTATATGAACCAGGTAACATTTGCCAGCAATGCAGGTATATTATCTGGATGTTTAGAAGAGGCTTATAATTTAGAAAGTAAATCTTGTGGAACACAAAGATTTTGCCTTATTTCACCATTAACAAGGCATTTTATAGAAGTTTCACTTCTGTTTGGTATAATACTTTCTTGCAGTTTACAACAGTGGTTTTTATGCTGAAACAATTAAAGAAAGTACAAAAAAAAGTGACTCAAAATTTGTTCTTGCAAAAATCATTTATGCACATAATATTTGAGTGAACTTAATCATGTAATTGTATCTGACTATTTAATCATTACTAGAAAGCTATAATTATTATTCATTTCAGAAAAAATAATGATTATTATGTAAATCAACATCATCTTCTAAATAAAGACACAGAATGAATGATGATACAAGATTTGGAATTAATGTTCTTCTATTACTAATGTTTTTATTTGTAGTCCATAACATTAAAGAAAATTATTTTAGTTTTTAAAAAGACTTTTAGAAATTGGTGTGTGTTTTCAGTTAGAGAAAGTTAATCAGTCTCTGGTTAGCTTCTTGGAAATTAAGCAGTGTCTGAATTATTAAACATTTCAAATCCAATAATCATACTTTGTACTAATTATCTTTAGGAGTATACTTTAATTAATTTATTAAAAAGTAAAGTTTCTGACTTAGGGCCTATGTCTATTCATATTCAGCACAGGATCCTGTGTAACCTCTGCACTTGGTTGAGTGAACACATTTCAGTGCACAAGGACCTGGGTTCTAGCCCCAGTCCTTACCTGCAATGTGAAAGCTTCACAAGCAGTGAAACAATTGTAGGTCTCTCTCTCTCTCTCTCCCTCTATCTTTTCTTTCTTCATCAATTTCTGCTCTATCCAAAATAAATAAATCAAACTAAAAATAAACTATCTTAGAGCTAGCCTTGTTTCAAACTGTATGTGTCAACATAGGTGACTGCTAAGTAAACAGAAAGGAGAGTTGTTTTCAAAAAGTTGAACTGTGCAGTTAAGTATACCTAGTGATAAGTTATCATTCCTTTTGAGAAACGAAGTCAAGATTTAGACACAATTGAAATTATCAATATTCTGTTACCTTGGTACTAAGGTTCAAAACTGAATTTTTCTTGAGAATGAATTCTATTCCCTGAATTTAGAATCATCTGGTTGGCTTCAAGTTTGAGTAGAAAACAAATGTTTTGCTTATCTAAATGACAGTTTAAAAATGTCTTAATTAGAAATCTATAACGGTCTTTAAATTTTCCCTAAGTATTACTATATTCATTGTTTTGAATCAGACTGAAAACTATTCCATCAAGTACATGCATGTTATGGTAAGAGCTCAAGATGTGAATCTAAATGTCTGGAAGCAAGCAGAGGAGTAGATATGATGTGAACCTTGCTTGCCCCAAAAAAGAATGCTCTGATGTTTTATGGCAGTTTATATTTATGATCACAGTGATTCACCAACACTAACAAGCATTAAATTTTCCCAGCACTCCTATCACTTTATTTGGCATAGGAAATGGTAAATCTGCTACAGCCTAGATATGCAATTCTGAATTAAAACTTTTAATGTTCCCCCCCCCAGGACATTTTAGTTGCTCCTTTTAGTACATACAACATCCTGTTTCATTGAATTTATAAATTGTTCAACATGCAGTTCTTATATTTCAGTAGATACAAATCTCAGTACAAAATGCATACTAAGAAGTTATTCTGTGGCATGTTGCAAATTACCAAAGTAATTTAAATAAAGATCCCAATTAGTGTGAATAGTAAGACTTTGAAAAAAGGGCCAGCCAAGTCAAAAAATTATTATCCAGGCTGGAATAGAGATCAGAGGGGGTGTAAATATGTTTTCTATTGGGATTTCTACCACAAATGGCTCTTTCATCCTGTACTTAATGGAAAACATACCATGATTTTGATGTATACCTATCAAAAAGAAAAATAAAATCTACTATCTTCTCAGATGTTCAACATTGATTTTTTTTTATTTATAAAAAATAGTATGGAAAACTTCAGACATACTAAAAAAAAAAAAAAGCTATAAAAATCTACAATAGTGGCCTAAAAATGAGTACTTTTCCCCAAGGATAATAGAAAACTCAACAATCTTAGGCAAGTATACAACTTGTATGCCTATGCTTAATATATATTTGTTTTTTAAAATGGTGGGGCCAGGTGGTGGCACACCTGGTTGTATACACATGTTACAATGCACAATGACCCAGGTTTGAGTTCCTGGGTCCCACCTGCAGGGGCAAAGTTTTGAAAATGGTGAAGCAGGACTGCATATATCTCTCTCTCCCTATCACCCCCTTCTCTCTGACTGTCTTTACCCAATAAATTTAAAAAAATAAATAAAAAGGATGTTATGTAATATATTTCAATTTTGTTTAATCTTTTAAAAGAATTTGCAGGTATGAAGGAATAATTTTATTTCCCTCTCTTTACTCACAACTACTAGTAATTTTGATAGTGTTATTTATGAACTGAAAGCCATGATTTTACTTTCTGTAGCAAACCACTCAGGTAACAGTTTGGACTCATCTTTCCTAAAAAGTGCGTTTAGAGTATGAAACATTGTTTCAGTAACAAAATTAACCAACTGAGAAAAGTGGAAATATGGCATCATCTAAGTCCTCTTTCATTGATGCATAATAATGGTCAGTTATGAACTTGTAAGTCTGAATATTTCATTACAGAAACAAGTCTGGCAGGAATATTTTTGGAATACCCTGCTATTATTAAAAATATCCATAAAAATTTTTAAAGAACATGCTTTTAAAAAATATGGGAGTTAGGTGGTAGCACAGCGGGTTAAGCACATGTGGTGCAAAGCACAAGGACTGGCATAAGGATCCAGGTTTGAGTCCCAGGCTCCCCACCTGCAGGGGAGTCGCTTCATAAGCAGTGAGGGAGGTCTTCAGGTGCCTGTATTTCTCTCTCCCTCTCTGCCTTCCTCTCCTCTCTCGATTTCTCTCTGTCCTATCCAACAACAATGATAGCAATAACAACAACAATAACTATAACAATAAAACAACAAGGGCAACAAAAGGAAATAAATAAATATTAAAAAAAGAAAATGCTCGCAACGATTGCCACCTCAACATGCTTCACCTCAGACTGTGTCCAGAGACTTCACGTGTGGAATGACAACCCTTCAGCTTCATTACTCGGGTGAGACCTTTCCTTTTATAGTACACTCTAATTTCATCTCAGGTAGTTCACTTTCTAACAAAGTCCCATAACCTAGATATACACCAGTTTCTGTGAGAGAGAGCTTATGTGTACACGTATCCATAAACTACTGCAAAATATATACCTGAAAGCAGAAGTACACTAGAGTTTGCAGTGAGTACCTCCCTAACACTTCCTCTCCACTATTCCAAGCTTGGGATCCATGATTGCTCAACAAATTGTTTGGCTTCGTATGTTAACTCTCTTTTCAATCACCAGGTTCCAGATGCCACCAGGATGCTGGCCAGGCTTCCCTGGATTGAAGACCCCACCAATGTGTCCTGGAGCTCAGCTTCCCCAGAGACACACCTTACTAGGGAAAGAGAGAGGCAGACTGGGAGTATGGACTGACCAGTCAACGCCCATGTTCAGCGGGGAAGCAATTACAGAAGCCAGACCTTCTACCTTCTGCAACCCTCAATGACCCTGGGTCCATGCTCCCAGAGGGCTAGAGAATGGGAAAGTTATCATGGGAGGGGTTGGGTTATGGGGATTGGGTGGTGAGAATTGTGTGGAGTTGTACCCCTCCTACCTTATGTTTTTGTTCATTAATCCTTTCTTAAATTAATTAATTAATTAATTAATTAAAAAAAGAAAATGCTTAAGTCAAAAAGGGAAAAGAGGACATAAGGAGGCATACATATGCTAGTAAACATCATTCTTCTGCACATGTTATTTAAGTGAAAATAGTTTAGAAACAGAGCTATACTTCAGTACAGTGCCTTTAGAATTGTTATAATAGAGGATAAAGCTATAATAGCTGTTTAGCTCTAAATAGCCGGCTATTATATTTCATAAGGAATATTGTGACCTGTAATATATCAGAAGGCACATTATAATAAAAATTTTACACTTAGATTGTGTGTGTTTCCTTATGACAGGCCGTGAGTAGTCCATTAGCTACAGCATCTGCCATTTTTGTCATTTAAAGGAAAACAGTAAAACTTAGTCTTTTTCCTGAACAGTGAACCACAAACAGGCACAATTTCAGTAACAAATCACAGGCAATGAAGTTTTAGAAACTTATTACTATCCAATAATAGCTTGCTATTTTAAAGTTATATTCTAGGAACTACCTGTATAGTTTACCTTTTAAAAGATTTATTTATTAACTTGAGAAGGAGATGAGAGAGAGAGAGAGAGAGAGAAAACAGAGTATCACTTTAGCACATGAGATGCTAAAGATTTTGATTCTCATGCTTTGAAGTCCAATGCTCTAACCACTTTGCCACCTTCCAGATTTCTATTGTTTACTTTTTTATAAAATACATCAAGAAAATCCCTATTTAGTTAGTATGCTATTGTTACTATTATTTTTGTTGCTTTAACTCTAGTATTATGTTATTGAGGAAATAATGATGTGTAGGTTTTTGTTGTTGCTACAAAGGTACATTTCCACATTTTTCAAAGTATCAATACAATTCATCCTCCACAAAATTTTTGTTATGAATACCATACAACTCAACATCTTTTACAAACTTTTAAGCAGTTTCTACACGTAAGTCATTTCCTTATTCATGTGAGTAAAAGATATAAGAAAAAGTGCTAACCAATATATTAAGTAAAATGTCCTCTTCTCTAGCCTCACTTAATGGTATTTATGTCCTTGCCTGGAGTACATTCTGTTGTTCCAACCTCACTTAACTGTTTTAAAGTGTAAATAGAAAAAAATATCTATCAACTTATTGTTTCAACTCTCTCCTATATTACACATTTTGGTATAGTCAGTGCTTATCAATCTTTTCAGAAAACTGAGATAATATAAAGTCAAACATAATTAGTACCTACATCACCAAATACAGTCGAACTGAATGAAATTATTTATTCAACCAAATAGCTAAAACAATAAAAGTTAAAGGTAGAACTTCTTCAACTGCCAATATAGATTTATCTACTCAAAGTCACTCTATTACTAGCACTCTTTATTAATCTTACTTGTATTTTTCCATCATTTCTCAGTGTTTATCTTTCTGAGAATGATTTTTTTTTGCGATTTTTTTCCATCACTCTTTCTTTCTAGTTTGTATTTTTCTCTTGTCACATTGGAGCCATTTAAAAATTTTGTTACTATAAATTTGACATTCAAGATGACTACTATTACCTTGATAAGTATGCTATTCATATCATCTGTACGTTGATGTGTTTTGTAGGTACTGTCCACACCTCACATAACATATGCAAGCATCCAAAGGGATAGATCCTGAGTTGTGGTGCACCTGCTAGAGTGCACAAGAACCCAGGTTCAAGCCTCTTGTCCCCACTAATAGTGGGAAAGCTTTATAAATAGTGAACCAGTACTGCAGGTTTATCTTTTTCTCACCCCCTCTATCTTCCCATTCCCTCTCAACTACTCTCCACCGCTATCCAATAAATAAATAAATAAAATTTTAGGACTGGGTAGATCTTTTATTATCTAAAATTAGAGATTAAAACTGAATTTTGGAGAAGTGTATTGTCTAGACTCACAAAAACAATCAAAATCAGATTTAAACTTAAATATTTCTATATGCACATTTTTCTCTTTTTAAAATTATCTTTATTTATTTATTGAATGAAAACATCCAGAAATGGAGACGAAAGGGGGTGATATAGAGAGAGGGGGAGAGAGAGTCACCTGAGTCCCTTCTTCACCACTTGTGAAGTTTTCCCCCAGAAGATGGGCTTGAACCTGAGGCCTTATGCATAGTAATATGTGCACTACACCAGGTGCGCTACCACCTGGCCCCAGCATCACATTTTTCTATTAAACTCTACTAACTTCAATTAGATTGTGCTTCTGAGATTGACACTATGCATGCAGCACTTAGTCAAACCATAGATAAATAAAATAATGATGACAAATTTGTGAGTTTTTGTATAATTTCCATTGGGAAATGAAGGATGAAATAAAAAGTAGAGTTATTAAATGAATCCTTTGTGACATGGCTAGCATACTAAGACAAGTTAGGTACTTGCCCATGATGACTCAGTACTTAAGTGTGTCTATTAGTATTTTCTTAAATGTGCTTAGAAAAAAATGATAAACACTTTATAAAATGCTTTGGACATAGTCTGTCTTATTCTTTATTTATTGATTTATGTCAATAATATTCTCCATTCATCCTCTTGCCTGCATCTCTCTCACATAAAAACTTTGTCTTTTCCTTTGTAATATATATATAATTTTCACAGTTTCTTTGGGAGGGGCATATTTCCCCCATAAATTAATGTGTTTTTTTCTTTTATTATTTCACTTGTTCTTTCTAGAATGTCAGGGCCTTTGTACCTGTGAAATTCCACTATTCCTGATAGACATTTATTTTCCTTTAGTAAAGTTAAACTAGAGAGAAGGAAAGAATTCACAGAACCTGCCACATATTGCTCCCATATGGTACCAGTGATTTGAACCCAGATCTTCATGCATAGTAAAGTGTGCTGTGCTACGCACTTTATCTCCTGGCACCAAAAAAGTGTGTTTAAATGCTCTTCTCTAGTCTCACTTAACGGTATCTATTTCCTTGCCTGGAGTAAATTCTGTTGTTCCAACTTCACTTATCCATCTATATAAATAATTTTTATTATTAATGTTACTACTTATGACCACAGAATGTGAGCTTACATCTATAGGGATGCAGAGGTCATATAGATTCCTAAGCTGAATATGGGCTCCAGATCACATGAAATCAATGGGATTTATAGCCAACAATATTTATACACTTTTCCCATTTTGGGAGCTACTCTCTTTGTTGATCCAGCTTTCTGGTCCTTTTTCCAGCCATGACATCATCTCCCCAGACAATAACTTGGATCCACCTGCATATCAGATGTCAAGCTCAGAAAAAAAAAAAAAACTATAGCCACAGGCCTTTTGGAATATAACTAAAATATACCTCCTAGTTATCTACAAAATGGAGAACCCTCACTCCAACTCTTCATCAGAACTATCCCAGTCTTTAGGTTTATGATTTGTCAACAATTTGTTTGGCTTTATATGTTAACTCTTTTTTTAGCCACCAGGTTCCAGACGCTAACATGATGTCAATCGGACTTCTCTGGGCAGACAACCACACTAAGGTGTCGTGGAGTTCCGCTTCCCCAGAGCCCCACCCCACAAGGGCAAGAGAGAGGCAGGCTGGGCGTTATGGATTGACCTGTCAATCCCCGTGTTCAGCAGGAAAGCAATTACAGAAGCTAGAACTTCCACCTTCTGCACCTCATAATGACCGTAGGTCCAGGCTCCCAGAGGGATAAAGAATAGGAAAGCTATCAGGGGAGAGGATGCGATACAGAGTTCTGGTGGTGGAAACTGTGTGGATTTGTACTCCTCTTATCCTGTTTATTTTTCAGGGTTTCCTTTTTTAAATAACAATTAAAAAATACTTTCCTAATGAATATAAGCTCCTTTTGGAGAGAATAAATGTCATCTTCATCTGTACACATTCCATAAGTTACAGAGTACCTCATTACATATCAGATTAGTACTTATTAGAGAAATTCTCAAAGATTATGGGGAATAATTACCAGTGATATATTCAGATTTTCCAAAGTTTCTCCAGTTGCTTATCTGCTTCTTACCATGAACAGTGAAATAAATGTGTTACTTCTTAGGTAGAAGATACATTCGAATGTTTCTTTTTTATGCATCTACTAGAAATGTATTCACCATTTACTTTGGAAAATATTATCCATCAGTATAGGGTAGATTTTTCTTCCTGAAAAGTATATATATTCAGTGACATACTAGAGTGAACTTATAAAACCCCTGTCACCTTTCAATTTTATAGTGTTCATTTTTATATCAAAATGATGAAATAAATTTGCCTTATTGTTGCATATATATTTTCTCTACCTCTATACTGAGTCCTGAGAAAAAAAAAGACTAATTACATATGACTAATACAATGTAGAGTGCTATGCTATTGTAGTAAATTTTCAGTCATTTAAAATGGATTTAAAAGTTTTAAAAAGAACATATCCAGGCTGAGAAAAACAACAGTATTAAAAGAAACAATGATGAAATGCTATAAAATTATATATTGATAGTAACAAGAATCACACTAGAACCTTAGGCAAAACTACAGCAATAACAGCATAGGCACACACATGCATCTAAGCTGAATACTTTGTTTCTCTCTTAGCACTTTTCCTATCCATCAGGATGATTTAATGCTTTTCTACTTAGCTACTCTATTAACCATAATTCTCTTTATTCACATAGCACCTATTAATGCATGTAATAACCTTCAAACAATAACAAGCATTTGTGTACCAAACTGTGGGGTTAATCCTGTTTTTGAAGCTCTTTATTTAAAATATTAGCTCTGGAACTGGGCGATAGCTCTTCCACTAGAGTATGCATTTTACCAGGTGCTCAAACCTTCAGCACAAGGTGAGAGCACCATACAAAACGCTAGGAGTTTCAGAAATGGTGCCATGGTGTCTCTCCTCTTCTCTCTTCTTTATCTGTCTCTATCTGGAATTAAAAGGAATAAAAACTATATATTTTGTTGAGAGTACGAGATACATGAGACTCCAACACTGAGACTCTGAGGCCTTGGCAAAAATTAAAAAAAGAGAGAGAGAAAGAAAGAAAGGAAGAGAGAGAGGAAGAAAGAAAGGAAGGAAGGAAGGAAGGAAGGAAGGAAGGAAGGAAGGAAGGAAGGAAGGAAAAGAAAGAAAAAGAAAGAAAGAAAAAAGGAGTGAAATGCTATACCTAATTCCAATTTCTGGGTTGATACTGAAAGGTAATATCTTCTACACAAGGGCTGTGCATTTTATCCTGACCTTAGTTTGTCATAGGTTCTAGTCCAAAATATGACTACTGAATGAAAGATATCAAGTTGAGCTGGTAATGAGAGAATTTAAAATATATATTTTAAAGAGACACCACAGCATTGCTTCACCATTAGTGGAGCTTCCACTAATTCCAGGATGAACCCATATAGTATTTGAGTTTGTGTCTGGGATGTCCTACATGGTAAGGTGGGCCCTATACAGAGTGAACTACTTACAGTCCATTGGAGATTATTTATTTATATAGCATAATGATTATGTAAAGAGACTCATGCTTGAAGCTCCAAAGTCCCAGGTCCAATTCCCCAGCACAACCATAATTCAGAACTGAGCAGTGCTCTGGTCATGTAATAAAATAAAATAAAATAAAATAAAATAAAGTAAAATAAAAGCACTGTACAAAAAGAGAGATATTTATATGAAGTGTTGTCATTTTATTAAATATTAGAATAAATATATTTTTCTTGATCTTCTTAAGTAAATATACTAGAATAAGTATAGATTTGTTGTATTTACTTACAAGAAAATCAGGAGTACAATTATCCTGATTTCAGGTAAATAAATTATGACATTGTTTTTTATTGAGAAAATTATAAAGGTTTAATACTTAGCTTTTATACTTTAATTTACTTTAATTCTTTTTATTCCTTGTATGTATGAAGGTGTGTGTGTGTGTGTGTGTGTGTGTGTTTATGTGACTGTCTCTCTAGGAGCATTATTCTGAATTTACATTATTTTAATATCTGGCTTTACATATAGCAGATAGTAAATATATTTTCAAAGAGGTACAGCACCATCTTTTTGAGACTAAGGACTTCATTGTTTGAATTTTAAGGAAAGAGAAACATTCATTTTTATTATATCTATTTCCTTTACAAGGATATTTGATTCACATTTACATGTTTAAAATTTATGAAATGTTATAAAGTATACATATATATGTAAGTAGAACAAGTATATTATAGGCAAAAACCAAATTGATATCATGCTATTAGGAAAAATGAGTGCATGTTTATTTTAATAAGGAATAGCTGTAGTCTCAAATGTAACCTTTGGCGAAAGTAGTTTTTCAGAGATAGAGTGATGCAATTATGTCTAACTACAGCTACTTATATTGTTAACAATTACTTAAGGTAAAAGATAGCTGCCTGAAATATCGTAAAAGTAATGTCACAGCTTAGAGTAGCACTGTATTTTACATTTATTACACTTTACAAAGAAAACATGTGCAGTTTTAAGAATTCATCATTGATTGTTTTTACATTTAAGTTACTGTTAAAAGGCAACTTGCTTTTTGTGATGTGGTTATAATTTATACCCATAGACAGTCTGAGTTTTTAAAGCTAAAGCTATACCTCACCTTCTCATATCATTTACATATACTTATTGCTTCCACATGTTTGGCATAAGGTAAAATAGTTTATGAACATTGTAATATGGCTAAGGCCACAGTGAAATAAAATTCATTTTTGTCTAGAGTGCCTCAGGAATTTATTCATGCTGTTATATAAAGCCTTTTAAAAAAGAATTCTGCCTTCCAGAAAAAAAAAAAAACTTTAAAAGTGAACTATGGTTAGTGTCACCTTTTTAAAATGATATCTAAATTTCCCATTCTGGCTTCCAAGTGTCCTATTAAGACAAATGCCTCTTAATTTACTCTTAATACATTCTTCATTCTATTTACTGGCTTCAGATTGCAAGTTTATTTTATTTTACTTTATTTTTTTGAGTGGCTGAATATTCTCTTTCATGCAAATGGGTTATTTGTGATTTACAGGTGGTTCATAGAACGATCAGTAAAACTCAGACATCATATCTACAGTGTTTCATTCAGACTCAGGGACAAATTAAATAAGAATATTGTGTTAATTCTGATGTGGATTCAATATACTTAGATATCAAGAGGATGCTGTCCCTTCATGGAACAAGTCATACAAAATAATATTCAAGGCAACCCCATTGCACCATCGGAGAGGATATGCTGTAAGTACAGGAGCAAAAAAAACTAGTCATTTTCTGGTCATTTTTACTGAATACTAAATACTGACTGTTTCATGCTAAAAACATGAATTGAAACTTACAGTCTATGACATTCAGGTAACCCTTCTCTTAAGAAACAAGTGCTTCCTTGATTATCCTGCCTCAAGATTATCCATAACAGAAGAACTAAAGTTTAGGTCTGCTTTTATTCCATCATTAATTTTATGTACATACTCAGACAGATTCAACTAAAATTACACTTAAAAAAAAGCTTATAAACATTGAATTGATGTGTAGATATTTGCTTCACCTTTAAAAGATTGAAAGGCTTTCTCAGACACTCATCTGTTGTTGGGCACCTGGGTTGCTTCTAGGTTTTAGCTATTATGAATTGTGCTGCTACAAACATAGGAGTACACACCTCTTTTTGGTTGGGTGTTATGGAGTCCTTGGGGTATAACCCCAGGAGAGGAATTACTGGATCATATGGAAGGTCCATGTCTAGCCTTCTGAGAGTTTTCCAGACTGTTCTCCACAGAGGCTGTACCAATTTACATTCCCACCAGCAATGAAAAAGGGTTCCTCTGTCCCCACAACCTCTCCAGCATTTGTTGCTGCTGTCCTTTTTGATGTATGCCATTCTTACAGGAGTCAGGTGGTATCTTAGTGTTGTCTTAATTTGCATTTCTCTGACAATCAGAGACCTAGAGCAGTTTTTCAACAGATGAGTGGCTGAGAAAGCTGTGGTATATAGACACAATGGAATACTATGCAGCTATCAAGAACAATGAACCCACCTTCGCTGACCCATTTTGGACAGAGCTGGAAGGAATTATGTTAAGTGAGCTAAGTCAGAAAGATAAAGATGAGTATGGGATGATCCCACTCATCAACAGAAGTTGACTAAGAAGATCTGAAAGGGAAACTAAAAGCAGGACCTGACCAAATTGTAAGTAGGGCACCAAAGTAAAAACTCTGTGGTGAGGGGTAGACATGCAACTTCCTGGGCCAGTGGGGGGTAGGAGTGGGTGGGAGGGATGGGTCACAGTCTTTTGGTGGTGGGAATGGTGTTTATGTACACTCCTAGTAAAATGTAGTCATATAAATCACTAGTTAATTAATATGAGAGGGGGAGATTAATTGTATGTCTCGAAGTTTTTCAAAACACAAACTGAATCTTTTTAATATATAGGCTGTGTAATTGATATGCAGACTCTCTCAAAAGCCTAGACCAAGTAGATCAGAAGCAACCAATAGCACAGCTATATACAAGATACTGGGTACTGTACAGCAAACCATAGCAAAAGGACTTTTCAAAGTTAACCCAATTACCAAACAATGTGATGATAACATTAACTATCGATTGTCTTTTTGAACCGTAAGACAGCAGGAACCTCACATCTCCACTATAGAGCCTCTACTTCCCCCAGTCCTGGAACCCTTGGATAGGGCCCACTTCCCCATATGCCTCTCCCAATCCATATCAAATAATATTGCATCTGCCGGTCACAACCTAACCAACGCAACGATTGCCACCTCAACATGCTTCACTTCAGACTGTGTCCAGAGACTTCACGTGTGGAATGACAACCATTCAGCTTCTTTACTCGGGTGAGACCTTTCCTTTCGTAGTATACTCTAATTCCATCTCAGGTGGTTAACTTTCTAACAAAGTCCCAAAAACTAGATATACATCAGTTTCTTTGAGAGAGAGCATATGTTCACATGTATGCGTAAACTACTGCAAAATATATACCTGAAAGCAGAAGTACACTAGAGTTTGCAGTGAGTACCTCCCTAACACTTCCTCTCCACTATTCCAAGCTTTGGGTCCATGATTGCTCAACAATTTGTTTGGCTTCGTATGTTAACTCTCTTTTCAATCACCAGGTTCCAGATGTCATCAGGATGCCGGCCAGGCTTCCCTAGACTGAAGACCCCATCAATGTGTCCTGGAGCTCAGCTTCCCCAGAGACACACCCTACTAGGGAAAGAGAGAGGCAGACTGGGAGTATGGACTGACCAGTCAATGCCCATGTTCAGCGGGGAAGCAATTACAGAAGCCAGACCTTCTACCTTCTGCAACCCACAATGACCCTGGGTCCATGCTCCCAGAGGGATAGAGAATGGGAAAGCTATCAGGGGAGGGGGTGGGATATGGAGATTGGGTGGTGGGAACTGTGTGGAATTGTGTGGAGTTGTACCCCTCCTACCCTATGGTTTTGTTAATTAATCCTTTCTTAAATAAAAAAGAAAAAAAAAAAGATTGAAAGGCATACTAGCTAAGTTTGTGACAGTTTTGTTTCATTTTGTTTTTCCCCAATCAATTACTCATACATAACACTAACTTTTGGCAATGCCCTTCCATATATCCATTGACTAGTTGATACTAGCCTTGCTCCTAAACATCCATATGACTATGGGATATGCCTTTGGAAGAATAACACAACAAATAAAGTAGTATTTTGCTTTTCTTTCTCTTTATTTTTGATAGGTACATAGAAGGCATTAAATCAGAGAAAAAAAGAGAAAGGTATCATAGTACCAAATCTTCCTTCAGTGCAGTCTTTGCCAGCTTGAAGTGTGGTCATATATATGCAAAGAAGCACACTATCTAAATAAGCTATTTTTCTAGTCCAAACATTCATTTTATTATGTTATTATTAAATTGATTGACAGGGTAAGTAATAACTAGAGAAAATATGCATACATCTTTACTCTGGTAGAGCAAAAGTAGAACCTATACAATTATTAATCTACTGCAGAGAGGCAAGCAGTTCAAAGTAAACACTTTCTATGCATTGTCACTGAACAAAATGTTTCCACATCAGTAGAAGCAATAATAAAGAAGCCATCCTTCCCTTCTTAGAGAAAAGTAATAGGAGGATAAAAAAAAAAAAGAAATGAAACTTTACATCTAAAAAATGCCAGAACTAATTTCTTTCTTTTTTGTCTTTTTGTTGGGGGGTGGAATCATAATTCTTTAAAGTTTTTACACTACTGCATTATTACAAAGTAAAATAATAGCACTGATTGAATTTTCCCAAATTAATAACTTCTATAGAATACAAAATTAAGTAAAAATTATAAAATATAAATGGCCACATTGGGAGAAAATGTCTGTAATATACTTAATAGGTTATGGTTGAATGCATACACTAAGTACAGATTTTCTCTTATGTCAAATAGAAAAAACATACAAAAATGAACATAAGATTTGAAGAGATAATTCCCAGAAGGAAAAATCCAAATGGTCAATAAACAAGTAAAAATATGCTGAACACACTAGTAATCTGGAAAATGGAGGACAGGTGGTGTCATACCTGGCTGAGCACACATGTTAAAATGTGCAAGGACCTAGGTCCAAACTCCTGGGCCCCACCTTCAAGGAGAAAGCTTTGCAAGTGGTTAAGCAGTAGTGCAAGTTTCTCTCTGTCTCTTTCCCTCTCTGTCACCTCCTTCCCTCCCTGGTTTTCTCTATACAATATATAAATAAAGATTTTAAAAAAGAGGAAAATGTACATCAATACAATAATGAGAGATTCTCCACAAAGTATAACTTTGAAATTGAAAAAAGATGGATATTATTTATTTAAACAAGGATGAAGAAATTGCTTATTTCGTCATCCTTTTGATAGCATGAAAACTGGTGATGCCCTTTTGACCCTATTCAATAGTTGGGGAGACTCACTGAAGAGGAGACCCAAAGAGAAAGCAGACATATAATAAAATGCTCAATGGTTATCAGAGAAATGGAAGTAAAGAGAACAATGATGTACTACTTCACTCCTGTGAAAATGTCATGCACTAGAAAGGACAATAACAACAAATATTGGTGAGGTTGTGGGGGGGTAAAGCAACTCTTCTGTACTGCTGGTAGGAATGTAAATTGGTTCAACCCCTGTGAAAATTGTCAAAAATTTTTGACAATATTGACTTAAAAAAATATGAGATAAAAGACAGAGGTATAATTCCACACCCCTCCCATGTCCAGAGTTGTTTGTGCCCATTCCCTCCATTGGAAACTGCAGTAATTCTCCCAAGGTCACATATCTGAGCTGACTATTATTTATATAACTATAAACATATATATATATATATATATATATATTCTCCATTATTTTCTTTCTTTTTTTTATTTTATTTATAAAAAGGTAACACTGACAAAACCATAGGATAAGAGGGGTACAACTCCACATAATTCCCACCATCATAATTCCATATCCCATATCCTCCCTTGATAGCTTTCCTATTTTTCGACCCTCTGGGAGTTTAGACCCAAGGTCATTGTGGGATGCAAAAGGTGGAAGGTCTGGCTTCTGTAATTGCTTCCCCACTGAACATGGGCATTGATAGGTCGATCCATTCTCCCAGCCTGCCTCTCTGTTTCCCTAGTGGGGAGAGGAAGCAGAGATTCAGGACACCTTGCTGGGGTTGTCTGTCCAGGGAAGTCTGGTTGGCATCATGCTAGCATCTGGAACCTGGTGGCTGAAAAGAGAGTTAACATATATAGCCAAAAACAAATTGTTGACTAATCATGAACCTAAAGGCTGGAATAGCTCAGATGAAGAGTTGGGATGTTTCCAATTTGTTGATAGCTAGTAGGCATATTTTAGTTATATTCCAAAGGGCTTATGGGTATACTAGTTTTGTTTTGTTTTGTTTTTCCCTGAGCCTGAAATCTGATATGCAGGTGGATCCAAGTTATTTTCTGGGGAGATTATGTCATGGCTGGAAAAAGGACTAGAAAGTTGGATCAGCGAAGAGAGTATCTCCCAAATATGGGAAAGGTGTATAAATATTGTTGACTGTAAACCCCATAGATTTGATGTGATCTGGGGCCCATATTCAGCTTAGGAGCCTGTGTGACCTCTGCATCCCTGTAGATATGAGCTCACACTCTGTGGTCATGAGTAGGAACTTTCCAAGCTGCCCCAGTATCAAGACCCATCTTCCTCAGGTGTAGCATAGAGTATGTTGTTCAGCCTCCTTTGGCAGGATGAGACATTCTCTACCGTTGTTGACCCAACTTGAGGCCAAGTTCCTATGGGGGCCCACTCAGGGAAACTCAAAGCAGGATTTGACTGCATTTGGTGAAGGGCAACAAAGTAAAAATCCTGGGATGAGGGTGAAGGTGGATATTTAGTGGGGGGGTAGGGTGGTGGGACACAGTCTTTTGGTGGTGGGAATGATGTTTATGTACATTTCTATTAATTAGTAGTCATAAATCACTATCTAATTAATAGGAGAGGGGAAAATTGATTGAATGGCCCAAACTTTTATATGCACAGACCATAGGCTGAGTCTTTGATATGTTGACTCTTTTAAAAACTTAGACGAGGGAGAACAGAAGCAACCGGTGGCACAGCTATATACAAATAATGTCAAAGGACATAAATTATGGTGATGGTGTGTACGATACAGAAAATCCTAACAAAGGGATATTGGATATTTCAAAGTTAATCCAATTGCTAAATAATGTAATTATAGCAAAAACTATCTATTGCCTTCTTAAACCCTAAGACAGCAGGAACCTCCTGCTTCCTTTATAGAGCCTGTATTTCCCCTAGTCTTGGAACCTCTAGGGTAGGGCTCACTTTCCTGCATGCTTCTCTCAATTTGTACCAAATGATATTGCATCTGAGGATCCTAACCTAATCAATGCATTGAGTACCACCTCAGAATGCTTCACTTCAGACTGTGTCTACAGACTTCAGGGGTGGAGTGTCAACCCTTCACCCTCATTACTCAGGTGAGACCTTTCCTTTCATAAGATTTTCTAATTCCATTCCAGGTGATTCACTTCCTTACACAGTCCCAAAACCTAGATATAGACCAGGTCCCATAAGAAAGAGCATATGTTCACATGTATCCATAAATTATGGCAAATTATATACCTGAAAGCAAAAGTATACAGTAGTCTGCAGTGAGTCAGTATACAGTTCATAATGAAATAGTGTCTACTTAGCCCTAGATACCCTCCTTAACTACTTCCTATTATACTTCACTCCAAAGCTAACCTTATCAAAGCAAGGACTGTAAAAGCTGAATAAGGGCAAGAGACTGGCATACTTTAATGATGACTCTTTAGTCACTATCAGGCTATCAGGCCACCTCATCAGCTGGGGCCCTAATTGGGAAATCCTGAGATTCCCAAACAGACATGATGGGCTTAGACCTCAAATAAATCCCTCTTTCCATTGTTACCAGTCATCTCTATCTGGAACAGCAGCACAATTTTTAATAGACAAAACTTGGAAGCAACTAAGGTGTCCAACAACAGATGGGTAGCTAAGAAAGTTGTCGTATATATACATGATGGAATACTACTCATTTATTAAGGATGAGGACATCATCTTCACTTCTTGTTTAGATGGAGCTTGAAAGAATTATGTTAAGTGAGATAAACCAAAAGAATATGGGATGATTTCATTTATAGGTGAAACTTAAGAAGAACAGAAAGGAAAAACACAAGGTAAAACTTCAAGTGGATTTGGTGTATTGCATCAAAGCCAAGGTGTCTGGGCACAGACGGGAGTTGGGGGGATGAGAGTGGGCTTTGGGGAATTAGTACATGATGGTGGAAAAAACTCAGGCTGGAGAGAGAGCGTTTTGCAGACATCTATCATGGTGAGGTAAGAAATTTTACCCATGTGTCAATGAGGATACTGTAAATCATTAACCCTCCAATAAAAAAGAGGCATTCATCTCATTTATAATGTTAGACATATAAGCAAGGGCTGGGTAGTCATGCATCTAGAGGAGCACACACATTACTGGGCTTAAGGATCCAGATTCAAGCCCTTGGCCTCCACCTGCAAGGAATAAGATTTGTAAGTGGTGAAGCAGTGCTGCTGGTCTCTCATATCTTCCACTTCCTTCTCAATTTCTCTCTGTCTCCATCCAAAACAAATGAAAAACATTTAAAACATACAAACAAAAAACAATGTGCATATTATATATACACACCGTTATGCATCTATGCAAGTAGTTCTTAATCAACTGTTGAATAAATACTAAGATCACTTCTTGCAATTTTTTTTACTCTGGGAAATAAACTCATAAAGAACAATATTCTTTTTTCTTTTTCTTTTTTTTTCCTTTGCCTTCTGGTCTATCATTGGGGCTTGGTGCCTGCACTATGAATCCACTGTTCCTGGAGGTTTGTTTCCTATTTTAGTTGCCCTTGTTATTATTGTTTTGCCGTTGTTATTGTTGAATAGGACCGAGAGAAGTCGAGAGAGGAGGGAAATACAGAGAGGAGGAAAGACAGCTGCAGACCTGCTTCACCACTTCTGAGGTGATCCCCCTGCAGGTGGGGATCTGGGGGCTCGAACTTGGATCCTTAACAGCAGCCCTTGCACTTTGCACTACCATCCAGCCCCCAAAGATCAATTTTTAATAAGTCAATAAGAAGTGCTTGAGTTTTCTGATCATTAACGCTCTTATCCATTAACCGACTTCACATTCAGTAACACTAAATAATAATCACTTATATTTTCAAATATATTTATTTTTCATTAAAATATGATATTCTACAATTTGAGGATCAGAAATTTTATTTTTAAAAATGAAAAGATACTAAAGCTGGCTGTTTAGGTGAGGCATAACAGAAATATTCAATTATCTCTCTAAATAAAAGTAAACTGTGTAAAAAAAGATGGTAGAATATATAGAATGGAGAATTCACTTGGGCAAATACAATGTATAGAGTGTATTACATGTACTATAGCTAAATATTATAGACTGACAACTTTTCTAAAGAAACAAATTACTATGGCATCACTAAATTTATTTCCTTATTGGAATGCACTAAATAGACTAAACTGATTCTTAATAAATGAATGTGATAATGTTTATATAATTGTGAGAAGAAATACTCTATAATGTAGATAATTTTCTTTAATTTGACAGCCAAAGAGCAAAGCCAATCATCTAAGTATTAAACTTGTTTTTGATGAAACAATAGCAAACAAAACAGATACCTACCCTGTCTTGTTAAATGATTTCATGCATGTCAGAAAGAAACTTTTTTTTTTTGGTCATTTGTTCTCATTTTGTTGTTATGTTAGAAATCTTTATCAAAAAGCTGTCTGAATCATAGACTGGATGACAGAGAGAGAAAGACTGCTCTGATAGAATGTTCAAAAGGAACCTCAATTCTGTTCTAAATAGATACCATGTAAACAAAAGAAGACTGAAATTGTATTTTATATGGAGACTATGCAATGAAAAGTAAGACACTCAGTAGCTCTAAGCCAGTGTGGTATTGGAGGAAAGTGAAAGCTTTAGAAGTCAAATCATTCTGTTTGAGCACATCTTCCAGTTTTACCCATTTGGAAACAGTGGGGGTGGGGGTGGGATGTCACATGGTGGCTAACCTGCTTGAGTATACAAGTTACCCTGCCCAAAGACAGAGGTTCAAATCCCTGGTCCCCACCTGAGGTGGAAAAGCTTCATGAGAGGTGAAGCAGGTCTGCAGGAGTCTCTCTGTCTCTCTCCATCTCTGTCTGACCCTTCCACCTTGATTTCTCTGTCTCTATTTAATAGTTAATAAAAAATAATTACAAAAAAGAAGCAAGCACCAATGTGTCCTGGAGCTCTGATTCCCCAGAACTCTGCCCCACTAGGGAAAGAGAGAGGCAGGCTGAGAGTATGGATCGACCTGTCAATGCCCATGTTCAGTGGGGAAACAATTACAGAAGCCAGACCTTCCACCTTCTGCATCCCACAATGACCTTGGGTCCATATTCCCAGAGGGTTAAAGAATAGGACAGCTGGGAGTCGGGCTGTAGCGCAGCGGGTTAAGTGCAGGTGGCATGAAGCACAAGGACCGGCATAAGGATCCTGGTCAAGCCTCCGGCTCCCCACCTTCAGCGGGGTCACTTCACAGGTGGTGAAGCAGGTCTGCAGGTGTCTGTCTTTCTCTCCCCCTCTCTGTCTTCCCTTCCTCTCTCCATTTCTCTCTGTCCTATCCAACAATGGCAACATCAATAACAACAGCAATAACAACTACAACAACAAAACAAGAGCAACAAAAGGAGATAAATAAAATATTTTTAAAACAGAAAGAAAATCATTTTAAAAAAAAGAAAGAAGGGAAGGGATGGGATGCGGAGTTCTGGTGGTGGTAATTGTGTGGGGTTGTGCTTCTCTTATCCAATGGTTTTGTCAGTGTTTCATTTTTATAAATAAAATAAAATAAATAAAACAAGCAAAGAGCAGTAAATAATCAGTTGTCCTGGAGAAAAGAAACAGATGTATCAAAAGGAAATTAAAACCTGAAAAAAATATTGTACTCCTAGTATCCTGATTTTCCAAAATGGTGACATTATGACAAAGTAAAATGTGTATACAATTAATTACTCATCAGAAATTTTAAATGTTATATTCTGCTATGAACTTAAGGTGATGGAGGTAGTGTATAGAATAAAATGGTTTTAGGGAATCGGGCGGTAGCGCAGCAGGTTAAGCGCAGATGGCACAAAGCGCACAGACCAGCATAAGGATCCCGGTTCAAGCCCCCGGCTCCCCACCTGCAGGGGAGTCGCTTCACAGGCGGTGAAGCAGGTCTGCAGGTGTCTATCTTTCTCTCCCCCCTCTCTGTCTTTCCCTCCTCTCTCCATTTCTCTCTGTCCTATCCAACATCAGTAACGCCAATAACTACAACAATAAAACAACAAGGGCAACAAAAGGGAATAAATAAATAAATAAATAATTTTAAAAAAAGAATAAAATGGTTTTAGTAAAGAGATATATATTGAGTAATGCTCAGTTACTACACTTAAAAATTTCCATGTGTGGTCAGAGAGGTGGGTCAGAGAGCATACAGAACTTACATGTAAAAGACCTCAGATTTAATTCCAAGCACCACATTCCCTCTCCTCTCTTTATCTCTATGTCTCTCAAAATAAATCTTTTAAAAAATTCCATGAAAGCATAAATATCTGAAGGTTTTTAAAATATAATTTGTATTTTTTCTAGACATGTGACAATAATATTGCTCTCTGGAAATAAAGATAAACTACATATATACATTTGAAGTCATCAGAATCTTGGAAAGTTTCAATCTAAACTGTGACCATTTGTTTTCAGCATCTCAGATAACGACTTAACGACTAAGAACAGAAGGCCAAATGCCAGATTTCCTTTCCTACAGCATTAATTTATGGATACCATTGATTGACAAACTCTTCAAAAAAAAGTTTCACATCTATTGTTTGAATATTCCAAAAAGTTGATGACCTGTATCTTCTTGCCCAACTCCTAACTTTCTATAAGGACTGTTACCTTACTATGCTTTGAAAAACCTCCACAAAAGTAACACTACAAAGTCTCAATGTCGATTAGAGAAGATAGCTTCTATAAACAAATGGGACAGGGGTACACACCAAGGAATGAATATTCCATGGAATAATGTGGAGAAGGAAGTATTGGGGAAGGGTGGTTGTGGCTGCATGGTAAAGATTCACTTTCCACTAATAATTAATTATCTACTGTATAGAAGAAATTATTAAAGTTACTAAAATCTGAGCATTCTCAAATCCTCTAAATCCTACAGATGAGTATTCCTACAAGTATTTAGCATATTTAATTTTCCTATACATTCCATCTGTCTCATCTATAGCTTTATTTTTCATTTTCACTGTCATGATCTTTATTTAGTCATTTATTTCCTCAACTCTGCACAACTGTAGGCCCTCCAAATAGTTCTTTTTATGTCCAATACTACTTTAGGTTAATTACTCTTATAGGAAGTAAGGAGTATAATATGTTCATCAGTAGGGATTTAAATAAGAAAAAGTCATAATTAGATTTAAATTTTAGAAAGAATTATAGCTACTTAAAAAAAGAAAGAAGAGATAATAATAGTAATAATAATAATAGCAGATTATTGTTGTCTTAACAGGATACATAATGTTAAGGATCTGAGTTAACCTGGAATAGAAGATAAAATATATTAATGAGAGAAAATAAAAATATAGAATCCACAGAACATTTATATGAATTATATATGAAATAGAACAGAAGAGAGACAAAGAAGCTACTGCTTTGAACAAGTACAATCAAATGACAATATTAAGTAAAACTTGGAGTAAGAAAAACAGGTTTGTAGAGAGAGCAGTGAAGGAACTGGGCAATGACACACCCAGTTGTTCACACATATTACTATGCAAAACGATCCTGGTTTAAATTCACAGACCCCCCCCCGAGAAACACATGAAAAAATGGTCCAAGTCTTTGATTGTCAGAGAAATACAAATAAAGACAACAATGAGATAGTACTTTATTCGTGTGAGAATGTCATACATCAGAAAAAGTAACAGCAGCAAATGCTGGAGAGGTTGTGGGGTCAAACAAACCCTCCTGAACTGCTGGTGGGAATGTCAATTGGTCCAACCTCTGTGAAGAACAGTCTGGAGAACACTCAGAAGGCTAGAAATGAAAAAAAAATTTTTTTAAGCTAAAAAAAATATATATGGAACCAGGCGGTGGCTCACCTTGTTAAGTGCTCACATTATAGTGACAAAGGACCCGGGTTCAAGTCCCTGGTCCCCACCTGCAGGGGAAAAGGGCTGCAGGTGTCTTTCCCTTTCTATCTCCCCCTCCTCTCTCGATTTCTGGCTGTCTCTAGCCAATACATATTTTTTAATGGACCTACCCCTATGTATGATCCTGCAATTCACCCATCTAAACCCAACACACCCATCCAAAAAGATCTGTGTACACATATGTTCTTAGCAGCATAATCTGTAATAGTCAAAACCTGGAAGGAACCCAGGTATCCAACAACAGATGAGTGGCTGAGCAAGTTGTGGTATATACACACAATGGAATACAACTCAGGTATTAAAAACGGTGACTTTCACCGTTTTCAGTTCATCTTGGATGGACCTTGATAAATTCATGTTAAGTGAAATAAGTTAGAAACAGAAGGATGAATATGGGATTATGTCTCTCTCAGGCAGAAGTTGAAAAATAAGATCAGAAGAGAAAATACAAGTAGAACTTGAACTGGAATTGGCTTATTGAACCAAAGTAAAAGACTCTGGGGTGGGTGGGTAGGGAGAATACAGGTCCAAAAAGGATGGCAGAGGACCTAGTGGGGGTTGTACTGTTATATGGAAAACTGGGAAATGCTATGCATGTGCAAACTATTGTATTTACTGTCGAATGTAAAACATTAATTCCCCAATAAATAAATTAAAAATAAATAAATAAATAAATTCACAAACCCCACTTGCAGGAGGGACGCTTCATGAACAGTGAAATAATATTGCAGGTGTCTCTCCCTCTTTATTTATCATTTCTCTCTCAAGTTTTCTCTACACTATCAAATATATAAACACATTTGCTCGTGAGATAGTAAACTAGTTATGCAAAAAGTCTTTCTTTTTTTTCATTTTTTAAAATATTTTTTATTCCCTTATGTTGCCTTTTTTTTTTTGGTAGTTTTTTTTGATGTCATTGTTGTTGGATAGGACAGAGAGAAATGGAGAGAGGAGGGGAAGACAGCGAAGGGGAGTGAAAGATAGACACCTGCAGACCTGCCTCACCGCTTTTGAAGCGACTCTCCTGCAGGTGGGCAGATGGGGATTCCAACTGGGATCCTTATGCCAGTCCCAGTGCTTTGCGCCATATGTGCTTAACCCACTGTGCTGTGCTGCCTGACTTTCATGCCTGAGGTTCCAAGGTCCCAGGTTTAATCCTCAGCAGCACAATAAGCCAGAGATGACCACTATTCTGGTTTTTCTTTTTGTATCTCTCTCTTTCACTAAAATAAATTTAAAATATTTTTTAAAAAACTAAAAGATGGGGCTACTGGGTGGTGGTGTACCTGGTTGAGTGCACAAGGACCCAGACTGGAGCCCAAAGTCCACACCTGTAGGGGGAAAGCTTCATAAGTGGTGAATCAGGGCTGCAGGTGTCTCTCTGTATCTCTCCCTTTCTATCATTCCCTTCTCTCTCAATTTCTGGTTGTCTCTATCCAATAAAAATAAAAAAAGATAATAAAAATTTAAAAGATAGCAGTGAGTAGGATTTTAAACATGTCAATTCCATCCCTCTTGTGAGACATCCAAGTATTTGGTATTCCGCAGTCTGATATGTAAAAAGGATGCAAGCTAAGTTTCCAGCTGCCTTAGAAACTAGTCTCTAGAACCTGTGGAATCTTTTTAAAATTATTTATTTATTATTGGATAGAGACAGAGAGCAATTGAGAGGGGAGGGGGAGATAGGGAGAAAAAAAGAGACAGATACCTGCAGCCCTGCTTCACCACTCATGAAGCTTTCCCCCTGCAGGTTGGGGCCAAGGGCTAGAACCTGGATCCTTTTTTTTTTAATTTCTTTATTAGGGAATTAATGTTTTACATACGGTAGTAAATATAATAGTTTGTACATGCATAACATTTCCTAGTTTTCCATATAACAACACAACCCCCACTAGGTCCTCTGCCATCCTTTTTGGACCTGTATTCTCCCACCCACCCACCCCAGTGTCTTTTACTTAGGTACAATATGCCAATTCCAAGAACCTGGGACCTTGCTCACTGTATTGTGTGCGCTTAACCAGGTATGACACCACCTGGCCCTGAACTTGTAGAATCTTGAAAATTAATTTCAAATTGAAGGCATGGGAAGACTGGGAAAAGTGAGGTTGGTCAGTCTGGCAAACAATTTTAATAGTTTGAGCTTTCTTTCCTAGTCTTTATTTGGGCAACATTTCTACATTTCAGGGGTCAAGGAGATTAATCGATCTACCACCTAAGTAGAATACTTCACAGCTGCAAAATTACTAAATTATTTAGTCATACTCTCAGCGCAAAGCACAACAAAGTTATACTATCATGAATATATATGAATAGAGGAAAAATACTAAATGGCAAGAGCATTTATGAAACTGTCCTTTTGTTTGCTCTTCTGTACATCAGCCTGTTGAAATGAAAGATTCTTGACCTCTTTTCAGGAGACATAAAAGGTTTCTACATTCTTTCGTTCTAGAAACTTTTTCTATTCTCCCAAGTGAAAATAATGAATTGGGTTCTTTAAACTTAAATGAGATTTGTTTGGATAGCGTATATGATTTGAAAACTTTGTACTTATAGTGAAATTGGAGGGTTGGTGCACCAGGTTAAACACACATAGTATGAAGTGCAAGGAGCCACACAAGGATCTGGGTTTGAGCCCCGGCTCCCACCTTCGGGGGTGGGGGAGTCACTTCACAAGTGGTGAAGCACGTCTGCAGATGTTTTTCTCTCATTCTCTCGCCCTCTCGCCCTCTCGACCCTCCCTCTCAATTACTCTCTGTCCTATTAAAAAATAAAGAAATGAAAACAAAACAAAAATCTGAAAATGGCCACAGTAGCAGTGGATTTGTAGTACAGGATCCAAATGGAGCCCCAGCTATTACCCTGGAGGAAAAAAAAAATGAATGTGGATAGCCAGACTAAGCTTTAAAAAATATTATATATTTCAAATATGGAAGGCTATGACATAAAGACACTATATCCTGCTCCTACTCTGCAGGTGAAGGAAGAGTGGATTTCCTGTAGGCCTATAGAAAGAAACAAGAGAATGGGACATAAAGTCAAAATGCTGAGAAAATTCAACAGAAAAACTTACAAAGGACTTCTTAGATAGTGGTAGAGAAAAATAAAGGGAAGATTATTTACCTAAAATAGTAACATTATACAGCAGAAAGTACTTTGGAAAAGTCAACCATTAAAATACAGGTGGCCATAGTTAATCTTAAATCTACTAAGACCTGACCTTTAGACAAGGAAATGGTGTTCATCCCATGATCCCTGTCTCAGTTCTGTGCTCTTGTGATTGACATCTCATGCAAAAAATTCCCAAGTACATGTAATGGGATTTTGAAAAATAAGGACATGTAGCTTAGCTTGAGTTAGTTACAGATACACATGCATACAACATAGAAGCACATTATGTTGTTTTTCATATTTATGCAAGTTCAAGGGAATATTCCAATATGCACACATCTCTAAGAAGTGAGTTTCCTATTTATCTTGTAAAACAGCATAAATCCTACTTTTCCCTATTTATTGTGCAAATTTCCAAGATATTTATTATTAAAACAGTATTTCCTTAAGTGAGCTACAGAAACATCCTGAACAGAAGCAAAGAGCTAAACAAATAAAGTATTTGTGATATATAACTTTGTGTTTGAAGTTAGGAGACATTTTAATGCCTAGTGAAATCATGTAGGTTACAAAAACAGTTTCATTAAAAAGCAAACATTTTTACAACAGTACTTTTTTACATTTGATGCATTGACTAAAAATAATAAAATAAATCAGAATTACTAAAAAGAAATAAATATTCTACATCAGCATATTTTACGTTAGGGATTTAATGTCACAATGCTTATGACATAAGATGACTCAACTGTTCTTTCTTTCTTTCTTTCTTTCTTTCTTTCTTTCTTTCTTCCTGTATTTGTTTTCATTTGTTAGAAAGAAAGACACTTACAGAGAAATCTCAAAGAGACAGACAACTTAAAGGAACATATAAGGACCATAAAGAAGTTGGCATTGATCTGATTGTTCAGTTGTACTCTAACTCAATAACATTACTAGCCTGCTATGCCATCAATAGCTTTACATTTTACTAGTTAAAAAAGGGGGGAACTAGTACAGTCACAGGCCCTTTGGAATATAACTAAAATATGCCTACTACCTATCTATAAAATGGAGGACCCCCTAACTCTTCATCTGCACTATTCCAGCCTTTAGGTCAACAATTTGTTTGGCTTTGTATGCTAACTCTCTTTTCATCCACCAGGTGCCAGATGCTAGCCGGATGTGACCAGACTTCCTTGGACAGACAACCCCACCATGTCCTGGAGTTCTGATTCCCCAGAGCCCTTCCCCACTAGGGAAAGAGAGAAACAGGCTGGGAGTATGGATTGACCTGTCAATACCCATGTTCAGCAGGGAAGCAATTACAGAAGCCAGACCTTCCACTTTCTGCATCCCACAATGGCCTTCGGTCCATACTCCCAGAGGGTTAAAGAATAGGAAAGCTATCAGGGTAGGGGATGGGATATGGAGTTCTGGTGGTGGGAATTGTGTGGAGTTGTATAGTTGTATAGTTTAGTCAATGTTTTCTTTTTATAAATAAAAAATTAAAAACAAACCAACAAAAGACATGTGGGGCCAGGTGGTGGCACAGCAAATAGAGTGTATAGAAATCTCAGCTTGAAAATTTAGGTAAAAGCTCCCAGTTTTCACCTATGGGTAGGAAACTTAACTACTGATGCATTGTTGCAGATCTCTTGGTCTCTCTCTCCCTCTCCCTCTCCCTCTCTCTTTCTCTCTTCATTTCCCTAATCTAAATTCTCTTTGCATTTTAAAAAGAAAACAAAAGATAGATAGATAAGATAGATAGATAGATAGATAGATAGATAGATAGATAGATAAGTAGAGAGGGAGAGAGAGAGAGAGAAAGTGACTATAATCCCATTGGCAATAAAAAAGAGACACTTCTGTGTTGCATCTGATTGTAAAAAAAATGCTATAATACAGATTATATAAATTGGTAGATATTCTACAAAGAAAAATACACAGGGAAAAAAATCTCAGTTTTAATGACCAGGATTCTCAGTTTTACCTTCTCACATTCTTCTTGTCTCCAAAACAAACAAATAACAACAACAAAAACAAAAGTAGCAGCTATCCAAGAAGACCTATGCACACCAATGGTCCTAGCAGCACAGTTTGTAATATCCCAACAAGCAACCCAGATGCCCAATAACGGATGAATGGCTAAGGAAGTTATGGTACATGTATTCAATGGAGTATTATTATGCAGCTGTTAAAAATAATGAAGTCATTTCCTTTGCAACAGTGTGATAAGAACTAGAAGGCATCATGTTGAGTAAGACAGACCAGAAAGAGAAAAAGTAATATCAGATGATCTCACTTATAGATGGAATTTAAGAACAAAGAAGATTTCTCCTGTTCTCCAATTAGTATTTGTACTTTGTCACAAAAGTAAAATACTACATGTGAATTTTATGTGAAACACTGCAAATCAGCTTATATAACAAACAACACTCATAGACCTATACATGTTAGAGAAATCAATCCATTTTCTCCCTCACCCTTTCATGTATGAGATTGGGGTCCTAAAGGAAGAAATGTTTTGTATATTCTCACTTCAGTGAATATTCTTGAGGCTACTTCTCATCTCATATTCTCTCCTGGACAAGTAGGGATTTAGGAGCACAGACTGAGATTGGAAGTGCCTAACTCCATTGCCACAAGGTCAAAGACCAAAGGAAGAAAGAGGCTAACTTGGAAATGATATCCATCTGTCCCGGTATCTAACACTGCACAAGCTTTCTCCAGAACATTTCAATGTACAAATTACGTATAGTTAACTTATTTGTAATCAAGTTTGCATTTTTTATCAACTTTAAGCTTTATAAATATTTTTTTTTTACATTTCATGTCAAAATAGAGGCAGAAAGAGAGGGAGAGTGAGAGACCCCAGAACTGAGGCTTCCTTCAAAATGGTGGGAGTAAAGTTCAAACCTGGGTCATGTATATGGCAAAACAGCATACTATCCAACTGAATTATTTTGCTGGCCCCATTTTGTATCCACTTTAAATGTACATATTTTGATTTTATAAAACAAATTTTGTCAAATTAAGTACAAAACCTCTCAACAAAGTCTGACTTGTTAGCCATTAAGAATACAAAGATGAAAACACATTGTATTTAGTCTGGACCTTGAGAAGCTCACAATCTGGCATGACAAAGATGATCCATAGAAGTAGTTTTTCAGACTAAAGTCACTTAACCCAGTCAAGAATATTAAGCTCCCTTTAGTTTACTGAAGACTCAAGAGGATGATGCTATATTTTATGGAAAGATGGTTGTGTAACAATTTAAGCCATTGTAGGATCACCAACATTATTTCCTCTGCCACATCTCTCCTAGCAAAAGAAACATAAAAACTCAGGTTTAAGGACTCATTTAACATATGGCATGACTCCCTACATTTTTGGTGACTTGAGGTTTTACCCTAAGCTCAAAGAAAATAGTACAACTAATCATTATTTATATTTATCAACATAGTTTTTATTTTTCTTATCTTTGTTTCCTAATTCAAGTATAAACTGTATATTTTCTTATCCTGAATTTGACAGAATCCAGCTTTGTTACTACTTGGAAATAGTGTGTGAATTCCCTATTTATATTGGTGTTTATATCTCGGCAATGGGAAGAGTCCAGTAACTGGAGACATGCAGAATTATTTGTGTCAGAATTTATTGACTCTTACAAACTAGAGGAATTATTCTTTTAAAAGCATGCCAAATGTATTTTTAAACACTATTTTAACTTCTTACTATCTACTCTCCAATGATAAATAATGGGAATAATAGGATTCAGGCAGACTGTTTAATTGTTGCTAAACACACTTTATGAGTCAAGTACTATGTATGTGTGTGTGTGTGTGTATGTGTGTGAATATATTTAACATATACACAATCCATAATATATTGAACATATGATGTATATTTTAATACAGAATATATGCCAAATATACAGTGTATCAATACACACAAATATAAACAGCATATAAAACTGTCTACTATTCTAATTGTTGGGTAATATTTCACGCATTATTTTGGTTTGTATTTTTTAATATTTATTTATTTATTTATTACCTTGTGTTGCCTTTGTTTTATTGTAGTAGTTATTATTGTTGTTGTTATTGATGCCGCTGCTGTTGGGTAGGACAGAGAGAAACGGAGAGAGGAGGGGAAGACAGAGAGGGGGAGAGAGAGATAGACACCTGTAGACCTGCTTCACCTCTTGTGAAGTGAAGCCCCTGCAGGTGGGGAGCCGGGGGCTCAAACCGGGATCCTTATGCTGGTCCTTGCACTTTGCACCACCTGCGCTACCGCCCAACTCCCCTCTGGTTTGTATTTTACAAATGAAGTTCCAATGTAATGTTTGGTTAAGTTAAATGTACTTGCTTATTCATTATAACCATTTACCTTTTATGGATAAAATGTATCAATAAATGTATGTGGGAGTCTGGCGGTAGCACAGCAGGTTAAGCGCACGTGGTGCAAAGCGCAAGGACTGGAGAAAGGATCCCGGTTCAAGCCCCTGGCTCCCCACCTGAAAGGGAGTCGCTTCACAGGCAGTGAAGCAGGTCTGTAGGTGTCTGTCTGTCTCTCTCCCCCTCACTGTTTTCCCCTCCTCTCTCCACTTATCTCTGTCCTATCTAACAAAGATGACATCAATAACAACAACAATAACTACAACAATAAAAAGGGCAACAAAAGGGGAAATAAATAATAAAAAAAATGTGTGCAAAGAATACACAAAATATTTGATAACTTACCTAATTCTTTGGTTCTGTACATGCCACATCTCCTAACACTGGTGTCTGTTTTTTTCCAAACTTGACTCCACGTTACTCTTGTATTTATCCTAGCAGCCAGACTACTTGTAAACTAATGAAAATTGTCATAAATTGCTAGTGCCACCTATTAGTAAAAGCAAAGAACTGAAAATCCTGATAATATTTTTAAATAACACCTGAGAAATCACAGTGGGTAAAACCCACTCCAAGAGTCACAAGGGTTATAATTTATGCTTATAACAGATCATTTTTTAATAAATTTTTCACTGAATGCACTAAATTACATACCAATGCAAAATTTACCTACAACATTTCATGATCAGTTTATTGAATTTAGAATTTTTAAAGACTTAATAGTTATCATGTCCTCTTAATACATAACTCAACATGGTATATGTTTAAATGAACTTTGCAAAATGACTTTATTTGATACATAGTGATCAATTCAAAGTTTATCTTAATACTGGTCTCTGGAAAATTTTAGAAAAATAAAACATAAATTTTATTTAGAATAGTCCTGATTTTAAGATTTTTAAAGTCTCAAAATTCTAAGGTATATGATTAATTCTGGAATAGTGATTCTTAGATGCTTTACTGAAGTTAAAATAAGAAAAATTAAACAAAAAACTAAATTACGTATCATTGGATTAAAGTTCAAAATAACTTTAGAAGTTACTTGAGTCAAACATATCAAGTCATAAAAACAAACATGCAAAATTTTATCTTTTAAGTTTTGTTTAGCAGAGATTATACTTTGCAACCAAGATTTAAGTTAGCAACACTTTTAGTTTTAAGATTTATGTTTTTACTTATGGAAGAGAGACACAGAGGTTAATGTGTGATGCCAGAGATAGAACTCAATTGTACCACCTTCTGGGTCACTTAAACTTTTTACTACTTTAAGGATATTTGCAATCACATTAATTAGTTCTCACTAAATTCCTGAGTCTTCAACTGCCTTAATCCAAAATGTAGAATTTAAGTTTGAGAAAAAAACACAATATTACTTATGTTATTTTTACTTTCCTGTGAAAGTTAAAAATAATAAACAGAGAAGTAGGGCTTGGTGGTGGTACATATATTGCAATGCCAGGACCTGGGTTTGAGCCACCAACGCCTACCTACAGTGTGAAAGCTTTGCGAGTGGTGAAGCAGTGCAACAGGTGTCTATCTGTCTCTCTTCCTCTCTTATCACCTCCTTCCCTCTCAACTTCTGACAGTCTCTATCCAATAAATAAATAAATAAATAAAGATAATACAAAAAAATAAAAACAAAAACAGAGGTTCGATATTAAAGATCTATATTATTGATATTATAATGTCTAAATATATTTTATGTCACAGTAGTGCAGTTTTAAAAATAATCCATATGGAGAGAACAAAGCAACATGAAAAGTTAGAACTAGAATGTTTATCTTCAATATTTAGGTCTATTTTTGCTAATAATGACTGAATACGATTACCGAAACTTGGTTGGTTAAAGGCTTATGTGGGATGGTTTTGTGATGTTACTTATTCTTGTATTTGCTAAACTCTACACTGCATAAAATATTATTTGAAAGGTCAATCTGACTGACAACTTTAAATAGAGAAGGCACAAATTAGAAACTTTTAACTTTCATGTAACCTGACGAACACTGTATCATAGGATACATGACTGAGCATTTTTCTTTGTTATTTTGCTTGGATGTAATTGTTAAGTTAATCATACAATGTTCTAGATCTCAGCGTACACAAAGTGAATATTCCAAATAAAAATATGGCATTAAATTTATTAGTATTTGAGAAGAAATGGTCAATATTACTTCAACAAGAAGTCAAGGATGCAATGTCAAATATGGACAACTATTAGTGAAAAAGGAATACAAAAGAGGTTATCATTTGCTATACAAAATAAATTATATATATACACACACAGAGAGAGAAGACTTGTTCCATTTTGATAAGCATATTCCATTTTAGCTGTAAAGAAATTTTCAGTATGAGACAAATTTGATCCTCTACATTACGATATTATGTGAAGAAATTTCATGAGATTCAGAAGATCATACCAAGCCTACTATATATATGTGTGTGTGTGTGTGTGTGCATGAATATAATTTTACATCAGTGACATTTTCATTCATATAACATTTTATAAATCATAACCTGTTAATTACCAAGATTATTTTCCTAAATAGAAAATGTTAATATTAAGTTATGTTATTAATATATATATATGAATATATGTAGTTATATATGCATATACATATAACTGCTTTGGTAGGTATAAGAATTTTTTCTAAAAAAATTAAGTGAAAAGTTTAATTAGTAAATCATTGATATTGGTTAAATATTGAAATATTGCACTGCATTGAGCCACAGTGAACTTGAAAATTTAAGGGGCTGGACTGTGGTGCACTTGGTTGAGAGCACACATTACAATGCACAAGGACAATGGTTCAAATCCCTGGTACTCACCTGCAGGGAGGAAGCTTCACAAGTGGTGAAGCAGTGCTACAGGTGTCTCTCTGTCTTTCTCCCACTCTATCTCTCTCTTCCTCTCAACTTCTGACTGTCTCTAATAAATAAATAAATAAATAAATAAATAAATAAATAATTTATAATAAAAAGTAAACAAAAAGAAATTTTCATGTCATAATTTTAAATTAATTGCTTATATAAAAAGATTAGCTTGAGGTTTTTCATTTCACTAATAATTTTACTATTAAAGTTTTTCAAGAGTTAAAACTTGTGGAAAACAGTTTCACATAAAAAAGACAGTATTTTAAAAGTCTATAATTTATTTATATGCTATTAACTATGTCTTTCCTATGAAAGTAAAGGTATTGACCTAATTTTTGGATTCACTTAATAATCACCACATTCAGATTTGCAATATGTCTTTGATATCTCTTAAAACCAAAGCACATAATGTTCTGGAAAAACTCATTGCACTGAGTGATAGAACATTTGTCATGTGTTTAAAACCCCAAGCCTAATTTATTTCCTTGTGATTTCCATAGGATTTTCTGAAGTCTTCATTGTACCACACATTCCAAAGAAGATTATATGATAAATGGGCTATCTTACGGAAATAGTGAAATCTGACTAGTTTATAAGGATAATAAACATCTATACACAAATTTTGAAGAGAAGCATTTCACTATTTAGTTATGCTACATATATTTAAAGAAGGTGAAAGTATCTCTGAGAGACGTGTTTCTAGAGGATAATTTCTATGTGAATGCTGAGATTTACAGACTTCTCACATTTGCTTCCCCCAAAAGGATTCTAAATCAGACTGGTTCAGAGGAAAAGCCAGCATACTCCATTTTTCTAACATTATCACTTCTCCAGATGGTCTTGAAAACATCTATTCAATTTCTATTTCCTAGAAAGTAAAAAGGTATCTTATTAGATATGTATACACATATACTACAAAGGCTATCTTCTTGTTCTTCTTTTTCTTTCTCATTAAACATATCAACTCTCTTTCATCTCCTACCAGGCAAGATGACAAGTAGAGAGTAAGCACAGTTATTGCCTTAAACTTTGTTTTGGCAACCTGAGCAATGAGAGAGTTAATGGTAGATCTTTGAAAACAAGTGACCATGGGAAATTAGGGTTGGCAGGGATTTAACTCTTCATGAATCATGCTGGAATATTTTTAAGAGCATGCAGTGGATTCTAACTGTGTTTGACATCTAATTAAGGAGAAAATAGAAGTAACTAAAAAAAAAAATCTATTATAGTTTAGAAACAAAGTACTGACAACTGACTACCAGGAGTTTGCTTTGGCAAAACAAGTATATATGCATAGACAAAAAGGTAATGAAAGACCAATAAAATGAGAGAAGAAAAACTGCTTGAGCCATTCCATTTATTCTTCTTGTTGTTAATTTCACGGGTTATATTACCAAATTGCCAAGATCAAGGTATAATGATAAGAGTTCTTAAATATGTACAGGGCAAGGCGTTTTAATTTAAAAGAAAGCTAAACAATTATAATTATTGCTAAGAAGAGTTATAAGGACAGAATAGGCTCAATCTGTCTTGTTAATATATATAACTTACTTCATCAAATAAGTTTCAAGCATGTACACACTACAAAGGACTCTTTTAATTAAGTGCCATCTTTTCATATATAGATAGGACTGGTGCTTTCTCTATCACAGGAAATACAATTTTGGCAAAGTAAATAAGGATGGTTTCCTTTTAAACATTTATTTAACTTTTAGAAGTATCTCCAAATCCAGTATTTTTAAAATGTATTTTATGATTTCAGACTTTTTATTCTAAAATTATATGACCAATTACATACATAAAGTTTCAAGTAAGATTTAGACATAGTGAATATAAACTTGGATAAAGTAGACTTTCAGTCTAAGAATCATTTGATAGCATCTTCTGTAAGACTGAAAATATAATGCAAAAACTGATAGAAACACAGATGTCCTATTATCATACACTTAAGGAATATAATGTAAAGCTTGTTACTAAAGAGAAACATAAAGATGTTCTTAGATATTAAATAGTTACTTAATGGTTAGTTTTTAAATATTATGTACATATAAGAAAAAAATTAACAATATTTAAAATCTATTTCTAAGTTAATAGCATCAACCATATTTTACCAAAATATTTTTTCCAGTTGAATATTTATTTACCTAGCAAATATTTAATCTTAAACACACACACACACACTCACATACACACACAAACACACTTAATAGGTGTTTAATTTTCTAATCCAATGTGTGAAAATTACATCTATTTGTGGTCCTCATTCACACTAGAGCATTAGAAAGAGATATTCCCTATCATGTGAAAATTAAAGAATATGGTTTTTTTTGGCATAAGATTAATATACAGTAGACTGCTACCTCTACATATAAATTCAGTAATATTCTTTCATGATATAACCTAAAGTTAAATATAATTGAAGCTTCTCAATGCCCCACCCCCTAACTGTAGAAATCTGAGAATCATAAGAAAGCAATGCTTTAGGGAATAAAACTACTAGAGTTTAATCTTCAATTCCATTTAAATAATGTCTCAGTTATATAAATATTCTCTTCTATTAAAAGTTATTATATATTTTTTTGGAGTCTATGCTGACATTATTTTATGTATGTATCTATAAAATATATATGAAAACATGTAATATTTTTAAATTCCCATTTAGAATATACATATTAAACTATATCCAAATAAGTAGTATTTACCTTGTGATAATTCTTTTATTTCTTTTTTAAATTTATACCCTTTTTAAGAAGTTCACAAAACTAGCTATATAACTAGAAAGTAAAGACTCTTTAGTTCTCACTGAAATACATATGGAATTAAGTAACATTATATTTCAAAGACTTTAGCTTTTTATCAATTAGTCCAATATACAGTCTTTTGTACAATCATAACACACTGTGGAAAACTAGACTGTTCTCTCCAGTTTATATTCTCTTGGCAAACCATGATCTACTGCTTATGTTAAGCATCTGATTGTCAGATTTGAACAAACTGAATATTCATGATGACAATTAACCATTTAGTGTCTAAATTAAGATACAATTTATCATAGTAATTATTATAGGTGAGGCATGAACAGCTTCAAAGAGGTCATTTTTGCAACAGTGGTTTCAAAAATATTTTAACAGAAGTAGAGTCAGAAAAATCAAGGCAGTATATGATCATATATACATATCAGCATTTCCTAGGCATTTAGCGCTCTGCAAATGTGATTAAATGTTCTTTGTTTGCATTTAAACTGTCATATATCAAATAGAAGACACGCTCCTATTTTTTTTTCTTTAAAGTGTTTAAATCATCTTAAAAGCAGACACACAATCATATAGGTTACCCAGGTTAAACTAAGGTTTTGAGGTTTGGATTAGGAGGGAGTTCAAGGAATGAAAAGGGGGAGGGGGTGACGAAGGGGTGGCGGCAGTGGGGGGGGGGGGCGGACGGACAAGGCAAAACTAGTGAAATAAAAGAAAAAAGAAAAGAAAGATTTACCTTTGTAGGATAATTTCAGTCTTGGCACATTGTTCTTCCCATTTTGATAGTTCGCTCTTGCTGTAAGTAATACTCCCCAGAAAAGACAGACAATCCTAGCGAACCAGCCCATGCTGCAGACGCTGTAGGTCCCTATGCAGCTTCAGTCTTCCCTCCTGTATTGTGCGGCCAGAGAAGTTCAAACAATCTGGAAACTGGAGGTAACAGGTGATTTAGGTCAGTTTCATTCATAAATGCAGACAATCAAGACAGACCTCACGGCAACACTAACACCTCTTCTTCTGTAACAGTCACTGAAGCACAGAAACTTCAAACCCACAAAAAAAAAAAAAAAAATGCGAACCAGGCTCCGGATAATGAGGCACAACTGTTGTGTTCAAAGAACAAAAATTAACAAGGGCTGCTGCAGTAGTGCTTAAAAAGCAGTTCCTTTTATCTAGGCTCTTCTGATAGCCAGTGGCAGACTCTAATCCTGCTCCCTGCTTCATTCGGCTCCGGGGAAGCAGAATGAAAGGGAAACAGAGAAAGAGAGGGAGCGGGAGGGGGTAGGGGTGAGGGAGAGAGAGAGAGAACCTTGAGCACCGCGGACTTTTCCTGTACACATGTAGAGAGAGATGACACAAGATCCCACAGACAGGTTTTCCCAACACTCACTAGACTGGCTGACAATGGGAGAACAGGCAAGCTCAACCCACTCCCCTTCCCTCCTGTCACACAACACATGCAAAAAACATCTCAGAGAGATTAGAGCCTGGAGCAGAACCCTCCAGCGTGCCTGTGAAAGGCATGTAGCTATAAATTTACTTCTCAAGGCAAGCGTTGTTTTATAGCCATTTTTAGGTGAAATTTTGATTAAAAAAATCTGAATCTTGCTACCTACATAATTTACAACTTATGCTCATTATGTAATTCTGCCGAACTTGTGCATTATATGTGTGTATGTATGTATAAGAATATGTATGTATATAGTATATGCATAGGGATATGTAAGTATATCCTTTTCAACAACATAACTAACCACTGAAGGTTTTAAAACCTTGTTAGAGATCATTTCCTCCTCCCTTTGGCCCAACTACTTCATTCCCCTACCCCACTGTAATTTCAGAGAAATTCCTACTAAAGCCCATTTCAACAATCAGTTCATGACAAATATAGGTCCACCGAGAATCATAAATTACAACAAGGGATTCTCAAAAGAATACTCAGAATTTTAAAACATCTATGTTTTTTTGGCTTCTGGAATGCACTAACATTTCTAATGCATTACACATCATTAATTAAAGCCACTTCCCTTTGGTTTAAAGAGCAGAGGAAGATGACAAAGTTCATAGAAGTCCCTGCTGATTATCTCTGTGGCTCATTGGTGGAGTTTGATTGGTGAATTTCTGTGGACACACATTTGTGTACTAAAGCAACGTGCAACATTAGTTCTGTCCTAAAGAGGCATGTTGTCTGCGTTGTTTAAATGTCCTCTTCTATTTTTCTATTTCTACTCAAAGCCAATATCCTTAGAGGGCTTTGCTTTGCTTTTCCTGATGGTGGCCTGTGTGGGGTTGAGGGACTGTGGGAGGAGATAGTTAATAAGACAGAACTTCCCCTTCTTTCCAATTTACTCTCTCCTCTATATGCATGCATTCCAACCCTTGCCATCACTGCCACCCCCATGGCTAAATGAATTAGAGAGGAAAACTCCACTTCATTGATATGTAGATTTCTCAGCTGAAAGAATAAGGTGAGTCTGTAGGTTAAAAACATAAACACTTATTGAGAGTGGCTAAGCTACACATTCTTATAAAAATAATCTAAGCACTGTCATTATAGTTTTCATTACTTAATGTCTACATACTCATAAAGAACAGCTCTCTTTCCTTATCCACCCACCCTCTGCTCTAATGGGTGATTATGTGAGTGTAGGTGGAGGAGGGAGGAAGCTGAAGAGGAGTAGAAAAAAAGAGGATTTAAAGGAAGAAGAATAGGAGAAGGGGAGGAGGTGTATTCTTTCTCTACTTCACTAGATTGATTCATCAAACAGACATATTGTCTTTGTCAGTTTGTGCAAGTCTATTGATCAGTCAGTATTGTTAAGAAGTAAAATCCAAAATAATGTTGATTTTACTGATTTCCCTCTCTTGTTATCCTGAGTACTTTTCATGCTCTAGGCAATGGATTAAGGCTACAAATGACAAGAGACTTGTCTGTCTTCCATGGATTACTCTCTATAGACATTCATTCTGCAAAGGAATTCATGTCACTTTGGAGTTATTTAAGGGATTGAACTAATGAATTATCCTATTGAAATATCACACATAATCAGTTTAAATACTTTAAATAGTTTCACTGGTTCCATTAATATATATTTTAAATGTCTTGCAATGTTTTTTTTTTTCTCTAGCTTTTGTGGCCTAGAATAGACAAACAAGTTTATATTTGTCAAAAAACTAAACTGGTTAAGAAAATTTATGACTGTATCCTTTCACTTACACATTGTGTAATACAGAAGAATTTTGATGTGTTCTAGAAAAAGTAAAAGGTTGTAGATAAAATTCAAATGAAAGAAGTTCCAAATTAACATCATGGAAAAGATGCTAAGTCTGAATTTTGAACCACAAAATCAATACTGAATTATTTTACTTTATTAAGTAAATAACTCAGATTAATGTTGAAGACTGATAGTACTTCAGACATTCCTATGTTTACATACACATAATTAAAAAATAAGACTTCATTTTTATAACTTTTTACAGTACAAGTTTTATTATCTCTATTCAGATGTGTGAAAGTGTAACTCTTTTTGTTTATATTTGCTTGGATATAACCTATCTGATTTAAAAGCTATCAGTAAATTATTTGAAGATAAGTATAACTGCATTAAACTACATTATAACAGGAAAGTAGTTATATTATATGTTATATTGTAACAGAGATGTATTAACTGCAATTTTTTTATAAAAAAAGATAAAACAAGACTATATATCTCAAAAATATTTTTAAAAGTAGTTGAGATTTTATATCTCAACTGACATTGATCAGAATTAAAGAAAATTATTTTATTAGACACCACCACTCCCACCAAAGTTGTTAAAGATAAATCTACTTCTCACCAGAGACAGAAACAAGATAAGGTTGATTGTAGCTGTGTGCTTACCAGAACTTCTATGAATGTGAAGAAATATATGAAATATTGACTTTGATACACTATTACCTTCCTTCCCACCACGTTCCCCAACCCACTTCCAACTCTCCACCCCAAAGAGCCTCACTCACTGTTGAGAGAATCTGTGACTTAGACTAAATGATGTCTGCTTTATTGCTACCAATAAACATTGATTTTATTGTACCATTAAGAATTTTTTTCAAAAAAATCATGTTATATAAATTTTTAGCATTGGATTTTATCTAAGGTATAGACAAAAAAATCTTATTTCTCAAGTCAGTCTTTTAGTTATTTTCTGACTCATAATATATAGCACACTCTATAATTAAATCACTTGCACCTGAGTTCCTGATATCTTCTTATATTTCAAGTTTTCAGATGCGATTAACTCCTACAGAGTCAGGTGTAAGCAGGTGCCTAATATCATGGCCATGCTGTCATAATCATTTCTATGAAATAAACCATCAGTTTTTAATTTTACCTTGCTCTATATTGATTATAAAGATTTTCAAGTATAAAATGAAGAAGTGCCAATCTTTTTGGTGATGTGCTTGATTTTCTAGAGAATCAATACTTTCAACCTTACAACAGCTTCCATGATCTTGTTCATCAATTAATATCCATATAATCAGAAGGGATGCATGTTCAGAGATGTTTTTTTATTGGAAATAGAACTTTTAAAAATCTGTTTATTGAGTGAAACCAATTTGCATATTTTAATATTATTCCTCTATATTTTGTTATTTACTATGAAGTAAATAAGAATGGCAATAAAATATGTATTTTAAGAAAAAAGTGTTATTAAAATTTGAAAGAATCTATTCCAAGTGCTTCCGTAGGTTATAAATACCCTAGCTCTACCTAAGAGTTATAGGTGAAGACACATTTCTATATTTATACAAAGAATACAATGGAGAGCTATAATTTTGATGTATTGAAAAAGACTGATGAATAAAAGATACTTGAAACTATGGCACACTTAATAGATATACTTGCCTCTCCTGTGTGTCCTCTCTACTAAATTTTCAGTTGTATTTATAGCAAACTCTCCAAAAACGTGTCACCAAGAGAAGTAGGTTAACTCTTTTAAGAGAAATCACTGAGTTCAGAATTTCAAAATGAATTGCTTAGAAGAAAACCAATACCGAAAGCAGGTAAAATTCATTGGGCTTCTCAAGGTGTTATTCACTGAAGTTGTGTTTAAAAATATTAATTTCTATTCAACATCTGTTCTAGCTCATTTCTTTTTTCAGTGGAGTGTATTATTAGTATGTAAGAAAGGTCTATGATTGGGAGTCGGGCAGTTAAGCACACGTGGCACACAGCACAAGAATTGGTGTAAGGATCCTGGTTCGAGCCCCTGGCTCCCCACCTGCAGCGGAGTCCTTTCACAGGTGGTGAAGCAGGTCTGCAGGTGTCTATTTTTCTCTCCCCCTCTCTGTCTTCCCCATTTCTCTCTGTCCTATCCAACAAGGACATATCAATAACAACAATAATAATTACAACAACAATAAAAAACAAGGGCAACAAAAGGGAAAATAAATAAATATATATATTTTTTAAAAGGTCTATGATCTTCAGAGTTATAGCAAATATGATAGTCAAAGATTTGCCCTTGCTCTGACATCTCATACTGAAAAATCACTTTTAATAAGGGTTTTCCTGATACAGGGAATTTGACCCTTTTTTCTTTCTTTCTTTCTTTCTTTCTTTCTTTCTTTCTTTTTTCTTTCTTTCTTTCTCTCTTTCTTTCTTTCTTTCTTTTTTTCTCTTTTTCTTTCTTTCTTTTACTAAAAGAGAGTTGTGTGGGTGAAAACATTCTTTAGAAGATCAGAAGACATCCCATTATTTGAAAAAACAAAATAGTTAGTGTGTTATTAGTTCTCGCCATAAAAGACAGTTATTTAGACTCCTAGGGTATTTGCTAGGAACTTGGGAGTGGCAAGTTAAAAGCAGTATTTTAGAAATTAAGTTAAACTTTTCATAATCTGACCCTTGTGAATGCTCTTAGTATAAGCAACATGTGAGAGCATGAGTTGAGAGGAGGTATTGCTAAAAGGAAAAGGGAATTTGATCTCTTGGGAAGCATTAACTCCTCCCTGCCCCTCCTACCCTTACAGAAATAGTGATTTCAGTAAAATAAACTGGTCCCTACTACAAATGAGAGGTTTGTATTTTCTCATAAGATATCAGTGTTCATGATACTTTAAGGTAAACAGAGACTCAAGATAAAAGACTCATTGTTGTTTCAAATAAATTTAAGTGATCAGTGTTAAAGCACTTGGAGGCCAAAAATAGGCTATTCACAGTATTTGTGGCTGTAAAATCTAACAGAAATTTAAATGACTAAGGCTATCAGAAATTTCTTTAGTGCCAAGCTGAACTGCTAGCATTTCTTTCACTGAGACTGTTACTCATGAAATTGATAAGTGAGTTTATTAAGTTATTGAGTTTGAATATGGGATGGAAGCAACTGACCAAAAGGAAAAAAAAATGATACAATTTTGTTTATAGTTAATATTGAGGTTGCCAGTAGTGAAAAAAAATCCAATTACAGGGTTTTTCTCAAATTTCTTTTGACATTTTCAATTCACCATATTTTTAATACTTCAAAATGTTTTAAATGTGATTCCTCCCCTCTATTTAAGATGTTTGCCATCACCACAGCTTAGTATATTATCTGGTAGTGAATACAGTGTTCTTGATGATTAACATATTGAAAAACAGTAAAACATTGGATATACCTGTTGTTTTAAAGTGAGAATGTCTCCACCTCAACTAAAATGGAAGAAAGTTTTCAAGTGAGACAAAAATCTCATTGTTACTACTGATCAGCACAGGCTAGGCAGTGAGGAGGAAAAAATGAGGCATCCTTGGAATACAAATGAAATGAGCAGGTTGTCTGTGGAGTGTTTCAGGTCATGCAGTTATTAGTTATCAGCTTCTGGTAAAGGCATATCACACTTCACTAAGTAAACAAATAAATAGATCTATACCAAATAAACAAAGTGAAGAATCTAGGCATTATTGTTATTCTTTCAAAGGTTGTTTTACATCTGACTCAGGGAAAGCAAATGCAACAAAATCTCCCTTTGTTAGCCACTGAAAAGAATATTATACCTCACACAAAAGTTTTCTAAAATCTTTACATTCTTGCAAGAGGTATTTTCTTCATCCATTTTTTCATTGTTCTGAAAGAGTTTGAGAAAGATAATGATAACAAACAGAAATGCTGAACCCTAAAATTAATGCTCTTTAAAAGATTTTATTTATGGTAAAGTTAACTGTTTAGTGGCTGGTAACTCAAAAACTCAATGCATTCTGCTTTTCAAGAACACAGATTTTTCCAAATTATAAGAGTTAGAGCAAAAACATTGCAATGTTTTTTTTTTTTTCTTACTCTGTGCTGATTGTCTTGGCTGTTAAGCATCATTTGCTCTAGTCTATATAGTACCCTATTGTTTTCCTCTAGTGAATGACATGACACTGGGCTTAGAATTAAAAGCCAGAATTTATGTCAATGCTTTAGTTATAAGAACAACAATGCTCTCTTATGGAGAATAGTGGGAAATTCCTTGTTCATTAGCTGCCGTTTTTTTTGTTGTTGTTGTTGTTGTTGTTGTTTTCGGAGGGGGTGTGAAGTCTGTTAGTGTTTGACAGTATAGTTGCTGGCACATTATTATTTAACTATTATCTTTATTATTAACAAGTAATTTATAAAGAAAATTCAAGGGGGGTGGACGGTAGCACCATGGGTTTAGTACACATGGCACAAAACACAAGGACCTGCATAAGGATCATGAGCCCTGGATCCCCACCTATGGGGGGGTCGCTTCACAAGCTGTGAAGCAGGTCTGCAGGTGTCTATCTTTCTCTCCTACTCTTGGTCTCCCCTTCTCTCTCGATTTATCTCTGTCCTATCCAACAACAACAACATCAGTGGCAACAATAATGACAAGGGCAACAAAGTGGGGGAAAAATGGCCTCCAGGAGCAGTGAATTCGTAGTACAGGCACCAAGCCTCAGCAATAACACTGGAGGGGAAAAGAAAAAAAAGAAAAGAAAAAGAAAGAAAATTAAAGTTTCCCCCCTCTATTGTTGGTCCCATATCCACAGAATTGTTCTTTTTTTAATAATCAAGATGAACTCATTTTCTCATGCCTGCTGTATTGAAATGAGAAATAACACACAATGAGCCCTGCCTTGAATCTTTTACATTATAAATCTAAGTTGAAAATCACTTGGCTTGATGATTTAAATGACCATGCAATTATCTCTTCCTTTTTTTATTTCATACGTGAATCTGCTATTTTAATTTCAATATCAAAATAGCTGACCATTTTTAGAAAACTCTTCTGAAGCATAAAAATAATGTCCAGTATTACAAGTTGCATTTTCAGAGTTTTAAAACTTCTACTACAAATGAAATGTTAGTAATTAGGTAACAATATTCTGGTTATTCATAAGACAATAAACTGACATTAAGATTGTATTTTTCATTATGTAACTTTGTAGCAATCACACTAGTTTAGTTCAACAGAATTCCTTTGGCTATCTTATTTTAACATATTCAATAATCACTGCTGATATAGTGATGCTGTGTATCCCATTTCAAATCTTGTAAGTCAGTAAGAATAGAAAAAATAAAAATACTAAATTAAATGAATCAATGTAAACATGGTAGTCTATCAGTCTATCAACTAGGTAGGTAGATGCTTACCTTTTCACTATGTGCCACATTGTCCACTTAACTTGCTTCCAAAGATGTAACTATTTTGCATTTTCTATAATAGTATCTATGTATTTATTTAAGATATATTTATTTATGAATAAGAGAGATGGAACCAGAGCATCACTCTGATATATGTGGTGAAGGGAATAGAGCTTGAAGGCTTCATGCCTGGAAGTCCTATTCTCTATCCTCTGCATGATTCCCAAGCCCTCCAGATATTTCTTTTTTATCTTTAAATCTAGTCATTTTTGAAAAAAAAACAAATCACTATTAAATTTCTTCCACTGGTACTTTTATTCCACCCATTCAATCAACAAAATTTTAAAACTTGCTTAGCTCTTATTAACTGTAACTTGTAAACCAATGACAAGATACTGGAATAATGCTATCTATTGGTAATTAGTGCCAATTCAGTTTTATTTTCTTTATTGTTTTTCCTATTCTATAACCTTTTACCACACAACATTAAAAAAAAAAACAGTTTGTTTAATCCATCTCTACAATTTTTGTCAAATCCTGTATCTATTTTCCTTCTTTCAAATAGTAACTTCTTTTCTACTGTAGAATATCCTAGCTGATGACAGAATGTCTACATATTTTGTTGGGTTATTCATAATTATAGGATATTGTATTCTCTAAAAGTCAATCTGCCTATATCAGGACTTTGCATTAGAGACACAAAATGCAAGAATGAGTTGAAAATATAGCCAAACACAACTTTTCACAATAATTTTTGAAGAATGTAACTTTCTCCCCTGTTACCCTGAACAATTTGTGAAGCTCATATTACTTTATATTGTGACAAATACTCTCAATAGACTCTAACTTTAAAGAGAACAGATATTTTATTTCCTTATTTTATTTTCATTATTCAGTATAGCATTTGACGCAATCTGAAGATTAACCTATTAGTTAATAAATGAATAAATAAATCAGAGTAAGGGGAAATTTGTTCTAGATAGTTAAATTGTGTGACCTAGAAAATTACATGTTTACTAAATAGTTTGACAGAAATTACTTCATTGCACATATAATTTCACTAGATTTCCATGTTCTTATATTAAGTATGTAGCAGAGTGTAGATTGTAGACAGAGAAAGCTCCTCTTTATTTATCTAAAATGCTCCTAAAGTAACTATACAGTTTATAAAATAAAATATATTTAGTGTAATTTATTTATTTATTTATTTATTTATTACTTATTGGCCTTGGGAAATGAACTGTGCTCAGTGATATCATGGACTGCTTAGTCACCCCAGTTAATCTTTCTGTTCTTTCCCTCTCCTACTGCTTCCCCTTCTCTACTCTCTTCATCTCTTTTGAGAGAGAAGAGAGATGAGGATCCAGGCAGAGAGAGAAAGTGAAGCGTATGGGGAGAGAAAAAGTGGCAGGAAAGAAAAAGAAGAAGAGATGGCATAGCCCTGCTCCAGGTGGAATTCCCACAGTGCTATCTGAGGTGTTTCTTTGTGGTGCTGAGGCTTGAACTCATAATTTCACTCAGTAGCAGTGTGAGTGTTCTATGGAATTAACTTCTATCCTTGGCCTTAAATAATTTTCAGAGCATGAAATTATCTTTTCTCTCACTCCTTCTTTTTTCCTTTTTGTCACTACTGGGGTTTCGCTGTTCCAGGCTAACTTTTTTTCCCCCTAGATAAAGAAATGGAGAGACAGAGAGACAACCACCCTCTTTCTTTTCTTTCCCCTCCCTTTTTTTTTTTTTTCTCAAAGCTAAGGTCTTGTGAATGTGTGATTTTACTGCTTTAGGCCCTTTTTCATTCAGAGAGACAGAGAAGCAGCCTGTACATGCAGGTGCCAAGGTGTGCTTTCTAACCTGGGAGCTATCTCTCCAGACCAAGGTTCTATTGTTTCATTGTTACTTTTTTATTTTGTTTTGTTTTATTTTATTTTATTTTATTTTATATTTCTCTTCAGAGAGAAATCGAACGAGGACAGGAAGACAGGGGAAGAGAAAGACACCTGCAGACCTGCTTCACAGCTTGCAAAGCGACTCCCTGCTGGTGGGGAGCTGGGGACTTGAACTGGGATCCCTCGCGCATTTGCGCCATATGCACTTAGCCTTCTGAGCTACTGACCAGCCCCCTTATTTTATTTTTTTTAGTGTCACTTTGGGTTATTCCTGGGGTTCAGTGCCTGCACAAGGAATCTACCAGACTAAGGGCCTTCCTTTCTGTTCTTTCTTCCTTCCTTCCTTTTTTCTCTCCTTCCTTCCTTCCTCCCTCCCTCCTTCCCTCTTTTTCCTTTCTTTCTTTATTTCCTTTGTTTTCTTTATAGGACATATAGAAGTTGAGAAAGGAGGGTGAGATAGAGAAGGACAGAGAAATATCTGCAACACCATTCATGAAGTTTCCCTACCGCACACAAGGAGCTCTAACCTGAGTCCTCATGCACGTGCACTTAACTGGGTGCATCACCACCTAGCCAGTATTGTTATCGTTTTTTATCTGAATCTGCATTTCTTTTGAGATTAAAGCTCTCACCAAATTTCCTTATAGCCTGTAAACTGCTTTTATGTGTTGCTAATATAGAGATGAATCAACATGAACATTCTCAAGTATTTCTAAACATATAACATTCCCAAATTATATTAAATTCTAATTTAAAAGTAAGTGGATAAAAAAAAAAAAAACAGAATGAAAGTCACCATGAGTTGAAGGTTGATAAATTGTTGTATATAATGGAAATGACTTTCCTTATCTAGAAATGAAGTTGGTCACATTCCCTTTCTTTCCTAATGACAGATAAGATCAAGTCAGAATTATATTTGACACTACCCAAAGCAAGATCATCCAGGAAACTGATGTTCTTGGTCAAATAAGCACATTCACAACAATATGAAGTTAAGTCAAATCTCAGGGTTTCCAAATTGAGTATGGCATGAGGAATTGCTATCACATAGCTTTTGTCGAATTAGAGAGAGAGAGAGAGAGGTTGAGAGAGGGTCGATTCTAAAATGTCCTATTGGAGAAAAAAAAAAAGATAGTCCTCTGAAAGTGGACACCAGAAGCATCAGATAAAAAAAAAAGAAAAAGCTTGTTCAACAATTTGTTTGGCTTTGTATCTTAACTCTCTTTTCAATCACCAGGTTCCAGATGCTAGCATGATGCCCACCAGACTTCCCTGGACAGACAACCCCATCAATGTATCCTGGAGCTCCGATTCCCCAGAGTCCCACCCATCAAGGGAAAGAGAGAGGCAGGCTGGGAGTATGGATCGACCTGTCAACGCCCATGTTCAGGGGGGAAGCAATTACAGAAGCCAGATCTTAAACTTTCTGCATCCCACAATGACCTTGTGTCCATGCTCCCAGAGGGTTAAAGAACAGAAAAGCTATCAGGGAAAGGGATGGGATACGAAGTTCTTATGGTGGGAATTGTGTGGAGTTGTATCCCTCTTATCCTATGGTTTTGTCAATGTTTCCTTTTTATAAATAAAAAAAAGAAAAGAAAAGAAAAAGAAAAACCTAATCTGCTATTTATTTAATAAACCAAAATTGATCTTTGTAGACCATTGTTAGATCACTAATATAAAATGTTAAAAAGAAAAAAGTGACATTAAGTGTGTATGTTATTAATTATAGTTATATCAGATTTACAAACCAAGTCCAATATCTTTGGCCAAAAATAATGAAATATCTAAACCAAACTATGAAGACTAGTGATACACCTAGTAAACACAGAAGCCAATCACTGCATTACTATGAAGTTGCTTTCACTAATCATTCCTATAGTTGTGAGCAGCTATAAAGTGGAGGGCAACATTTCACCTTTTAACAAGTTTCTGTTGATTCTGACCAGATGTGGTCTTCTGATCCTCTACCTTACACAGCCTGTAGAATATAGAGAGAATTATATCTTTTATGGTGAATTAAGCCTTAAATTAGTAGAAAAGCCATTGTTTGCACTAAATTCTCAACATACAAGTGATTTTTTAAAATAGCCTTGGTTTCCAGCTTTAAGAGCCAGTATTTACAGTTTAGAGCAAATTATTTTCACAGATAAATGCCATACTTAACTTTAGGAAACAGAAAATTAGGTCAACAGGTGAAACACCTGTGCAACTATTATGGGAATATCTCCTGCTACTATTTATTTCAAGTCATTACATTCTGTAGGTCAGTAGCATTCCTTAGTATCTTAGTTGTATTTCATATTAGTTTTAGAATGCTAGGGAGTGTTGATTGACTGGTAAATAAAGTATTTCCATCTTAATGGAACATTTTACTGTAATAGATTCAACAAGAACATTTTCCTCCTTTACATGTTAAAAATACTGAAAAAATTCACTGACAAAAAGCCATGATAATGATTAATATACAGCTAACTGTGTTGAATAGTTTTTCAAATCTCCAACTAGATATTTATCCCACAAAATATAATTCTAATCCATAAAATTAATTATGGTTCTGTGAACATGCAAAGTAAGACCATTTTATATTTAACTTTAAATAATAATTGTCAGTAATCAAGACATAGCAAAATATAAAAATACAATTACCACAGTATGAACAGAATGCTGAGTTCTCATTTTACCTAGGTATTAGTCAATGACAAAAATTCCTAGACTTATTAACTGCAAAAAGTGGAATGTTAAGTGTATTTTCAATAAAACATTATGTTTTATAAACCTATAGAGAATTCCTTAAAGTCCATCTTGTTTACTTCCTAAAAAGATCTCATCTTTCAAATATATTTAGCAGCATTTCAAATGTGTGTTTAATAAATGTGGAAACATGCGTAGTCTCCAACTAAATTGAATCTATCAGAAAGTAGTTCAAATGTCACTAATCATTTTATAGGAATAATCATATTGTAGTTTAAACAAACTTAAGCTTTAGTCTACTCTTTGACTGGAGTGCCAGGATGAAAATAAAGATCCTTCTGCTGACATAGAGACGATTGAGTTACATTTAACAAGACTCAGGATGTGGCACTTCAGCTATCTTAACAGTGGTGGGCTGCTTGCCACCCCAAAAGCTAGATCATATTTCCTTAGCCTCATGCATTTTCAGAATAATTTCATAAAAATTATGTGACTTACACTACAAGCTCTTTTTTCATTTGATTTAAGTATTAGTATCTATAGAATGTATTTATTCTTTAAAAATACACAAGTCAATGCATGTGTGTTGGTCATTTAAGATAGCTAAAAATATTACACAAACTAAGGTGAAATTTTATTCTATAAAGTTTTCCCTTTATTGATGTTACTTTTCTATTTTTCTGTCTTCAGTAATGGGACTTTTAAATTTCTTTAGTAGTCTTTTTTTTTTCTTTTCGAACTGTAAACATGAGAGGCTGGATATTGTGAAAAATCAGTAAGATTTATTTTTCTATGTATATTATAGCAAATATGCCTCTCTCTGTCTAATTCTATAGCTAATTTTCTTACCTCACTCTGTACAATTCAATGTTACCAAGTCTTGCAAAGTCATTTATCTTGTCCATTATACAAAATATGCACAGTGAACTAAATCTCTGTGCAATTGGATTATTATCTGGAGAATATACCTATGTATTTATTATGTCAGTAAAGTGTACACAGCATGGATATATTTATCTTCAGTGCTGTTTTAATTGCAGGACATCTTCAATGGTGAGGCTCATATGTACTATTTCTAATGAAATTCCCAGAGCAATTTTTTGCACACAATGGGTCCTCAATAAATGTAAGTGGATGACTTCCTGATTATTGTCATGGTTCCTGGGAGACGCATGATGGGTTGGTAGGAAGAGGCAAAACTTAACTGTTGTAATTGCTATATTCAGATAAAAAAAACACAAATAAAGGTTAAAAGATACAAAAGAACTCTGCCCCACCTGTCAAATGGGTGAAATAGTCACTTTGCCTAGTCTTTCAAAAACTGACTAGATGAATTTCATATATTCTTGAAATCACCAAGATTGATAGGCACTCACAGAATTTTTAAAAAGTGGGGGCAGAGCCAAGATGGCAACTGCATGGCCTGCACTCTCCAAGGAGGCTGCTTCAAAACTGGGAAGTTCGGGTGAGGCCACCAGGTTCCAGATGCTACCATGATGCCAACTGGACTTCCTGGGACAGATGACCCCACCAATGTGTCTTGGAACTCTGTTTCCTCAGAGCCCTGTCCTACTAGGGAAAGAGAGAGACAGGTTGGGAGTATGGATTGACCTGTCAACGCCCATGTTCAGTGGGGAAACAATTACAGAAGCCAGACCTTTCACCTTTTGCACCTCATAGTGACCCTGGGTCCATACTCCCACGGGGTTAAAGAATAGGAAATCTATCAGGGGAGGGGATGAGATACGGAGCTCTGGTGATAGAAATTGTACTCTTCTTATTCTATGGTCTTGCCAATGTTTCCATTTTATAAATAAATAAATAAATAATTTTTAAAAGTGACAATGGTCATTTGTCTATCTAAAGATGACAAAAAAGCCTAAAATTCTGCAGTATGTTTGAAGACAATACTTAACTAAAAATAACTGTGTTTTTTGTTACACTATGCAGAAGAATATTTTGTGTTAGGGTGATGAAATATCCTTAAATAATAGAATTTTATTAGGCATAAGTTTGACATAAATGACTTTCACTTCTCCCAGTTCTTTGACCCATAAGCTAAATATCAGCTGTTATAAAATTTAAGAGGTAGTCTTCTTCCTGTGTAAGTAGGTGTGGGGAAAATGTGTCACCCCTTTTGCAGAAGATTGGTGAGGTTGTTATTTGGGAAAGTGGATTTCCTTTTAGTTGTGCTATACTAAAGGACTATACTAAGATAAATTAATATTATAAGTCTAATAATGAGGACCTCAAAACTTATATGAGAGGAATTCACTGTTATTCACTGTCAACAACAATAATCCCTCTAATAAAATGATTTGCAAGAAAACAAAACAAAACTCTGTTTTTTGTTTGTTTCATGTTTACTAAAAATGAAATGCAAAACTCTAACAACATATACCTGGATAGATTAAATGAAATTTCATAGGTCAGATGAAGATTCTATAACAAATTCTCATTGATACTCACTTTAGAGATTCATTAGTTAGAATCTTCAGTGCCTAATAGAAATAAGAAAAGATTGCACTGCTTTACTAGCAAGTTCTATCTAGTCTTATTTGTGTATAAGTGTGTGTGTGTGTGTGTGTGTGCGTGTATATGAGTATGTGTTGATTGCATTTTTTTGTAATTTCTTTTTTTCTAGAGCACTGCTCAACTCTGGTCTATGGTGGTGTGGGTGACTGAACCCAGGACTTTGAAGTCTCAAGCATAAGAGTCTCTTCACATAACCATTATGCTATCTTCCCCACCTTGCTTTTTTTTTTTTTCTTCTTTTTAATAATACACAAGGAATCACTAAAGCATGATTAGAGAAACCAAACATGAATTGTATTTCTAACTTGGGCATTAACCTGTTATGTTTTATCAGATTATGGTGTTCTGGGGACTTCTTCTTTTTTTTTTCTTTCTTTTTTTATTTAAGAAAGTATTAATTAACAAAACCATAGGGTAGGAGGGGTACAATTCCACACAATTCCCACCACCCATTCTCCATATCCTACCCCCTCCCCTTATAGCTTTCCCATTCTCTATCCCTCTGGGAGCAAGGACTTCTGGGGACTTCTTACATTTCTATGTAAATTAGTTAGCTGGACTACATAAGTTCAACCATTGACTTCTTCTGGAAATAATTTATTTTAAAGTGTACTTCCAAATAAATATGAAAATTATCATTTAAAATATAAACAATATTATGCCTTTATTATATCATTTTAATTTAGAATAAAAATTTAATTATTCATATCATTCTTTGTAAAATTGTACTTTGGGGTGCACAGGGTTAAGTGCACATAGCACAAAGGGCAAGGACCAGAGGAAAGATCCCGGTTCGAGCTCCTGGCTCTCCACATGCAAAACGTTTGCTTCACAAGTGGTGAAGCAGGTCTGTAGGTGGCTTTCTTTCTGTCTCCCTCTCTATATTCCCTTCCCCTCCCAATTTCTCTCTCTTAAACAACACAAATTGGGAAAAAATGGCCACCAGGAGTAGTGGATGCATAGTGGAGGCACTGAGCCCCAGCAATAACCCTGAAAAATTGTAAGCCTGAAAAATTGTAATTTCAACTGGGGGATAAAATATAAAAACTTTTATATGATATTCTGATATTAAAGATATGTAAATGCTATAGCCCCAAATCAAGATGCTAACATATATTAAAAAATGTTTGCTTTATATAGTTTCTTAAGTGCAAACTTGAGAGGAAAGAAATTACAGGGTTTTTATGTTAAATATCATTGACATAAAGCAGAAATATTTGAGATGGTGCCTGAGCTGAGTCTCGCATGATGAGTAAGAGCAGGTGAAGAAAGACAAGGAGCCTGGGCCAGTGCTAAGCCAAAGTACAAAGCCACAAAATAGAAGAGCAAAAAAACCCAAAAGTGGAGCAATTTTGCCACTAAAAGAGTATAACATGTTTAAAAGGAAAGGAGGAGAATTTGGAAGGGACCAAGCCAAAGCGTGTACACGTAGTCAAGATTTTAGGACCAGTATCAATAATGAAAGACAGAGATGAACTTTAAGAGGCAAAGCTGTAGAAAGATGTGATTTTTCGATAAATGAACATGGTTGTGTTGTAAGATATACTTATTAGCAATAATGATGAAAGAGTTAAGACCAGGTAGGTTTCTATAATAATAGTCAAAACCAGAGGTGACAAGACACCAAATCATGCCTGTAGATTATGAAAAGAATAATAATATTAGGGAAATATAAAGTAGGATGCTAGACCTGATGAATTGTTTGATAAAAAGAAGTATGGAGAATTTGGCAACATTTCCCATGCTATTTTTAGGATATTGTAACTAATATATAATTTCAGTTATAATAGTACAGATGATTGAGAGCTATTTGTCTACAAAGAGAAGAAAAGGGTCAGATAATTTTGAGAAAAGACTTTATAGATTTGGTGATATTGATAAGATTGCTAGTATATATTTTTAAGTACATATAAATTGAAAAGAATGTAATGAAAAGCTCAAATACCAGAGATAATGACTGAAAGGTATGTGGGATTTAAGATTATGGGAAGAGAAAAGGTTGATTGAGGACAGCTCAGCATAGTAACCAGAAACAAACAGAAAAGGAGTACATAGAGCAACCAGAAGTCTGTGCAGTGGATAACACATTGAACTCTCAGGCATGAGGTCCCAAGTTCCCTAGCATCACATGAATCTGAATAACATTTTGGTTCTCTTTCCTCCTCTCCTCCTCTATCTCATGTAAACAAAGAAATATATGCATATATACATAAGAAGAGGCAAAGCCAGAAGAGGAAATAGCCAGGGTAGAACAGGAAGTGATGGTAGAAATTTTTAAGAACTCAGTCAAGTATTGGTGAGGGGTGTAAAAAATGGAAAATACAAATTATATTTAAAATGGTAGAATGAAAGTTATTCTTATAATGTGTGTGAAGGAAATTCAAAGTCAAATTCAGGTATATTTTGGGAAGATGAACTGTAAGATAAATGAGAAGCTAGTCATTAACTGAGTTTTAGCTAATAAACTCTTTCTGAATATAAATTGATAATAATAATCCTACCACATTATAATTTTGAATTTACAGTAAACATAAAAACTTATATTCTAAAAATGATAACTGTTTAGAACACATTATATTTTTTAATTTATCATCACCTCTTAGGAAAACATATACTCTCTTCTTCCAAATGATTTGATTTAATATGTTTCTCTATTTTTCACAAACTGCTTTCACAGGTTTCTCATAGAAATGAATTTACTGATCACAGTGTGATTATATGGCTTTAGTTTTTTATTATTATTGTAAGCTGATATAATAAATGACCCCATAAAGAAAACTCTTTCAATGTCACCCAAACCAACTGTCATTATTATTCTAGTCAAACTCTAGTCAGCATCTCAAGTAATGGTACACATGACAAATTCCTTCCAGAGTTTGTGCCAAGAAAAAACTTTCTATAATGAAGAACTGATATACTCCATTTGAAAGTCACTGAATATGTATTTCCTTTGAACTTTGCCTTATGGGAACTATAATATTAAATGTAATACTCACATAGAGAAACTAGTTTTTTCTTGTTTTGTATTTTGTTCCTGGACAGTACATTCGCCTTTATTTTATGAATCTTATTGTCCTATCCTGTTTTGATCATATGTTTATACTTACTGAATCCTTTTTAAAACAAAAAAGTTCAATTCACTACAATAATAAAAACATCAGTATTAAGGTATTTGGCCAACATTTTGTCTATTCATTTCTTTTGAAGGTTCATTTTTCCTTCACACACTAACCTCTACATGTGAACATTTTTTAAAAATCTGATAGCTGGGGCTGGGTGGTAACATACCTATGGAATGTATACACCTTACCATGCTTAAGGATCTGAGTTCAAGTCCCCAGTCCCTACCTGCTGAGATGAGGGGTTGTGGGGGAGGGGGGGCTTATGGGCAGTACAACTGTGCTGTCGACCTCTCTTCTCACTATCTTACTTTTTCTCTATCTCTCTCTATTTCTCATGCTCCTATCAAAAAAGGAAAAGGAAAAAACAAGGCTAAAGGAAGCAATGGAATTACCATATAGACACAGTCCAACAATGACCTTGGTGGCAAACATGATAAGACAGAATACAACAAAGCCAAAGAAACAAGCTAAAAAGGGTAGCTGATAGCTTGGGTGTATAATTTTAAATAAAGATATGCTTTTTTTTTTCTATTAAGTTTTATTAATTAGTTCCTTCCTTCTCCATACAGTTAATGAAAATGAGAGCTTTGCAACAGGATTAAATCCTGACTTGTATAGCATTATGTGTTGTATTATTATACTTATCTTCTTATTTAATAACCTTGATCTAGTATGATTGATACAAATAAAATTGGTGATTTTTCTTAACATTTAACTGCACTTAATATTACTTGAAAATATTATAAAAACTTGTTTTATGATATTTTATTTATTTTTTAAAGATTTTTAATTTTATTTATTTTCCCTTTTGTAGCCCTTGTTGCTTATTGTTGTAGTTATTAATGTCGTCGTTGTTAGATAGGACAGAGAGAAATGGAGAGAGGAGAGGAAGAGAGAGGAGGGAGAGAAAGATAGACACCTGCAGACCGGCTTCGCCACCTGTGAAGTGACTCCCCTGCAGGTGGGGAGCCAGGGGCTCCAACCGGGATCCTTACGCTTGTGCTTGTGCTTCGCTCCACATGCACTTAACCTGCTGCGTAGCTACCCCCGGACTCCCATGATATTTTAACCGCATACTTTTGTGTGTACTAACTTTAAGTCTCATTTTTCCTCAATGAAATTTCCTCTGAACAGTATGACCTGTCTTAATAAGGGAATACAGCTAATCTCCAAAGTTGTGAAAAATTTATAGCTTGAATACAACAATGAGAATTACAAAGGAGATTGAATGAAAAATAGGAAGACAATTCTTGTTACATGAAATCTCAACACACTCCCTTTTAGATAAATCACTTTTGATCTTCTGGTCCATTCTGATCCATCTCATATGATCTTCTCCATGTACCTTTCCCTAGAACTCTAGATACTTATGTGCTCCCATTCTGGATTTCTGACACTTTGTTTTAAGAGATTACAATAGTTATTCAAAATATTGTAATGATTTTTTTGTTATCATTCATTACTAGAACTTCACCATACTAAACTGATTTTTTTTTCCCCAGGTAGAAAGCCAGAAGTAGATATAGAGAGAAAAAGAGGACACCAAAGTTTCCTTCAGTATGGTGGGGGCCAGGCTTGAACAGAATTTGGGCTGTGAACAAAAAAAAAAAAAAAAGAAAAGAAAGGAGAGAGAGAGATATATCAAGAATTTGAAAACTTGGAAAAGTAAAACTGACACTTAGATATCAATATTAATAAATGCAATATTATAAAGTGGTGCAAAAATCATCTCTAAAGTAATACATTCTTCCTGAACCATATTGCCTAAATGCACTTATTATTATAGAAATATAATTTTTTTTATAAATGATAAGGTTGGTTAACAGCCATGGGGATACCAAGAGTGAAGACCTAAACCAATTCATGGTAGTGCGTAGCACTGAAATCTCCCTAAACTTTCATTTTCTGAAAAAGGGAAGATTGTTCTAACATTATGATGACAATGGATGCATCATGCTATATGCTCACTATCATGCCTTGCAACATGATAATTTGCTACATTCACCGTTTTTTAGTCCCAGTGACTTTTTTTTTCAAAAGAAAGTTCAGTACCTTAATAGTTAATTTCTTGGGATGGGGAGACAGCATCGTGGTTATGCAAAAGACTTTCAAGCCTGGGGCTCCAAAGTTCCAGGTTCAGTCCCTAGCACCACCATAAGCCAGAGCTTAGTAGTGCTCTGGTAGCTCTCTTTGTGTATCTTTCTCTCTGTATCCCTCTTCACTAAAAAAAAAAAAAAAAAAAAAAAAAAAATAGATAATGATGAAAAAGTAGTTAATATATTGATATCTTGATTATTCCCACAGTAATTATGTGCATCAGTGTTCAATTAGCCACAAAAAACTAAATGTCAAACTGAACTAGACATTCTTTCATATGATAGTATTAATTCTCACAATAGTATTCAACAAGATGGAAATGTTTTCCCCCTTTTATAGATGACAAAACTGAGCCTTGAGAAAATTAAGTCATTTGAAGATATCTGATAATATAGCTAATGTTGCAATGTTTAAATCTTCCTCTATATAGCTAAAACTGAATTAAATAACTATATCTAGTTAAATTCTACAATAGCAATATTGGATATATAAGTGACTTGTTATTGTAAAATTAATTTGTACTGTGCATTTACTATAAGCACTATCATTCATTCAATGCATTTATCAAAAAATAATAAAACTAGTCATATATAACTGAGGTGATAAAAAGATAAAATTTTATTTAAATTACTGTATACAAGGAATGAACTGAATTATGAAAAGTGCATTCTATTTTCACATTGGAGAGCTTGTCTACAAAGACTTCTCCTAGGTTTTGAGTTCTTGTCCATCAATAATCAATGGTGGAGATAGGTTTTTCCTGTGCTTGCAATGTTAATTTCCAAAATATTTGCCTAACTACCTCTGCTTCTTCATAGATCTCAATACAGTTACCTTTACCATGACCAACAAATTTAAAACTACAACCCTTATTCCCATTCTCTAACTCTGATTTATTTTTCCTCAGAGCCCTTTTAACCATCTGACATTTAATACATCATAATTATATGAATTCTCTGTGCCATCTCCATTTTAGAAATTATCTCCATGCCTAGTTGGTTTAACTATCCCTGGAACTTATATAGTATCTAACATTGAACATTTAATGAACTGAACATTTAATGTGTAAAAAAACTCAAAACAGATTGAGAAATATTAGAAAACTAATAGATCCATTTTTTAATCTGAAAGAAAATCTTTTTGTGCTATATTTAAAACATGACATAGTTTTTAGTAGAACTATGACAAAGTTGAAACTGTGGTGCCAGCTCATTTTTCACAGATATCATTGCTGTGCTTAAAACCTATATATAATTATTAAAAATTACAATGAGTAATGTTTACTCATTGAGCAAATACTAATGACAATCCTTTTTCTTTATTTGTAAATGACTCCTTTGGTAGTGGGAGATAACCCATTGTTTAGATTTTCTCATGAAATTAAAACAACAGTTGGAAAAATAACTGTTAGTATTAAAGTATAAAGAAGTAATAGTAAATGCATGTTAAAATACTTTCTCCAATCTTGACTCCTCCAATTTAAATTATACTGATTTTATTGGTCAGTTTAAAAACAGTACCACCGAAGACTAAACTCGAGTTATGCCACTGAAAATAAGAAAGTAATTGTGTAACTGTCATTGCCTCTGAGTAATGTTAGGCAGAATGACAAATGGACAATGATATACATAATGACAGGGCAGTCTTTGGCTTTGCAGAGAGGTCCATAAATATTTTGCACATACTTGGAATACATGGATGGCCAGTTGACAGACTCTCCAAGAAAATTTTAAACTTAGACCAGATCTAAATTGGTATCTGGGATTTAATAATAAGGGATGTCCTCAGAGGCTCTTAGGTCATCAGAGTTGATTTAATTGTGTTTTACTGAGCATTGCCTTGCAAGTCATTTTGGAAAAACAGAGCAACAAAGAGTTGAGCATTAAGGCAGTGACTCTTTCCCCCCATATTGCAATCAGTTTGAATAGCAGCGGATATGCGATTCATGTTAATTGTGCCAAAACAGCAGCAGCATGAATGCTAAATTATTCACCATGTTCACAAACTGTCAAATGGGGCAAATAGCCAACTATTCAAAATAATTGCAAAAAAAGACTGGCACAGCTGTAATGTGTTTTCAGTGTGTATTCCATAGCCTCCTGAAACCAATATTCAATACAGTGAAAGGAATTCTTCTCTTTGACAGACTCAGAGGAGATTTTGGATTTCATTCATAAGTATTTCTAGCAAAAAATAATTCATTGGGCTATAATTTCCTCTCCTCTAACAATTTTGAAATACCAAGTTACTTACAGATTAAGAGAAATTAACAAATGGAAGTAAGCACTCAAATGTAACCTGGTGAAATGTTGAGATGTGGGTTGTCTCCTATCATTAAAAAGAAACAAAGTTATTATTCCTAAATTGTAGGTCATCTACTTTAAGGTAATGAACAAACTAATAAAAATTTAAATGTGTATAAACTCGGTTTCCATTCTAAATTTCATATTACAATATTGCTTGCTAGCTCTCTCATGTATTTTAATAGGATACAGGAGGGACAAAAAGAAGCCAAGGAATAGGGAAAGGAAGAAGCTAAACAACTCAAGGCTTAAAATCAGGCTTTTAAAATCTCTCTCTCTGAGGGTATAGAACTGTGCTTTATCCCTTTAATGTACCCATTCTTCTCACAAGTAAGAACAGACATGAATAAAATCCACATCTAATACCATGACTTTGAATGCAGCTTTTAATTACCATAAACGCTTTCAGTCAGTCACTTCATAGACAAAATTAACATATTTTAAGTTATATGTACCATGTAAGTAACCTAAACTTGAACAGTAGTAATTTTATTTTATAAAGAACTTTGGAGATTTGTGGAAGATTCTATTTAAAAAACTCCATTCTATTGAATAGTTAACTAGCGAGTATTTGATGATGGCAAATATTTAATCATGCAAACAGAGAAAAAAGGATTGTATGAGTACATTATCTTGATTGATCTAAAATAAACTGGCATTTAATATTACATAGAATGAATTATGAAAATTGATTTATAAACTTTTGTGTTTATTATATTTCTTAAAAATATGGAAAAAAAAAGGGGGGTCGGGCGGTAGCGCAGAGGGTTACACACCTGTGACACTAAACTTAAGGACCAGATTAAGGATCCTGGGATCCCCACCTGCAGGGGAGTCACTTCACAGGCGGTGAAGCAGGTCGGCAGGTGTCTATCTTTCTCTCCCCCTCTGTCTTCCCCTCCTCTCTCCATTTCTCTCTGTCCTATCAATTACGACATCAGTAACAACAGTAATAACTAAAACAACAATAAAAAAACAAGGGCAACAAAAGGGAAAATAAATAAATATAAAAAACATGAAAAAAAGATAGGTAGGTACACCCAAATGCTAAATTGAAGCTACCTACACAGTTTTATTAAAATATTTACCTCTGGTTATGTGTATTTCAGTTGTTATTGAGGAAAGCTATGCCATACTACAGTAATATTTCATTTCAGAAATAAGACATAAGACATTTTGCTTTTATCTTAGAGTCTTTATAAATTGATATAAAAGTGGTTCACTGCTAAACGTTTTATAGTCAGATCTTGTACAAATTATGTGTGAAGCTGCAGAATGTAAAAAGGTCTTTTTCCTACTTTAGTTTATTTCTTGAACCTAGGAAGTTTCACCATCAGAACCACTGAAGCTGGAAGCATAGGTATCCAATTTGATCCTTGGCATCCCATATGTCAGAGTGATGGTCTGGTTCTTTTTTTCTCCCTCAATATCCTGATGTATAATTTTAAGCTGTTGTTTTCTCTCTGAGGTTTTGCCACTCCTAACTGACTTTTTAAGATAGAAACAGAAGTAGACAGACAGGCATATGGAAAGAGAGGGAAAACAAGTTACAGCTCCAAAACCTTCTCTAGTATAGTGGGCGTTAGGTTTGAACCTGAGTTGCATGCAAGGGAAAGCAAGAGCACTATTCAAGTGAGCAATTTCACGGGTCCTTTTAAGAGGCTTTTTGTTTGTTTGTTTGTTTTGCCTCCAGGGTTATCACTGGAGCTCAGTGCCTACACTATGAATCTACTATTCCTGAGGCTATTTTTCCCCCTTTCGTTGCCCTTGTTATTTATCATTGTTGATATTATTGTTGTTATTACTGTCGTTCTTGGATAGGACAGAGAGAAATGAAGAGAGGAGGGGAGGACAGAGAGGGGGAGAGAAAGATACCTGCAGACCTGCTTTACCTCTTGTGATGAGACCCCCTTCAGATGTGGAACTGGGGGCTCGAACCCAGATCCTTACGCCGGTCCCTACAGTTTGCGCCATGTACGCTTAACCCGCTGCACTACCACCCAGTCCCCTTTAAGATGCTTTCTAATGGCCGATTCCAAATTATATTCCTCCATGAGGATAATTTCTGGAACCATCCGTTCCACCCCGGTCCCATGGCTGCCAGTTCTTAGCAACATCGCCCCGCCAGATATTCGTCGGGATGCGGCATCATCTAAGTTCATTTCCCACGTCTACGCTCGACCGGACCTGCCAATATACGCGGATATCTTCGCCCACCCTGTCCAACGTTTGACGTCTCGTCACCCAATCTGGTCCCCTACGCCTACACTGAACTTCTCTGTTCCAGTCTCTTGGAAACAGAGCTGGCAGTCAGCTGAGGTAAAGAACAAACACCTCATCACAGACCCCTGCAAGCGTCAACCCGGCTTTGACCTAGCACGTTATGATTGGGCCCTCCTCAATCGCTATTGAACAGGCCATGGCCGGTGCGCCGCTATGTTCCATCGCTGGGGAACCAGAGACGACCCGAACTGCCCCTGCGGCTACAGACAGACTAACCCACATAGTCAACGACTGCCACCTCTCCAGATTCAAAGGAGGTTTCGAAACTTTACATCAGGCTCAACCTGATGCTTTTGACTGGTTACGGAAGAAGGGCAAACGCTAGAAGAAGAAGAATGGAAAAAGGATTATAGAAATCAAGGAGCTGGTCAGTAGCTAAAGTGCATACAATTCATTAACGCCTGGGTTTGCTATACATGAATGCCCCTGGATTTTTTATCTCACGTACTGCATAGGATGGAGTGGTGCTCTAGTCTTCCTCTCTGTTTTCCTCTGATACAAATAAATAACTGAACAAAAATTAAAATAAAATAAAAATGACTGTGCTGTAATAGATTGTATCTATTACTTCAATATAAAGGTACATGAAGACAAGTAGGATCATCTGACCAGGTAAAATTCATATGATCACACCTTCTTCATTCAAATAAATTAGAGATCATTACTAAATAATTACTAATTATTGTATACAATACAAATATGGTACACCACAGATAGACCAGTTTTTTAAATACAATTGCTTGTATTTAAAGAGAGTTAGTCATTTAACAGTTTATCAATCTGAGACAATATTTTGTAACATCTAAATGTTTTGAAAAGGCAGAGGAGACAGCATAATGATTTTGCTTACAGACTCTCATGCTTGAGGCTCTGAAGTCCCAGGATCAATCAATCCCACAACCACCATAAGCCAGAGCTGAGCAGTGCTCTGGTAAAAACAAACAAACAAACAAATAAAAAATGTATGTTTTGGGAATATTAAGTAGACCACTTCCCACCTGCTGGGGGGATGCTTCATAAGTGCTGAAGCAAGTCTGCAGGTATCTATTTTTCTCTCTCCCTCTATCTTCCTCTCTTCTCTCAATTTCTCTCTGCACTATCCAATAAATTAGAGATAAAGAAAGGAAGAAAGAAAGAATAGAAGAGAGAGAGAAGGTGTTAGCTAGCTGCTGGGAGTGGTGGGTCCCTAGTGCTGGCATCAAGACCCATTGATAACCCTGGTGGCAATAAAATAAATAAATAAATAAATAAATAAAATCTTGGAAACCCCAAATCTACTAATTATTTTGTGGTCTTGATGAAGTCATTCAATGAATACTACTCCCTTGGCCTTCATTGTAATGAGAGAAATAAGTTTGGTTTCTTAATTCAGTGTACTTTCCTAAATGTCAATAATGCAAAGAGAAAAAGAAGTAACTGTTGGGGCAAGGGTAGATAGCATAATGGTTATTCAAACAGACTGTCATGCTTGAGGCTTCGAATTCCCAGGTTCAATCCCCTGCACCACCATAAACCAGAGCTAATCAGTGCTCTGGTAAAAATAAAATAACAAATAAAAATAAATTTAAAAAAGAAGTAATCAGTGATATTTAGGGATTTAAGTGTATATGGCAATGCATTTGTTACATTTGCTGTAATCTTCATACTACTACTATAATCTTACTTTCTATGTTTTTAATAGCTTTCATAATTTAGGAGAGCCAACTCTATGTGGTGAGGAAACTTAATATTTTATATTTAACCTCCCTCTCACATTACACTGTGCTCATCTATCTTCAATTATGTTTCTGTCATGCCTCCCTGTCTTAGCATTCCAGCAGAAAATTGATGACATATACGAAATAAGAAATTTTAAGTAGAATATACATACAAAAGGATTTTTGACAATTTTTTTTGCTATAGAAAACCCACAAATACTCATTTTCTACTCAAAGAAACTGACTACATTGCTCTTTCTCTTTGTGTTCTAGTAATGATTTTTAATTACTAGAATACTGATACCAGTGAGGGTAATACCTGATTAGGATTGTCTTCAGTGTAAAGTAGAAAGGGCTTTTACTAAGTATTCATTTGTTTCTCTTAAAAACATTATGTTTGGGGGCCACGCAGTGATGTACCCAGTTAAACGCACTTATCACCCTGTGCAGGAGCCTGTTGGAGAGTTCTTCATAAGCAGTGAAGCAGATCTGCAGGTTTCTATCTTTCTCTCCCCCTACCTCTGCTCCTCTCTAAACTTCTCTTTATCCTATAAAATAAAATAGAAAAAACAAACAAAAACCATGCAAAAAAAAAATGGCTACCAGAAGTGGTGGATTCCTAGTGTTGGCACAGATCCCCAATGATAATGCTGATGTCTCTCTCTCTCTTTATATATATGTGTGTGTGTGCGTGTGTGTGTGTGTGTGTTGTTTATCTTAAATATGTTATCTTACCTATCTTTCTAGTGAAATAAATTGTCAGACTTAGGCAAGGACTAGGAAGTTGTTTCTAATATTTAGCAGAATGGCCCTAAAATTAGAACTCAGCAAAGTTCTAAGAATGTCAACTTTTCAGGAGCTGGACAGTAGAACAGCAGGTTAAGTGCACAGCAAAGCACAAGGACTGGCTTAAGGATCCCTGTTTGAGCTCCTGGCTCCCCACTTGCAGGGGTGTCGCTTCACAAGCAGTGAAGTAGGTCTGCCGATGTCTTTCTCTCCTCCTCTCTGTCTTCCTCTCCTCTCTGGAGTTCTCTCTGTCCTATCCATAAATAAATAACATAAAACTACCATTGATACTACATTTTATGTTACTCAGTGATGAATTTATCAAATAAAAATTAAACTGAGAAATGTGAAATAAGTTAGATTTCATGTTTTTATGCCTGTGGTGTAAACTGTAACATTTAAACTAAGAACACATCATATTTCTAGATATTCTAATATTTATGGGTATAGTAGAATGGTGTATCACCAGTAATAAATATTTAAATGCAAACCACATCATTTAGACTTTCCTTACACAAAATAGAGAACTGGGTACAGAAACTAATAACAATAATAAAAGCCAGCCCAACAGCTGTAATAAAACAAATTCATGAGATAGGATGACAGAAAAAGACAGACAATTAAAATATGACCAAAAGGTTTTAAAATAGCAGTTGCTTACAAGGAAAATTTCAATGTTTTCATTTTATTTTTGTCTCAAATCTTAACATTTCCCCCCAACTAGTAATTTACAGGATTTTTTAAAGTAATAGTGATTTAATTTTTTTCTTTTTAATTTTAGCACATTAAGGTTTATTGTTTATAAATTAGTATTTTCAGACATACTCATTTCATTATATCACTTTTATTTTTATTTTTATATCATTTTTAAACACATGATTTCTTTAATTTGTGGTGCTTGTACTAGGGTAATTGTACTGAAATAGGCAAGGCGTTGGCATTCATGGTGAACGTTGTTCAACATATAAGTGCGCAAAAATCACTCCCAACTTTGATTACAAATCTAAAGTTGTGGGACATAATTATTTATGTTTTCAATAACATTCTCTGTTACTTCTTATGTCACACACATTAGATTTATTTAAAATGCTTATGAAAAGTAGCATTTCTTATCTTGGTGCATTATGCAACAACTAGTCTATTTTTTTCCTATTTTAAAAAAGGTCTTTATTGGGAGATTAATGGTTAACAATAAAATACAATAGTTTGTATATGCATACCATTAACAATAAAATACAATAGTTTGTATATGCATACCATTTCCTGGTTTTCTACATAGTAGGTCCTCTTCTTCCATCATGTTCCAGGACCTGAACCTTTCCCCCCACTCCAGTCTTTTACTTTGTGCAGTACCACAACTAGTCTATTTTTAACATTTACTTTATTCATTCAATATAAGAGATTTTCATGAGAGACAGAGTCAGGGCACCATTCTATGCAATTTACGAGATAAGACAGGATTTTAAACACGTGAGTCCAATGCTCTATAAGTTGAGCTATTTCTCTAACTACTGTAGCAATTATTCTATAGCAAACTTACTCAACATGTAAAGCTAGGAAGGGGGTCCTGATGGTAGCACACTGGGTTAAGTACACATAGTGTGAAGCATAAGGACCTGCACAAGGATTCGGCTTGGAGCCCTTGCTCCTCACCAGCTGGGTGGTCGCTTCGCAAGCATTGAAGCAGGTCTGCAGGTGTTTATCTTTCTCTCCCCTTCTCTGTCTTCCCCTCCTCTCTGAATTTCTCTCTGTCCTATCCAACAACAGCAACAGCAGCAGCAACAACAACAGTAACAACAACAATAACAGGGGAAAAATGACCTCCAGGAGCAGTAGTCAGGCACCACCCCAGTGATAACCATGGAGGAAAAACAAACAAGCAAAAAACAAGTAGGAAGCTAGGAACTAGGTGAAGACTGATAAGATTTTCACCTTTATTGAGAGACTGAGAAGTTGGGGCTGTGAGGTAGTTACAACATAAAATTGTAGATTGCACACTTGCACACTTAACCTTACACAAAGAGCTGCGTTCCAGGTTCCGGCACCACATAAGAACAATGTGCAGGGGAGCAAGGGATACTGGAGCAGTACTACAATGTTTTTCTGCTGTTTCCCTTTCTGACTGAAATTAAAACAACAACAACAACAACAACAACACAAAAAAACAGCCTGTTGGAAGTAGTGGCCACATGAATACAGGAGGCTCCAGTGGCAAGGAGATTAAGAGAGACAAGAATAAAGAATGAAAGAATTGAAGAAATAGAGGAAGTATGAAAGAAAAAAAGGAGTTTGAGAACTAAATACAGTGAAGGGAAGAAGGAATAGAGTGTGGTCTTAGTTAAACAATCTTCACTAAATGTATTCAGAATTTAGAAGAAAACCTCGTAGAAATCTTGAAGCATTAATAACTGATTTCTTGCTCTCTATTTCAAGGGCTGTTTGTGTACACATATCTACATTTGTTCAATAGTTAGCCTACTTGGTGAAATATTCCCTTTGTGATTTCAACAAAAATTAATGTACTAGAGGAGCTGAAAATTTAATTATCTTTCTAAATATTGTGATTCATTTTTTTTGAAGAAAGATAAACTTATTTGATGGGATTGTACATAACAACAGTGCACAAACCTTTAAATTTATATTAATTGTGCTTCAAAATTCAACTCAATATATAAATTTTCTCTATATGTAAAAGGTATCCAGCTAGAGTGGGAATTTTTAAGAAATACATAACACAGTTTTGAAAGGAGCACTTTATATGTGAACAGCTAAGACTTCAACATATGAAACCAATATTGAAAAAAGACAATAAAATTAACATGACATCAAAGAATTTCAACTGTCATGAACTTTAGAAAAGATAAAATGATATCACAGTGTAGAAATAAGATGTAAATCTTAACTGGACCCAGTTGCAAGGTTCATTAGTAAAAAAAAAAACAAACAAAAAAAACCCTGAGACTTGTTTTATATACTTCTGTTGAAAAAAATTACAAGTGTTCATAAGATCACTTACCATGAAAAGTGACTTAATTTTTCTTATATTTTTTGTCCTTTTTTAGCTCAGTTTCCATTTAACAGTAACATTTATCTTTTTTCTTTATGTTCTATTCAATGCAAATTTAAAGGTGACAACCACAAACATGATATATATAAAAAATGATGCCCTTAAGTCAATTATTCATTTTGTTCTATTTGCAGATTTAACTCATGAAGCATAGGCGTTTCATACAGCTAAAGACTGGAGCTTCGTAAGATTCAAGGAAAAATAAGAAAATATTTCACATATTGCTGTATTGACTGTATTTTCCTTATTTGGAAATAAAAAAATGAATTTTAGTTGATTTTTATAACTTTTGAAATTTCCTAGTTTTAATTATTTATAATACAATGTCTGCTAAATATACCAAAGGGTAAAAGGTCACTTAATCTTTTGCTCTATTTAGGTTTTAAAAGACAAACAATACCATGATGAATGAGTATTGACACAGGGCTAAAACATTCCCATGAAAATATACATTATGAACTATATACAATCCATTAAAAAAGACAAAGTTCATTTCATTCTAGTTCCTTCTTAGGCAGTGTGAAGAGAGAGAGAAAAAAAATAAGAATGAGCAAGAGAGAGAGAGGGTGAAAGCAAGGGTGAGGAGAGAGAGAGAGAGAGAGAGAGAGAGACTCTTAGGACACCTTGAGCACCCTTTCAAGTACCACTAATTAATAATATTTGTTGTCACATCACTCAATGGGAGGTGGATTTGACTTCATGCTTATTCATTTGTCACTTTCCAATTGAATAATGCCTTCCTTAGTACACAGATATTTTCCAACAGCTGGAAGCTCAAGTACAAGTTAATTAAGTCATTGGTTTCCCCTTGAATCTGTGAATGTTTGGGAATTGTGAGTCCCATATTGCATGTAATATGGTAATAGTCTAATTTCCATTATGAAAATAAAATGAACCTGATCTGATTTCAGCTCATATATATATATATATATAGATAGATAGATAGATAGATAGATATAGATATAGATATAGATATAGATATATAGATATATATAGATATATATAGTGGAACAGTAAACCACTAGAGAGAAGAAAGTTAGAGAAAAGAAGAAATCAGGAAGAAAAGAATAAATATAAGTCCCTTATTCGCTTAATGGGAAGTAATTTAAAATTATATTTATTGTGTGTCATGGAAAATTTCAAATTAAATTTTCTGATTTATAGTCTTTGGTTTATAATTAGAGATATTTAATCACATCTTCACTTACAGGTTCAGATTTAATATAGAAATTAAACTAATTGTAGTAAACCATCATGCTTAATGCAAAGTGAAATGTACCATAACCAGGAGCTCTGAACTGGTGGTCATTCCTCAAAACAAAGTGAACAGTGCATAATTTAAAGATTAACATACTATTATATTTTGTACATTGTGCTTAATCTTGCTATGCTACAATATTTTTCTGGGAGACAACTATAATACATCCAGATTTGTTATAGGAAATAAAAAATGTCCAATTAAATTTATGTATTTGGGGTAAGTTTATTCTTTTGCATGACCTGTAAGAAATTAACAAAGAAACTTTCTAGGTTTTGTTGTTCTAACATCAGTGGAATACCCTTTTCACAATCAGCAAAGAATGAATGCAGATGAAGTGTCAAGGCGTCCTTAAAGAAAAGTGAGGCACCGTTTACAAACTAGAGATTTTATTGCAATGACGCAGAGCTCATGTATATTTAATATACTTGCCTGCTCCAATCATGTGCCTCACTATCTTTTATTAAACATTTTTTTATCTTAATTTATTTGATAGAGACAGCCAGATATCGAGAGGGGAGGGAGAGATGGAGAGGAAGAGAGATGGAGAGATACCTGCAGACCTGCTTTATTACTTGCAAAGCTTCCCCCCCTGCAGACAGCGCCTGGGGGGTTGAACCCTGGTCCTTGTGCATTGCAGTGTGTGTGCTCAACCAGGTAAGCCACCACCCAGCCCCATGCCTCACTATCTCACTAGAGCATAGAGGGCTTGGTGTGAAATCTTGGGGTCATATCCTATAAGGTAGTACTTAAGTCTGGTGTCCACTTTTCTACATAGAAACATAAAAGGAAACTTCCTATAAGGACATGGGCAAAAAGGAGTAGAATTCTAGGCAGCTGGAGTGAGATAATAGTAGAAACTGGGAAGAATAAGATAACGTGTTGTCTATTATACAAACAGCCTCATGAAGATTAATGGACTAATTTCTGAGAAGCACTTAAACAATTCTAGATGCCAAGTTTAAACATTATTATTTATTAGTTGGTTGACTGTGTGGTAAATTTCCCCTGAGAGTCAGACTCAAAGTCATATAAAATGTATCTTCTTACTCAGTCTCAATATACAATTGCATATAAGGTAGGTTTTAATCATGCAAGAGCATTTAGAATGAGAGTAAATCACCTTGAAATAAGTTTAAAGGTGAAGTCATCTCTCTCTAATTATTAAGTGTTAAGTAATCAAGGGGTCATGAACCAGAAATTAAACCAGATTAATTAATCAAAAATGATACATTCTGTTGTCTTTCTCCCTAAAGAACAAGTCTCAGGATGAATGTGAAACCAAAATGGACATTTTGGGAACAGGAAAGGTGTCAAAAACCACATATTTTGACATGGATTCTTTAAAAGACAATCTTCAGAGAAAACATCTTTAGTTGTATATCTAAACCCATACAGATTCACTTAAAAATATACAGGAATGGGAAAACCTAGACTTATAAATGTACCATACAATTGCTGAAGCATTTAAAAAATTGTAATGAAGTTAAAAGGAATACATTGCAATGCTAAGTGTTCATGCAGTAAAAATTATATCATTAACTTCTGTGTAGCTTACTGTCTACAAGAATAATAATTATTTGTGAGTATAGAATTATTATTGTTATTTAAAGTAGTATGATTTTTTTAAAAAATGTAAACCAGTGAATTCTGGGGAGAAATTTTGCAGCTAATATGATGGTAATAACATATATCAATTGAAAAGTGAAAGCACAAATATTTGAAACTATTCTGCATATTATATTCACACTCAACTCATGATAACCAATATGCAAAATTAAAGCAAGCTAGATGATTTTGGCAAAAGGCTCTTAAAAACATTTAGTACCTGTTACATCTTATTCAGTTCCTAATAGCTGAGGCATTTGGAGAATGAAGATTTATAGTCACTTATCACCACCTATAATTATACAGATGCCATTAAAAATCCACTCTTATTAACTATGCTTCACAGACCCATATCTCATTATTTGTGTGATGCTCGAGGTTTATTCTTCATTGGACAGAAAAGCAATGAATGTGAGAGCAGTATCCTGTACAAGGTTAATTTGGGAATGATAAATAGATGCTTTAAAGCCAACTATATAAGATGAAAAGAAAAAAAAAAACAGAACAGTTTTCACTGTTCAATTGGGATTTGTGTGTGTTTTTAAAGGAAAATGTTCAGCAGCACAGGAGAAAATATAAGAGACTCATGGAAATTTTCTCAAAAGAAAGACTGATGCTTTAATAAAAGCAAAATGTATGTGATCTTAACTTGGATATATCAAGTATTTATTTGTTGCCTTCTTTGTTGAAACAAAAGCAAAACTTTGCACGTGTGTGTGTGTATGTGTATTCATATATTTGAATAACTATATCCTGTGTGACACTGGGAATAAGCTAGGCTTTATTGACTGTAAACAATAGGAAGGCCATGTCATTTGTGTATGATGTTGCTAATGTCACAGCAAATGACAAATGTAGAATAGGTTCTAAAGTTGAGAAATTATGGGAATTGTAGTTTTTTTGATTAGTGATTTAATATTGATTAAAATTCTAATAGAATAGGGGTATAATTCCATACAATCCCACTAGTTCTGTGTCCTCATCCCCTCAGTTGGAAACTGTAGTAGTTTTCCCATGGTCACAATCTGGGCTGATTCCTTAACCATCTCTCTCTCTCTAAATATGTATTTCCCTTTTTTTCTAGAGCCCTGCCTTCACTTCCTTTCTAAGTCACCCCTACATCTATGAAACTAGAGATTTTTTTTTAAGGAAGGGTCTGCAGAAATCATTGCTTTTTACCTGTTGCTTTTCACCAGATCTTCTCATCTTCACCCAGACCCTGCACATCATGGAATCTGAATTCTGATGAACAACACTTAAGGATTCATGACCCATGACACATAGTTGGTCAGTCTTTTTTCTCTTGCTTATTTTCCTACTGTAGTTTTTAAGAATCTAGTAAATCAGGGCTGGGTGATGGCACACCTCATTGAGCACACATTACAATGAACAAGGAACCAGGTTCTAGTCCCTGGTACCACCTTTAAGGGGAAAGCTTTGAAAGTGGTGAAGCAGTGCTACAGGTGACTCTTTGTTTCTATTTTTCTCTTTCTTCCCCATTTCCCCTTAATTTCTGACCATCTCTATCCAATAAAGAAATGAATATAATAAACAAATTAAAATGAATTTAGTAAATCTGTCAATTTTATAAACTTCATGCAAAGAGCTCCTTTAACTTTTTTACAATAGTGTGACAGTTGAAAAATGCACTTTTCTAAACTCCTTACTGCAAGAGTCATTTATCCATAAACTTAATTTATTTAATTGAACTGTGATAAATCAAAATTATGTCATGATTAAAATTATTTCACTCTGGAGAACAGGATTTCCATAGTAGTGAGTAGTTTTTCAGTAACTAATGGTATTAATCCTGGGAGTGGAGGATGTATATTGAATTGCACCACCTGTATTAGATTTTTGCAAAATAAATCCACTGCCTGACTGCTCACAAACTTTCCCTTCTGTTTGACATGACATACTCATAACTGAGTGATTTCTATAACTTTTACATGCTGGGAGCTAGTTGGTGATATGTGTGTGCATTTGAGGGGATGGTAGCTGATAACTCACTTGTCATTGATAAGAAAAGAAAACACATTATGGGATAGAACAATAAATCTCAATGATAACATAAGATTTCCCTTTACTACTTTAATGAACCTATCTGTTCCATCTATATAGAAGTCCATATATTGTTGAGGTTGTTGAGTCACCTAAAATGGAGTGATGAAGAAACCAAAGTATAGTGCGCTAGCATGATCTGATTTCCTGAAAATAAATGGAGGCCCATATTATGGGTAGGTTAGGAAGAGCAGAATAGAATGAACACCTCCCCTGCAAGAAATTGAAAATAACTTTAACCAAAGCTAGACCAAGATATGACACTTTGCACCCCCAAAATAATTTTGGCCCATACTTCCAGCAAGGAAGAAATGATAGGAGGATGATGACTAGAGGTCTGTACACCACCACCCCCCACTAGACTCTTTAGCCACCATATGCAGGACCTGAACCCTCCTCCACACTCCAGAGTCTTTTACTTTGGTGCAGTACACCAACTCCAGTCCAAGTTCTGCTCAGTTTTCCCCTCTGATCTTGTTTTCCAACCTCTGCCTATTAGTGAAATCACGATGATCTCACTCTTCTAATTTTTTTTAGTATTTTTTATATTTATTTATTTTCATTTTTGTTGCCCTTGTTTTTTTATTGCTATTGTAGTTATTATTATTGTTATTGATGCCGTCTTTGTTAGATAGGACAGAGAGAAATGGAGAGAGGAGGGGAAGACAGAGGGGGGAGAGAAAGATAGACACCTGCAGACCTGCTTCACCTCCTGTGAAGTGACTCCCCTGCAGGTGGGGAGCTGGGGGCTGGAACCAGGATACTTATGCTGGTCCTTGAGCTTTGCGCCACATGCGCTTAACCCACTGAGCTACCCCCCTAATTCCCCCCCGCCTTTTTTTAACAGTTCGTCAAGTGCTAGATTTCTTTGTTAATGTTAGTTCCTTAACTGAAGAGTTTTCTCTAGTATGGATATAAAATAACACATTTTACTTTGAGTTTTGTAGCACAAAAGTATTGTTCTTGATCCCTAATGTTTACACATTGGTGTTTATACACAATATACACAGGATTTCTAACCTTTATAGACACATTATTTCTCTATTACCTCTGCTATACTTTCTCTCTCTCACTCATTCATTCTTTTTGCCACAGTCTGAAAGTCTACTCAAATTCCTAATCTTATGAGAAGAAAGTAAAAGGCAGGAAAGAACTATGTTCTTACTGTCATGTTTCTTTTGCTAGTAACCATTCTCTATTTCTCTTGACATCAAACTACTACTATCTTTAATCATATCCTCACTCATTATTTAGTTCTCTGCAATCAAGTAGGTCACTAGTAATCTCTTAATTATTGTTATCTTTTTTTAAATCTCTGACATTTACCACTCTTGATCAGATGACATGGATATTTGAAGATTCTCTCCCTTTGTTTTTAACATAAAGCACTCACTGAACTCTCCTGCTTTATATTCCTGAGCCAAAGACATGATGAATCATATCAGCCATGGTGCATGCACATAAATTTATTTTTACATATTTCACTATGTTGAAATGACTTATTTGCATCTCTCTCTCATCTCTTCCCCCAAATTATCCTGTGACCTTCCTGATAACAGGAGATGCTTTTTCTCAGTTCTTTAAATAATCTCTTAGCATAGTTCCTGGAAGCACAGTAAATAACAAATAAAGATGTTCCTAGGCTATGAGTATAGGAGAAAGAGAAGATAGGTAACAGTATCTTAGTAGTATATAGTATAGGCCTGGAACAAGAGTTCATGAGGTTAGATACACATAAATTATGAGGTTATTATAAAATGGAAAATGATCAGAAGGAAGAGAGTATTAAATGATTTTTTTTTCAGGAAGTTATAAACAAGGTGATAACAATATCCTTAAGCTCTAAAATAGGGCAAGAGTTTATCTTTCCCAGTTAATTTTTAAGACCTCTATTACACTATTTCAAAGCTAATTAACATGGGATACTGAATACCCATAGGAAAACTGTTACTGGGGCACAGAAAAAAAAATCACAGAAAAATGAGAAAAGTTTGGAAGTCAGAAAGGACAGGAAAACCTGCATCTTGTGAGGTAAACTGCGGAACATCTATTTATCCTGCTAAGTATGTGTTGAAGCATCTGTTTTAAGAGACAGTGTAAGGGTGAACAAGACAAAGTCAAGGCCAGGCCAGTTAAGAATTAAGTTCTTAGCAAAACAGAGAGAGAACTAAAAGGGTTGAAAACATGATACTTATATAACCACTAACCACAAATTAAGAGAGATGGCATACCTTTAGTATCTGTTAAAATAAAAAGTGAAAAAGCTCTGTTGAATACGTTCATCAAATACAATACGACAAATATTTAATCTAATAGATGTTCATAACTATAAACATAGTTTCAAAACACAGTAAATGTAATTTGTGTCCAGTTTTTCAAACAAAACTGGAGAAAAGATTACAACCACAGCAAAACAGAACTAAAGACATTTTATTGATATTCTATTCACTCAATCAACAGGCACGATTAAAAAAAAGCAATCCAAAGTCTAAACATCAAAAGTTACACACTCATGCCCAGCAATTATCCCTCTCTAAGAGCAGTTTAATCCTAGCTTTCCTACTTGTACTTCTTTTAACTTGGTTTCCTCACTTTAACCACAGCACCTAAGAAAACATTGCAACCAATCTCACAGAACTTGTCTGAGAGAAGCTGCAGATTTTTTTTAATTATGATTTTCCAACAAAACTCACTTGATGTTTGTATTTTCATTCATCTTGAAAACTCTCCAAGTTTTGTTTAAATGCAAAAGAATGTTTTCCACAAACACAGATTCATATTTCACAAACATTTAATCATCTTTGCTGTTCTAGGTGCTTTCCTTTTCCATCACCAAATTCAGATTCTTTCCAGGAGTCTGAGCCAAGACTCTGCTCTTTCTTTAGGACAGCCTCTGCAGTGACTAATATTGTGAGGATCCTAGTTAAAATACACCACACCATAAAGAATTGATATATTAGATGACATTGCTTTAGTCCAAGAAAAATAACAAGATGGGCCTGGCAATTGTGCACCCAGTTAATCTTACATGATACCATATTCAAGGACCTGGGTTCAAGGTTCTGATTCCCACCTGGAGAAAAGAAATGTCACAAACAGTAAAGCACTGCTGTAGGTATATCTCCTTCTTTCTCTCTATCACCCCTTCCCTCTCAATTCCTCTCTGCTTCTCTCTAATAAATGAGTATACAAATAAAATACTTAAAAAAATGAAAGAAAGAAAAATAGCAAGAGGTTAAAGTGGAATTGCTTTTAGCATTCACCTTCTTCCGTTCTGTTTTCAGACCTTTTAAATAATTCTATAGAATTTCATGTGCCATTTTCTAACCCAAAGATTAAATCTGGCCAAAGATAAAATTGTGAACAGCATGAAAGATTTCTTTCATTTTTAAAAAATATTTTTATTTGCTTATTATTGGATAGAGACAGAGAGAAATTTAGAGGGGAGGGGCAGATAGAGAGAGAGACAGAAAGACACCTGCAGCTCTGCTTCACCACTCATGAAGCTTTCTCCCTGCAAGTAGGGACCGGGGGCTTGAACCGGGGACCTTGTGCGTTGTAATGTGAGCACTTAACCAGGTGCACCACCGCCTGGCCCCTTGAAAGATTTCCATTTTAGATTATTGTCTTCAATTTGATTTACTCCTCTTTTTATTGTTATTGAAGCCATAAGAATGGTATTCCCTTGAATATTTTTATGCATATGATTAAAAATTGTGTTACTATGAGTATTATAGCAAAACAGAGATGCTTTAAAACCCACATTTGGAACCCCAAACTCGCATTTTACTAGCTTTGTGATTTTTGCTATTTATGTAACATGCTTATTTTTTCCCCATAGAATCAAGCCAAGCAATCAGTATTTATTTTTAAAATTAAATGTATATAGACCTTATACAGGGTATTCTATGAGGTAAACGTTCCTAGACAAATTCACAAGTATGCAATTCTTGCACATGGCATAAAGGGAAAGTTACCTGCTTTACAATGAGTAGAATTTAAATGATTGGAAAACTTTCATTTAAATGATAATGAGGGAGCCAACAACTAAACATCTTAAAGACATGAAACTATTTCAATATAAAACAATAAATTCAGTAACAGTAGAGTGCTGATTCATTCCCTGAACACTTAAGAGGAAACAGAATATATTTTTTCTTTGTTTTATCTTTCATATTTACTTATATTACTCTACACCAAAAAGAAAAATACATTTTTCTAAAGAAAAATATCTTGAAATATTTGATCTTGTTGTTTATTAGAGTCCTGAAGGTTTGGTGATTTTTGTCAGCAAGACACAGTTATGCATTTGTGTTGCTCTCAGCTTTGATAAGAACTCAGCATCAAGCAACTGCTCAAATGTGTTTGTAGATATTCATCTTCACTGAGTTTTTAACACACTGGGAAACATTTTCAGGTAGAAAGATAAAGTCAGACAGAGAGAGAAGGGGCCAGGTGGTGATGTACCTGGTTGAATGCACATGTTACAATGCACAAAGACCTGGGTTCTAGTCCCAGGACCCTACCTGCAGGGAAAAAACTTTGGGAGTGGCGAAGCAGGGCTGCTAGTGTTTCTCTGTCTCTCTCCCTTTCTATCTCTCTATTTCTCTTGATTTCTGGCTGTCTATATCCAATAAATAAATAACAATGATAAAAAAAATCAGGGCCTGGCAGTGGTGTACCTGATTAGTCAAAGGAGGTCTCGAAACTTTACATCAGGCTCAACCTGACGCTGTTGACTGGCTACGGAAGAAGGGCAAACACTAGAAGAAGAAGTCACTTACATTACAGTGCACATGGACCCAGGTTCAAGTACCTGGTCCCCACCTGCATGGGGGAAGCTTCATGAGTGGTGAAGCAGGGCTGCAGGTCTCTCTCTGTCTCTCCATTCTCTACCCCCCTCAATTTATCTCTGTCTCTCTGCAATAAATAAATAAAAACATTGAGCGAGAGAGAGAGAGACCAGGACACCAAAGCTTCTTCCAGTGTGGTAACACATGCAACTGAGCCATGTTCATGGTAAAGCAGGCAACCTTCCAAGTAAGTATTTTTGCCTGTTATTTGTTGTTATTGTTCCTGTGAGATTGTGCATGGATAATTCCACTGATAAACAATATCAATATCAGAAAGATATCAGAAAGAGACAGGCACACTACAGCACCACTCCACCATTCTTTGGAGCCTCCTCTTGGTACTGTGCATGGTACTCCCATGGGATCCTTGAGGTTCAAAGCCAGGTCCTCACCTATAGCATGATTTTTAACCTATTGGATGAACCATTGCTTGGTCCCTATAACAAGCTCACTAGCAAAACATTTAAAATACTGTGAGTGCTATAAGAATCTGATTCATATAGAGATTTGAAGAAAAATAAGGCAGTTATTTTCACTTTTTGAAAGAGTTGGTGTAGTAATTGGCTTTCTGTGGCACTGGCAATAGGTTCATGTATGTTTTCGTGTATAAACTGGTTTTGCTTCTGGATATATTCTTGAAAATTTTAAAAAATCCTATAACCTAATTTTTTTTCCTACAACATTGCTATGTCTCCTCACCTAAGCTAAAATATGTTCTATCTTGCACAATGCTCATTACCCTGAAATCTGCCCCCAATATGCATAACACATGATTGAATAAGGAGGTTCCATATTCCCTTACATTTCACTGCCCATTGTCCTATCAATATTTATAAAAAACTGTATTTACTTTAATGACCATGTCATTCAATGGTTATATCTTCTCCCTACCTACTTATTCATGTAATCTCTCTAACTTCATGATATCTCACTGACTTGAGCCTACTTTGCTCACAGTATTCTTTTTTTCATTTATTTGTTTTCCCTTTTGTTGCCTTTGTTGTTTAACATTGTTGTGGTTATTGATGTCGTTGTGGGATAGGACAGAGAGAAATGGAGAGAGGAGGAGAAGACAGAGAGGGGGAGAGAAAGACAGACACCTGTAGACCTGCTTCACCACTTGTGAAGCAACTCCCCTGCAGGTGCGGAGCCAGGAACTGGAACCGGGATCCTTATGCCAGTCCTTGCGCTTTGCACCACGTGTGTTTAACTCACTGTGCCACTACCTGACTCCCCACAGTATTCATTGTTAACCCTTCTCTAGTCTTGTTCTTAATACTCAGGTTAATGAGTCTTTAAGGAAAAAGACCACATTTTTTCATACTCATGAATTTCTTTATACAAATATTTCTTGCTCTTATAACTTTATCCCCTCCAATTTAATTCCAATCCACACTGCAGCTTACCCCTTTCATATTTATTAGCTGACAATTTCATTATTACCTTCACATCTCTGTGTATTTGACCTTAGTCATTCTAATTTTCTGCATGCCTTCTGTTCCATTTCTGTCAATAGCTCTAGAATAGATAATTTTATATTGTAGTTCCTGAATACTGAGCAGTGCAGAAGAGAGTAAAGTTCAAAGGGTAATTATACCTAAGAAATTCTAATTAAATCAATTAATAGTTCAGTGTTGCTGTGTTGTTCTAATAGTCTATATTTGGCATATGTGAAAACCTTTACCTCAAATTGAGTAAAGTGAAATTTATACAAATACTCTGTAAAGGCATTTGGTAACATGTATAAAAATTATATACATATATTTATTATCTAAAATAGTAATTCTATAATTTATCCAGAATCAATTGTAACACATATGTACAAATATATTTTTACTTGTACATTGTAAATTTATCTCAAATATGCAATGCTACTGTATAACTATTACATGCTTTCTTTTTTCTTTTTTTTTATTAATGAGAAAGGAGGAGAGAGAAAGAACCAGACATCACTCTGGTACATGTGCTGCTGGGGATTGAACTCAGGACCTCATGTGTGAGAGTCCAATGCTTTATCCACTGCACCACCTCCCGGACCACTATTACATGCTTTCTATATTAATATGGAAAGTTTTTTTAAGTGAAATAACTTGCATATTACATCAATTATATATATATGAGTGTATATCTAACGTTTGGTCATGTATGAGTTCATTATCCTCTGTGTAACTACACATGAACTTGGAAAATGTTTGTTAGTTAACAATAAGTGTTTTTCCTGGTATTTATGTGTTGTATTACATTGATTTTCTTTTTTCTTTTCTTCAGACTTTTCAATATTATTTGGCAATTTTGCATGAAAATATATTGCTGTAAAATGAAAAATAATGTTTTAGCCCTATCAATTTTGAGAAAAATAATAGATACATCATTTTTTTATTCTTCATTTTCCTTATGAGTCTAAGTGGAATCTGATTTCCTGACTCTTAGCTTTTCTATTGAAATGGTTCTTTTAAAACATCTTTATGCTATAAAATTTTCACCAAACCCGTTGACTCCTTATTCTTGAATATCAATTTGAGATATTTGACATGATTGAGTATGCTGCAACATGGTCAGTTTATGTCATGCTTAATACCTTTGCACCTTATGTGCTTGTAACAGTTCATTGTAATTGTTCCTTAAGAAGAGACATTTTATTTTTTTTAATTTTAAATTTTTTTCTAATCTTTATTTATTTGCTGGATAGAGGCAGTCAGAAATTGAGAGGGAAGTGGATGATACAGATGGAGAGAGATAGAGAGACAGATGCAGCACTGATTCACCACTTGTGAAGCTTTGTCCCTGCAGGTGGGGGGCCAGGGGCTCGAACCTGGGTCCTTGCACACTGTAACATGTGTGCTCAACCAGGTGGCGCCACCAACTGGCGCCAAGAACAGAAATTTTCTATGATTCAATTTCAGAGAGTACATACCTTTTCACTCTACCCAGTCTGCACTGATTTATTTCCCTCCTACCACGTCAAAATTGGGAGCCTGGCAGTGGCATACCCAATTAAGTGTGCCTAGTGCTACCAGCAAGAATACACACAAGGACCAGGGTAGAGGCCCCACTCCCCACCTGTATTGGGGACACATTATTTCTGCAGGTGTCTATCCTTCTCCCCCTTTCTCTATCTTTTCCATCTCTATCAATTTCTCTGTCCTACTGAAAAAAAAAAAAAAAGGCACCAGAAGCAGTGGATTCAGTGGCAACACCAAACCCCAGTGACTGGAGGCAAATGAATAAATAATAAAACCACAAACAGCAAAAACCTGAAGTTACCTGAAACCTCACAAAGCATATTAGAATTTTTAAATTTCTCTTGCAAAATTCCCTTACTCTATGTCTTCAAATTTAAATGAATCATATTTGTTTAGAATTAAAGCTAATCTTTTTGATATTGCTCTCTTTTTTTCATGTCTAGTCACAATGTTTGTATTGATTGTCGACCTCATATTTTTCAGTAGACAATGTAAGGTTTTGGGTGAGGAGTTACTATATTCATATCCATTTATACTTTTTTTTTTGGAAGTTAATCAGTATGGGATGCAGATCAGGAAGGAGGAGGGCCAGGACTTTAACATTTTGTTTTCCAGTCCCCCTGTGAAATTCTGAGGATGGAAGTTAGGTACTGTGACTAGTCTCTGAGCACCAACGATTTTATCTTAATATGGCAGGCAGATGCCACTCCCATCAATGCCAAACCTCATCTCCCAGAGCCTCAGGCCTCAGGTCAGGTCCTGGTAGATAATGACGGATTTAATTTGAGTGAGAGTGTTTTTCAGACACCTATTTTGGTGAGATGAGAAATTGTACCTATGTGCATATAAATTATGTTTTATAAAGGGTAATGAAAAACTAAGTGCAAGGACCGGCCTAAGGATCCCTGTTCGAGCCCCTGGCAAAGGAGTCGCTTTACAGGCAGTGAAACAGGTCTGCAGGTGTCTTATTTTTCTCTCCCCCTCTCTGTCTTTCCCTCCTCTCTCCATTTCTCTCTGTCCTATCCAACAATGACTATAATAACTAACTACAATAATAAAACAATAAAGGCAACAAAAAAGAATAAATAAATAAATATTTTAAAAATTAAGTAATGGATTCTTCTGGGAACTTAAAAAGTAAAAAAGGTTAAAAAAAAGATATAAATAGTGACTTGACTGCACTTTTGAAAGTTGAAATGTGTATATATTTTATATTTTTCTTCAGGAATCTTTAGAAATTATTTTATTTTATTTTATTTAAATGTTATTTTTACCAGAACACTGCTCAACTCTGGCTTATGGTATTGCAAGGAAATGAACCTGGGACTTTGGAACCTCACATATGAAAGTCTCTTTGCATAACCATTATGCTATCTATCCCCACCCCCTAGAAATTACTTCTCTATTACATCATATCTATACAAACCAGTTAGGCTCTTTCATGTTACAAAAAAAGTGTTATTAATTAAACTACTTCAAAACAGAAACTAGAATTTATTGGATTCTTCTGATAAGTAACAAGTATAACTAACAATTAACATTTTTCTCATATAATTTTTTCACATTCAATCTTCTCTTTTCTATTCAATTAATTTCTAGCCTGTTCTTTAGAAGGTTAGCTAATAACTTTCTATGAGAAATTTTTAGATAGAATTTAAAAGGTTTTAAATTTCTGATGGTTGTCACATTTGGTCAAGTAAGTGTTTCACCATAAACTGAATACTTGCACTTGCTTTTTTTTTTTCAAAGTAAGTATATATACATTTTGTTTCCTCTAGTCTGTGTCTCTACTAATGATGCCTAAAGAAAAAAAAAAAAGCTGCATTCTTCAGTGCAGTTATCTAGAGCATGCATATTTTCTTAGACACATGTTGCAATAAACAACGTGCCCATAACTGTTTATAGAACTAAGAGGACTTTTTTTTAGATATACTACGTAAATAGTTCTACTCTTCAATGTCTTTTTAAAAATAATTTTATAGAGTTTATGTTGGGAGTCTGTCCTCCTAGAGGATACTAAAAAAAAAGCTCCTAGCACTTTAATAGCCCAGTGTTCACACTATAAGGGAATCTAGTATGTTAAGGAACAGTAATAACAACAAAAAAGCACAGCCCCTTGGAGTGACTAGTTTTTTCCTTGTGAGATGATCTGGGTCAGTGCAAGGCTATATTTGGCTGGACATCTGGGATCCAAACTCTAACTTCATGTGAAATGGGAAACGTGGGTGTGTCTTTACTTGGCATACAATCTGCAATATTGTATGCAATACTGTGTTTTCTTTTTCCTATTTCAGAATAATAAAACTCCTCTCTGTATCTTATTGGACTCCAGTTCTGTAACTCCTCAAAGGAACTACATCCAACTTCCCTTCAAATTCTTGTGCCTAAAGATAACCCAATATTTAAAAAGTCTCTAAAGAACCCACATTCCTCTTTCTTAATCCTTTTTCACTAAAAATTTTCCAGATTAATTTAAGATGAAGATATTTATTTTTAGAAGAGCAATTAGGATTAAGATGAAACCAAAATTTAGTGAGGAAAGGACTTGTGCTAGAACTAAAAATTTCAGAACTTTTTAGCCATATATACAGATATAATCAACATCTCCATCCTATTCATTCCTAATTGTGGCTAATTAAAGCTTTTTTTTTTTTCAGATTCACAAATTTCAGCAAAGAGTTTGTTACTTATTATACATAGTGCTAGAAAACTCTATGGTTGAAATATTTGTATTAGAGATAGAATAAGATACACCATAGTATTTAAGACATGATTATAGATCAATGTAATATTCTCTATGAAATTAGCAGTGATTCAGGAACTGATTCTAATTCTCCCTATATATGCAGTCTTGGACAGTTCACATAATCAGTTTCCTTTTTAAAGATTTCATTTGTCAAATATCTCTCTATGAAATAATTTTAGAAGTCAAATGAGACAGTGAGTATAAAAATGACTAATTGTATGGGGCCAGGTGGTAGTGCACCTGACGGAGCATAGGTGTTACAGTGAGCAAGGACCCAAGTTCGAACCCCCGGTCCCCACCTTTGTGAGTGGTGAAGTAGTGTTGCAGGGGTCTCTCTCTCTCTCTCTCTCCATTTCTCTTTCTCTCTCTTTCTGTCTCTCCCTTTCTATTACTCTTCCTCCCTCTCGATTTCTGGCTGTCTATATCCAATAAATAAATAAATAAAATTAAAAATGACTTCTTTACAGTTTAGTATGTTATACCTGCACAATGCATTAAAGAGGCAACACATCTACATCCAGGTCTTTTGACTCTGTGGGGCACAAGTTACATTACAATACCATTTCAATAGTCTTAATTTTGTTTGAGTGAAAATGTAGATATTATAAATCTTTAGACTTACAATTAATAATTGAGTGAATATATAGTTATCACTCTGATGAGATTTTCAGTAACATAATATATAGAAACAAACATAAATAAGAAAAGCTATGTCTTATGTATTCTTTTGTGCTACTTAGAGAAATGCAACATTTTGCCTTTTAATTATCTTTTTCCCCCTAGAGTTAAGAACAAACAAAAAATAGAAAAGCATTGTTTAACTATTTAATTGCTTCCATTTTGTTTGGGAAACTTAACCTCAATTTAACCTTTGCGGCTACTGTGCAAGTCAAAATCAAATGACTTTGACGATTTCAGTCTCAAAATAATAAACTCTTTGGAGCTTTAAGCCACTTTACCTTTAAAAGGGGGGAACTGAGCAGTCTTCAACTTGTTTGTGTTCATTGATTGATAATGAGCAGTTTCTGTGTGTACATCTGTGTGGAACTATATGAGGTCTGCTTTAGCCTGCTGGGAGTTGAGAGGCGGGAGAAGCAATCACAGTGGGTTTAAAAAATTTTTCTAAGCATGACATTTAGGAGGCAAATATTTTGGCCACAAGCCAATGTGATTTTTACAACTCTAAAACAAGTTTGGCACTTTACATTTTTATTTTAATCTCGTTTCATAATTCAACACAAGTTGACAGTTCACTATTGCTAAGTAATAGAACCTTTCTTCAAACTGCTACCCCTTCCAATAAGTTATTTTAAAAGTACACCAGGAAGGGGAAGTTATTTAATTATAATATTTTATTCTGATTTAATCACAAAATCTTCTAGGATAAAATTCTTTCTTGTCAATTATGAAATAATTGAGATTTAGTGATGTTTACTAATCTTTGGGGACATGTCTATATCTTAGGATGTAAATAGAAGTCTAAAGAGTTTGTTATTGTTGTTGTTGGTATTGCTGTTTATTCTGAAATATTGAGAACCGGTCATCTGAATTTATAGTAACAAGTTGACATCATCTCTTGGGCATAATGAACAATACCTCATGTCAACCCCTAACATACACAGATTTGGGATTGTCCTAGAACATTATCTTACTGTACTTAAAAAGACATATTAAGGTTAATCCACGCCATCAGTTGTGGTGATGTCTACCCCTGTGGTGAGGGGTAGACATGCAGCTTCCTGGGACAGTGGGGGGTGGGAGTGGGTGGGAGGAATGGGTCACAGTCTTTTGGTGGTGGGAATGGTGTTTATGTACACTCCTAGCAAAATGTAGACATATAAATCAGTAGTTAATTAATATGAGAGGGGGAAAATCAGTTGTACGTCTCAAAGTTTCTCAAAACACAAACTGAATCTTTTTAATATATAAGCTGTGTATTTGATATGCGGACTCTCTCAAAAGCCTAGACCAAGTAGATTAGAAGCATCCAATAGCACAGCTATATACAAGATACTGGATACTGTACAGCAAACCATAATAAAAGGACTTTTCAAAGTTAACCCAATTACCAAATAATGTGATGATAACATTAACTATCGATTGTTTTTTTGAACCCTAAGACAGCAGGAACCTCACATCTCCACTATAGAGCTCCTATTTCCCCCAGTCCTGGAACCCTTGGATAGGGCCCACTTTCCCGTATGCGTCTCCCAATCCATACCAAACAATATTGCATCCACCGATCACAACCTAACCAACACAATGATTGCCACCTCAACATGCTTCACCTCAGACTGTGTCCAGAGACTTCACGTGTGGAACGACAACCCTTCAGCTTCATTACTCGGGTGAGACCTTTCCTTTTATAGTACACTCTAATTTCATCTCAGATGGTTCACTTTCTAACAAAGTCCCATAACCTAGATATACACCAGTTTCTGTGAGAGAGAGCTTATGCTCACACGTATCCATAAACTACTGCAAAATATATACCTGAAAGCAGAAGTACACTAGAGTTTGCAGTGAGTATGCCCCTAACACTTACTCTCCGCTATTCCAAGCTTGGGATCCATGATTGCTCAACAATTTGTTTGGCTTCGTATGTTAACTCTCTTTTCAATCACCAGGTTCCAGATGCCACCAGGATGCTGGCCCGGCTTCCCTGGATTGAAGACTCCACTAATGTGTCCTGGAGCTCAGCTTCCCCAGAGACCCACCCTACTAGGGAAAGAGAGAGGCAGACTGGGAGTATGACCGACCAGTCAATGCCCATGTTCAGCGGGGAAGCAATTACAGAAGCCAGACCTACCTTCTGCAACCCTCAATGACCCTGGGTCCATGCTCCCAGAGGGCTAGAGAATGGGAAAGCTATCAGGGAGGGGGTGGGTTAAGGAGATTGGGTGGTGGGAATTGTGTGGAGTTGTACCCCTCCTACCTTATGGTTTTGTTTGTTAATCCTTTCTTAAATAAAAAATTTAAAAAAAAAACAAGTTGACATCATCTCTTGGGCATAATGAACAATACCTCATCTCAACCCCTAACATACACAGATTTGGGATTAGCCTAGAACATTATCTTACTGTACTTAAAAAGAGATATTAAGGTTAATACACGCCATCAGTTTGCTTAAACAAACAGGTAGACTAGAGAAACCATCCTTTTATCTTAAAAGTTACAGTAAGTCATGTTATCCCACATCCAGTCTCTTCTTCCCTTTCTCACTGGAGGAGATTGGAGCTTAATAAATCACCTTCATTTAAGTCAGTTCAAGATTTTAAAAGATGTGAAGAATGATAATACTCTGGACATCTGCTGTACTAAAGTTATTATTATTATTACTATTATTATTATTTTAACTAATTTATTAATGGGTTAATAGTGATTTACAAAATTATAAGATAATAGGGGTATAATTCTGTTTGAACCACTAGAGTTCTTTGTCCCCACTCCCCTTCAGCAAAAAAATTCTATAGTTTTCCCAAGGTCACAGATATGGGCTGGTTCTATATCTATATCTATCTAGATTCTTCTGTATATATCTGCCCATTTTTTTCTACAATCCTACCTTCGCTTCCTCTCTAAGTCAAGTAAAATATTTTATATTAAAGAGGATTTTATAGTGATGATAATATTCATAGAGCTTATTTTTTGCATAAATAACTTATAATTCATGAGTTACACTGTGAATTTGATGACTGTTTTACCTGTAATAGTTAACTCTTGATGTCTATATACTAGATATAGACATTTTCTCCCAAATCATATAGAAAACAGAAGTTAGAAAAATTTTTCCTTATTAAGAATTTCACAGTAAAATACAATTCAGGACTTGAAGCTATTTGTGCACAGAGAGAAACGTGTGCTGCATTTCAATACTGTGTGACTTTCCTATCACTACTTATTTTGTGCAGCTGGTTATATTGAACTTTATTAAATAGCTCCCTGAGTCTTCAGGAGTATTGATTAAAATGAGAAGTATCATTAGCTTATCCAAGGTGCTCTGCTTTGGTAAATTATCAGGAGAGCTGCTGAGTTGAAATTTCTGCCTAAGAAACATCAGGTTAGAAGCCAGGAGGGCCAATTTGCATTATTAGGATCCAAGAGTTTGCTTCCAAGTGGACATGAGGACTAGAAGGCGGTACACATGGTCCGAAGAACTCAGTCCAGGATAAGCAGTGTGTTCTCATTAATTCTTAAGTGAAGACATCTATGCCTAAGTGAAGACAGGGAGACTGTGAGCCAGGTGGCTGACTAAAGAAAGCTATATATCTTCATAGCTTGAAAGGCTATCCAGGGAGCACAAGTCCCATGGAAACAATACTACGCATCTAGTAACCACCACAGCACTCTTTACATACAACTTATTATTATGTGAATCATCCAAACTAACCACAAATTGAACTTCCCCTACACAGAAAGCAGATTGTTTTGTCCTGAAGGGGCCAACTAGTAGGATTTTCTTGGTCACTGAATCTTTAGAACCCTCCTATAGATTGTCTCTGATAAATCTAGAACAAGAAAAACCAGGCTTTCTCCTCACTCTTGTGAGTAACTACTTAGACAAAGAGGGTAAGTACAATCATGAATGTGACTCAGTCACTGCAACATATATTGTAGAAAACTGTACTTATTCTAGGTACTGAGATTGGAGATATTTATTATTCTTGTACTAAAAGTTGTGATGCCATCTATCAATATGAAGGTAGAGAATAATGTAGCTTTTGAAATGACAGTCTAAGGGCTGGAGTACAGTTTACTGGGTAGGTCACATGCCTTACAATGCATGTAACTCAGGTTTAGACCATGTCATCCTATAGGGGTACCACAGGGAATTTCTGATGCTATAGTTCCTTTATTCTTTCCTTCTTTCCTCCCTCCCTTCCTTCCTTCCTTCCTTCCTTCCTTCCTTCCTTCCTTCCTTCTTTCCTTCCTTCCTCCCTCCCTCCCTCCCTTCCTTTCTTCTTTCCTTCCTCCCTCCCTCCCTTTTTCTTCTCTTCCTTCCTTCTTTCATTTTTAAATATATATATATTTCCACTCAAGATAGCTGTTAACACCTAGGTACAACTTTTCATGTCCCCATGCTAGGTGTCTGCAAGATACTCTCTCCTCCCACCACCACCCACCAGAATCCCTTTTCTTCTTTCCCCAGAGTCCTCTCCTTTGGTGCAATAATTCAATAATATTTTTCCAATGTCTTTCAGGTTAGGAAGAAAGAAAATAAATTTTCAAAATGTCCTGGTGGGGCTAGGGAGATAACATTATGGTTATGGAAAAAGACTATGATGCCTGAGGCATCCAAGTTCCCAGATTCAATCCCTGGCACCACTATAAATCAGAATTGAGCTGTGCTCTGGTGAAAATAAATAAGCAAATGAAAAGAAGTTAGGTGAGATATTTCTTCTTTCTTTCATTTCTCTTTCTTTCCCTGTCCCTCTATTTGAATAAAAACTTGGCCTGAGAGTTGTAAAATTGCTTATTTGCAGAGCCCTGGCTATGCAATAGCAACAACTACAACAAAATAGTAGCAACACTATATGATTTTTATAACATTGCTTAAATCACATACTATATTTATGAGACATTAGTCTTAAGAAGCCTGGTGATAAAACAATGTAGGAAGACAGATCTAGCCCCGTCCTCATAGAATTTCTAGTCTGAAAGGATCTTCAAAAGAATATAGTCTCTCCAATAAAATACGCAATTTTTTTATTAGTTCAAGAATGTTTATCACCTATTTGCAATTTTAATTATATGTTTCATCGAGATGAGATCTAGAACATAAATTGAATAATAATAATAAAATGTCTGTTGTATTAGGAGAGACTAAGAAAATTATGAATGTTGAAGCAGTGGGATTTATCTATCAGGCAGAAAATTAGAAAAGTTTCATTTGATTATTTACTAGCTTCTGTTAGCCCAGGAAGCTATATTGTCTATGAGAAAAGAAAGTCTGTGAATAAGGCAAATACTACTGGGTTGTCAGGAAAGTCATGACATATTTTTCTATGCAAAAACGTATCATGACTATTCCCATAACCCAATACATTTGAAATAACTGTTGTGAAAAAGTGCTGAGTCACCAAGGGGCTGGGTAGTGGCAGTGGCGGGCGGACCTGGCACCTGGTTGAATGTGCCTGCTCCAATACACAAGAACCCAGGTCTGAATCCCCAGTCCTCACCTGCAGGGGGAAGCTTCATGAGTGGTGAAGCAGTGTGTCTTTCTGTCTCTCTTCTTCTCTATCCCCCACCCCCATCTTGATTTCTGGCTGTCTCTATCCAATAAATAAATAAAATAAAGTAAAATGCTGAGTCATTGAGAAAAACTACTGGAACAACATCAGGACTTCCTTGATGCTGGCCATCATAAAAATGAACTGTTAATAACTTACACTTTAATTTTTTTTTTTTTGTATTGGGTAGAGACAACCAGATATTGAGAGAAAGAAGGCAAAGAGAGACACCCGCGGCCCTGTTTCACCACTGATAAAGCTTCCCCTTCATGGGGACAGGAGGCTAAAACAGGGTCCTTATGCATTATAATAAGTGTGCTCAACCAGGTGCGTCACCATCCGGCCTCCTAACTTACATTAAATTTTTTTTTTTCTCCAGTATTTCTGGTGGAAACAAGGCAATGACAAACAATTATAGTGTCAAGATGCAAAGAAACTCCAAGAACTCCCAAAAGCTTTCCATGTGAACCTTCCCAGTCAGTACCCAAGCAGCTTGACAAATATTTCCTTATCTGGCTTTTATTATCATTCATTAATTTTGTCTATTTTTACATATTATTTGTTCTGAGCTGTTTGACCATGTCTATTGTTCTACATATATAAGCGAAAAGACATTTATAAGATTTCATGATATGTTGTTTGTAGTAACCTTCACATTTAATGAAGTAAATTTGGCATGTTCTCCATCTATGAAATATATTTCTTGTTGAGTTCTTCTTTTTTTTTTATTTCTAGGGACAAAACCAAAGTAAAAGTAGATAGGATTATGGTAAACATAAAAGTGTTACACTAAGACTACATCCCCATTATAGAGTGAATTATCTTAGAACAGCAGGGAACTTGCCTGGGCAGACTTGACTCAGAAGTGAATAAAATATAGAAAATAGGAACAACAGTATTTTGAATGCTGATCATAATTGTTATATTTAAACTTCTCCCACTACATTCCGAACATTCAGTAAGGTTGCTTTTTACTCAATTACCATTATTTTATAATTGAATAAATTGAAGCATGAAGGAGTAATATTGTGGAAAGTTCGCACCTATCTGCACCTAGATTTTCCATCTAAGCTATTTGCATTGAATGAAAAACATTCTCCCAAGGCTTGATTTTTGGAACTAGACAGCTACATACCAAGTTGAGTTCACATATTACCACATGTGAAGACTAAGACCCAATCTTCTGGTCTCCTGCAAGGGTGAAGCTTCATGAGAAATGATATAGTGCTCCAGTCTCCCTTCTCTCTCTCTCTCTCTCTCTCTCTCTCTCTCTTCTTCCACTCTTGAATTGCTTCTGTTTTGTCAAAACAATAATAATAATGAAAATGTTCACAAGGAGTGGTGGATTTGGCACGCAGACACTGAACCCCAGTGATAATTCTGTTGATAATTTAAAATCAAACTACAAACAAAAACCTGATTTCTGGATTTTTACCCTTCACAAAGACTGTAGAATTCCAAATAGAAATGCCCAGGGAGGCATGTGTTACTGAGAGCAACTAATGAAGCTAGAAACCTTGACAAATTATTAACCATGGTCTTTAGTGAATATCTTTGGTGTCTAATTACGCTATGAATTTTGGTCGCCTGTAAAACAGATCAGAGGTTGATCCTCCCTGTTTCTTTATTGTATTATTTCCATTGATTGCAAGTTTTCCATGATTTGATTGTGTACTCTCATTCGTCATCAGCCTTATTATGAGAACTGATACTAAAAAAGAAGACAAAGATGGCATAGAGATAAGTAGCCATACCAAAATCACTTCAAAAATAACAAAAACATTCTGTAACACTTCACTGATGTTTCCTGATTCTTTAAACAATTGCCAAATGGTAAAATAGGCAAGGCTCTTAGAATTTAATTTTTTTCATTGCAATGGCAGATGACACAATCCAATTTCTATTGCTTTTTGTTCAGCTTTATTGAGTATCTAGAGATTTATAATCCATTCCCAAAGCACAAGAATAAAATTCAACATGTAATTAGCATTTGGAGTTTTTAGAACACTATGTGTGATGAGGTGACCGAGATGATGTGATGACAGCTAGAACTCATCCAGACTTAATTCTTTGTGTGTTTGATTTTGCACATTCGCAGTTCTTTTTATTTGTTTAAAAATACACAAAAACTATGAATAGGATTCTCCTTGACAAGAAATTACATGTTAAAGGAACTTAAGGAATGTTGCTCTACCATGTTTAGGATTTCATAAATGCTATGTGAATTAGTGAAATGAAAGTAGTACATGTAGCTTCATTATGTCTATAATAACATGTTGCATTATTAAATATCATGATTGAACTTTAACTAGCTTGCTTTAGAATGATGAAGCACATTCTTAAAGTCTCTTAAAAATAACTATAACTAAATATTTCTATGAGATCTAGGAATCTTTTGGACTGCTCCCCTACCCCAACCTATGATTTTCAATCATGTTTTTTATCCAAATGTTTTAAAAGGTAAATAAGGAAAACAAAACCCTAGAGAATATGCAAATCTGTTTGAAAGTATTTTAGTTAACAAAAATAGCAAAAAATGATGTGATGTGCACATTTGCTAAACAAAGGAGACCTACCACACACTCTAAAGCAGCAACTAAGGGGTTTCTGTTTATCATATTCTACAGTGGAATGGAAAAGCACATTGGTTCTCAAGTTCAAAGGGCTTAAGGGAACTTTAGTAATTTTATCCCCTTTAGTCACAAACTGTGAGATGGCATATGGTTAACATCCTTTTTTAGTGTTATTTTTAAACTTGTTTATGAGACATAAATAAAAAGTATTCTGAACCCTATAATGATTTTTCTCCCTCAGTAGAAACTCAGTTGTTGTGAGTCAGACATACCTCTTCCAGCTTGACTATCTGGATGACTTTTCTCTTTGCTAGTGAAGCAGGAATGGGCACTGAAGAAACAAAGATCTAAAATGGTAATAAATTATTTTTCTGCTCTTCCCTCCTCCCCCCTGTAAGCTTTCCCATGGTGTTCCAGACCAAGACAGTTAAGATAGTTGAAAGGGGATTTAGAAAACTGCCAAAAGTTATTTGGGGAAAGAGAGTGTCTCTACGATTTTCCATGAATCAAACAGTAACAAGGGACTATCGTTTTCTGAGTAACTTAATTTCTGACTCTATAACAGCTAGAGGTTTGGGTCTCTTAAATCACACACTTCTTTTTTTTTTTTTTTTTTTTAAGGAAAAAAATAAGGAAAGGGAAGTAATAAATGTCAAACACTCATCAAAAACAGGCTGGGCACTTTAATTTTTTTTTCCTGGTCTCCATTGGAGTTCTTTGAACTTGTAACAAGTAACTTATCTGTAGTTCAAATCTACTGTAAAGTGGGGTTACCATGCTACCTGTTTTAAAACCTACATCTTTCTCCAAGGACATTAAGAAACTGAGGTCAGAAGAGATTCTGAAATATGGCCTTACACACCCTTTAATTTTCACCAATATCCATCAGTCCTCTCAGGGATTGACCAGATTCTCCTAGTAGATATTAAACAATGACTGCTCTGATTTTCTTTTATCAAATATATAAAATAGAAACGCAATAAAAGCCTAGAATAAAGTATTAACAAAAACACTAATTTTAGAGATAGGCAGTGTTTGTGATTTAACATGAGTAGTCCAGGTTTGAGCTCCAACACTGTGGGTATGCCAGAGCACTGGGGGAAAACTCTAATACTCTAGTGACTTTCCCTCTCTGTGTAACTCTCTTGAGACCTGGGAGTGGAGAAATTGTACATGTATAAGGCCTAATGCAGTGGAAGGATGAAAAAAAGAGACATTGTTTTTTGTTAAACTTAATGGCATGTTTACATTTATAAAAACAATTTAGATGGAATGAATTTTAACTCAAGTAACTTAATGAACTAGTGAAAAATATTTACAAGATCACATAAGATGTAAAATTTTCATTTTTGATTGAGAAATTAAATTTCTCACTTTAAATTGCCTTAAAAATTACCTCATGTTCAGTAAAGTGCTATTTCATTTCTTACATTTCATAGCTTCTCTGTGATGACTTATAAGTAATTATAAATATAAAAGGTTTATCTGACATGAGAGAGATAGCTCTCTCTTTATAGCCCGGAGATTGAGTCTCTGCTTTTACAGCCTCATTCTCATTCTCTTTCTTCTGACAGGACTTTCCCATACGGGGTCAGACAATAACTGGTTCCACATCTTTTGTCATATAGATTACCATCCAGCACTTCATTTACTTAGGCTATTCCTTTGGGGGGGCGAAGGGTAGGCAGTGAGAAAATAAGAACATTAATAATAAACTTACAGACTACACTGTGTTACCAAGGTCAGACATGACCTCTTCCCTAGTTATAACTATAAAGTTCACCTCTCGTCCTGTATTCAATTGCTATCCATAGATGAATATTTAGTAATGTTGTATTCCTAGGCATTATTTCCATCATGAAAAAAAATTCAAGGGAAAGAAAAAATGTGATAGAGAAATCCAAAGAAAGATTTACATGTTGTATTCTGAGAGGACAATTCTAGCGGTCTCAATAGAAAATTTTCAAGTTTTTGGGGGGGAGATATAAAAAAATCTGAAACAATCACTTCCGGTTTTTGCAGGATTTTATATATATTCAAATAATAGATGTGTCTTGGTCATCTGATATTTTAATAATAATATTTTAAATGTTTTTGGTGACAATGGATAGAGTTATCTAGTGTGCTCTCATCTCAGAGTCCTAGGAACAGTTCAATATTTATTAATCAGTACTACTTTGCAGCTCTGAGAGACAATAAATAAATGGTGCAACCAAAATTATAGCCTAGGATTCCTCATTCCTACTCATAAATTCCAACCACAAAACCTCATTTTTTAAGGTATTGCTAGAGGAAACCAGTCTTATTCCAAAGACTAAACTCTAGGGATTTTCTAAACCAAAAGGGATGTTTTTTCCCCTCCTTTTCTGAGCTGTGGCTTTGCCATCTGTTCTATTTCCCTTGTTGCACAAAACTGGCTAAAGTTCTGGCAAAGAAATAGGGTGACTTACAATGATATTGTATTTTAGAGACTGTAATATTTGAACGGCCTCAATATTAGGTATTTGCATAGAAATTTGCTTTTCTATAAAATGAACATGAAGTAATTTCATCATCTTGTATTTTAACCAATGATGATAAATGACTTTTTTTTTTTACTCAGTTTATTGTTTAGAGGTTAGGGTCATAAAGAATACTACTGTTCTACTAATTTTATATAATGTAAATAATTTTTAAAAAGGTTTCTTCATAAGCCTGATTTGGATAGTGAGGGGAAAAAAAAAACTAGAGCAAATAAGATGATAAAGTATTACATAACTTTTCCTATACCAAAACCCACATCCTTATTTCAGAAAAGAAGGCAGGATGTGTATGGTACTAGAAAAGAAATGAAATCTTTTCTTGCTAAGATCACATGGTACCAGGTAGGAAGTATATTCACAAGTGAGTGCTTTTTTGAGAAGAAGATATCAAAGGAAGCTGGAAATGAAGAACTGGAAGATTATTCCAGAAAAAAAAAAAGGAAGAAAAGAAAAGAAAGTGTAGTAGTTGGTAGCAGCAATGTCAAGAAATTTAGAGCCTGCCCTTCTGATTCTGAAAGTCAGTGGTCTAGAGCTCCTGAAATTTTATGTCACCATCTGCTTAATTTTTTTAAAATAACATTTTCTATTACTGTAAGAATGAAGTATAATATTTAGTTGGTAGTAAAAAAAATATACTGTAAAGGGGGCTGGTTCTTGGTATAGCGGATTGAGCACACCATTACTATGAGCTAAGGCCCAGGTTCATGACAGTGCTCCTCATCTGCAAGCAGAGTGTGGTGGGGGCAGGGCACTTCATTAGTGGTGAAGCAGGTCAGCAGGTGTCTTTCTCTCTCCTCTCTATCTCCCTATCTCCTTTCAATTTCTCTCTGTTCTAGGGCTGGTACCAAGCTTCATAGGTAATCCTAGTGGAAGCAAAACGAAATAAAGAAAGGAAGGAAGGAAAAAAGGAAGGAAGAAAGAAAGAAAAGAAAACTACTGTGAAGTGAGGCAATGAATAAATTAAGAATTAAAACGGAAATGACTGAAACATTTGTTTAACATATATTTAAGAGCATCATGGAAGAATAAACTAAGTGAAATGTCATTCTCATCATAAAAGTTCAATCTACACTAGGGATAATCTTTAATACACCAATATAATAATACTATATATTTAAATTCTACATTCTTATTAAAATATTATATATATATTTACATATATACAGGGTCCTTTGAACCAAGAGCATCTGCAAAATCAAGATTAGGTTGTTTTTTTATTTTCATTTTTAATCCAGACGGTTAAAGACTTTATACATTTATATTGGAGACTATCTCTAAATTTGTAACTAATTTTATCAAATTGTTTCATTATATCGATGAGGAAATCTTAGCAAGTACAACTGTAACAAAATGGCCATAACAGTTTTTTAGAAGCAATGTTTTCAATAAAGAACATAGTATATGTGTTCAAGGGAATGTTTTTTAAATGTTAACTTTTATATTTAATCTATATGAGAGTCACATTGTTGGGCTTGCATCTTTGAAGACATTTCCAAAACATAGATCATGACATGTTTGGATAATATTTTTCTTTTATCTATTTAATATTTTCTAGTCTAATAGTGTCTTTGATTACATGGAGTCAACTTTTGTGCATGGTGCTATGTAGTGGACCAGTTTCGTTTGCGCATTTCAATCCAATTTTGTCAACACCATGTGTTGAAGAGATTGGTCTTTTTCCATTTAATGTTTTGAGTTCCCTTATCAAAAATTAGTTGTCAATAAGTGTGGGGTCCAGTTTCCAGACTTTTAAGTCTCTTCCACTGGTCTCTATGTTTATTTTGGTTCCAGTACCACGTTGTTTTGATTATGGTTGTCCTGTAGTATGATTTGAGGCGAGGAAGTGTGATGTCACCAGTCATGTTCTTTTTTCTCAAGATTGCTTTGGTTCTAGATAAACTTTTGTAGCGTTTGTTCTATTCCTTTAAAGGAACATGGTGTTACCTTGATAGGGATGACATTAAATTTGCATATGACTCTAGGTAGGATGTTTATTATACATGTGAGAGATCCTGACTCTAGGGAGAAAAAAAAATAAATTATGCATACTACTCTAATCTAGTAATAATTCTATAGCATTAGACCTGACAGTTGAATAATGAAAAGAAAACTCTATCCTGGCCCATCTCAATATGTATTATTATATAAATATAAAACACAGAGTAATATGATAGTTACTTTAAAATAAAATTGTAAATAAAAAATATGAATAAATCACCATTATCACTTCTCCATCATATAGACACTTGGATGACTAATCCTTTGCTACTGCTTATAACATCCTTAGCTTTTCCTTTTTTTTTGTATTAAATCAGATTTTTTTGTTTTAATCAGATAACAAATATTTTCACAAGCTTATTAGCCTGTCTTTCTGCCAATACACGTTTACAAATATCTTTTCAGCTCTTCACAAAGATGGAATGCTTTAGACAATTTAACATGAAGGCTCCAGAATGTGTTGGTAGAGAATGTAAATATTTGATGAAAATAAATAGTAACCTGAAGCAAACTACTTGGGGGAGGTTACAACAACGTGGATAGCTTTTTCCCCTATTCTCTTTGATTTTCTGAATATTTATGCATTTTGTTTCTGGCTAAGGATAACAATAGAAGAGCCAAAATTCTATAAGAAAAATTACTCCTGTGGTTTTTTTCTCTCTGGCTTCTGTAACAGTAATATATTCATGGATACCAGATACATTAAGATAATGTATTTTCATTAGATTTCTAACCCAGTTGCAGATTCAGGTGGTTCAGATAAAATGTGTTCTTATACAAAGATCTGAGATGCTCATTATCTTAACCATATTGAAATCTAGTACCCTAGAGTGTTATTTATCACGAGAACTAGAGTCAGATGCCTAAGGAGAGAAAAATCTAGTTTTCAATTTGATGGAGGTGGGCTTCAAAGCCCTTTCTCAGACTCTAAGGCAGATGTGACACAGCCACATTCAACTTTTTCCATATTTGTTTACAGTGAAAATTTATGTTCTGAGTCACTGCATTTTTATAAGTTATCTTGAGTCATATTATCTAAGTGTTGATTCGTTTGTTAACTATAAATGAATTGAAGCAGTACAAAGTTTTCTCCCATTTTTTCCTGAATGACCATTTATTGCCTCTGCCTTAAGCCCTCTATTTTAAAGTTGTTGACACAGTTATCAGTCTACTTGCCCATTATCTGAAATCTGATATTCTACTTATCTTTTCAACCAGTGACACCCACATCCAAGATAAGTCTAACCTACTTCCTCCTTGAGATTTATTTTAAAATTTTCAAACATTTAACCAGAATTTAGAAAGTTAAGGAAACATCTCAAGGAGTCAGGGCTAATAAATACCAATGCTGAGTTTATAATCTCACCCAACCACATTCATTCTACCCTAAAGTTCTTGTACATATTCTCTAAGCTATTGCATTACCTTTTGCTTATTTTTCTTTCTTTCTTTCTTTCTTTCTATTCTCCCGCCACCTTTTTTGGTGAACAAGCCTTTTGGCCTAATTCCAGAATGGATCCCTACAATCCATGGAGTAGATTTTAATAATGTTTGATGCCTCTTCTCACTATCATGAACACATGAGTATTGCCTACTTTTTTCTTAAAGGTATTCAGAAAGCTGTAGTACTTTGTTAAATGATTTTTATTTTATTTTATTTTATTTTTATTTATTTATTTTTTGCCTCCAGGCTATCACTGAGGCTCTGTGCCTGCACTACGAATCCACTGATCCTGGAGGCTATTTTCCCCCTTTTGTTGCTCTTGTTTATCGTTGTTGTTACTACTACTGCCATTGTTGTTATTGCCATCGTTGTTGTTGGGTAGGACAGAGAGAAATCGAGAGAGGGTAAGACAGAGGGGGAGTGAAAGATAGACACCAACAGACCTGCTTCACCATTTGTGAAGCGACCTCCCTTGCAGGTGGGGAGCTGGGGGCTCAAATCGGGACACTTCCGCAAATCCTTGAACTTCATGCCATGTGCATTTAAGCCGCTGCACTACCGCCCGGCCCCCGTTAACTGATATTTTTATTGGTTGTAATTTTTATTTTATTTTACACATGGTACTTTGTAATTATTTGTTTATTTTAATGAGAGACAGAAAAGAAAAAGACATGTTATGAAAGTCTGGGGCATAACCAGTGTGATATTTATCTTCCTGCCCCACAAGCAATATTTTGAATGAACCAGGTATATATATTTTTAATACTCTACTATGTCAGAGTGTTAAATGTCTACTTCAAAATTTCCCTTCACCTAATTCCGGTTCATAGGATTCAGTGAAATATCACTACTCAGTTCAGTCTAATGGACTCAACTAATAACAGGTCTCATCTCTACTACATCTCTAGCTATTCCTCATCCCAACCTCTGAACACTTTAAAGTTTCGTATGAGCAAGCAATTTTATTTATATTATGTTTTGATGCACAGTAGATGTAATTGTTATATAGACTATACAAAGTAAATAGTGAAAAGTAATGGTGTAAACTATTAGTAGAAGAACATAAGAATGGTTTTTCTTTCTTAATAATAAAGAATTTGAATACAATTTAGTAAGATATGAAGGTCTATTGATGATTTTTGGATAGGCCAAGTGATTTCTAGAAATGTGTCTCCAAAGGTCTGGGGAGACATCATACTAGTTATGTAAGGGGATTTCATGCCTGAGGTTCTAGACAACCAGGCTCAATCCATGGCACCACCGTAAACTAGAACTAAGCAGTGCTCTGGTAAACAATAAATAAATACGGAAAATGCTTCCAGTTTTATTATAGTGCCTATAGACCAAGAAGTAAGTTCAGCATTGCAGAGTGTAGGTGAGAATAAATTAGGAAATGTGAAATTAAATAACTTTTGAGTGAATAATAGCTATAGAATATAATTTTTTAAATTATTTAAAAAATTTAGAGAATTTATATTTTTACTTTAAAAATGGAAAAAAGTAAGCACTTATGAGTTATCATTGAGAAAGAGATACTACCTAAATTTTCAGGAAACTGGAGGTCAAATGCAATTCAAAATAAAAAAAACTGAAATCATAACTGAAAAGAAACTTGAAGCAACAACTGGCATTCAAATAGAAGGCAGTTGCTTTAGCTAGTGAGTGAGAAAATAAGGCTAATGAATTAGTTAATGTTTGATCATCACAGGATTTGCTAGAACTTTTCAGGAAAGTTTTTTAAAAATATATTTGATTTATTTTATTTTGAGAGAGATACAGACAGAGAGAGATACAGAGAGAAACACCAGAGCACTGCTCAGCTCTGGTTTATGTTGGTGTAGGGGATTAAACCTGGGACTTTTGAGCCTCAGGCATGAGAGTCTGTTTGCATAACAATTATGATATCTCCCTCACTCAAATGTCTCAGGAAAGTTTTAAATATCATATACAAGGTCTGACTGGAAAATTGCATCACCTTAAATATAAATATTGCCTAATAATTAATGTTTATCAAGTCACAGTGGCAGATAATTATGTACTTGGAAGTAATGTGGAGTATAATAGAAATATAAAATGTATAAGTTACTTCCTACTCCTTAATTTTATTTTCAGTATGCTGAATAAGAAATATGTATGTATTATAATGCACTATGACAATAGAAAGAGGAAAAATGCCAGACAAATGAAATTTATTTATGTTAGCAATGTTTTTTATGGCAACTTTAGAAATATACATGATTAAATATACTGCTAAAACATTTTCAAGACTCTCTTATCTCTAATAAGCTTACTTATACATTTATGTAATATAAATTCTGCAATAGTACAAATGATTGTGGTACAGGAGGTGGCGCAGTGGCTAAGATACTAAACTATTAAGCATGAGGTCCTGAGTTCAGTCCCTGGCAGCATATGTACCAGAATGATATCTGGTTCTTTCTCTCTCTCATATCTTTCTTAATAAATAGATAAAAATCTTAAAAAAAAAACGCTTTTCAAGAACTTTTTATTTAAATATGTACTTATTCATTTATTTTTTAGATAGAACAGAGAGAAATTAAGAAGGGCAGGGAAGATAGAGCACAGGAGAGAAAGAGAGACACCTGCAGCTCTGCTTAACCACTCATGAAGCAGGTGGGGGACAAAGTCTCAAACTCCAGTCCTTGTAGTATTTATGTAATGTGTGCGATTAACTGGGTGTGCCATGATCTAGCCTCTAGAATTTAGTTTAATTAATTAATTAATTAATTAATTTTTGTTGCCCTTGTTTTATCGTTGTAGTTACTGATGTTGTTGTATAGGACAGAGAGAAATGGAGAGAGGAGGGGAAGACAGAGAGGGAGAGAAAGAGAGACACCTGCAGACCTACTTCACCGCTTGCTAAGCGATTCCCCTGAGGTGGCTCGAACTGGTATCCTTCAGCTCCTTGTGCTTTGCAACACGTGTGAGTAATCCACTGCACTACCGCCCGGCTCACACAATTTAGTATTTTTGTATGACAGTGAGTAAATTATCAAGGAATAGAAGTGCCAAGTTGGGAAAACAATAATCGCACCATTTGCCTTTTTACTTGCAGTTTGACTATTTGGTTTGCAGTAGATGGATAAAGACATGTTGAGGTGAAAATGAGAGAAGAAGGTTTCATTGAAATATCTCTATTCACATCCTTCCAAGTATTTTACCTCTTTCCTCAAGCAAAGTTGAATCTCGTTTGTGTGACTTTTATTCAGTTACCTTGATTTTGTCAGAGAGTGACTCATGATCAGAGTTCTGAATAATTTACAGCCCCTTTTCACTCTATGCTTTCATTCCTCTCTAGACAAATTGTCAGGATGTAAGCCAAAGGGCTATTATTATAGGCTTAACCTAAATGTTTTCTGATTTACTTTAAAGAAAATCATTTGCAAAACTTGCTCCTTTAACAAATATCAAATTACTTGAAATTCACCTCCGACTAATCATGGCCCATCAGTGTATCTGCACCACTCCTGAGAACTGCAACACCAATTCAAGGACAAATGGTTCTAATTTGCTACTCAGGCATAGATCATCTGATCAGTGTGCAACCTTGCAGTGATTCATCTTGTTATTAAAATGGACTTCAATGTACCAGCACAATGTTTTTCTTTTATCATCTCTTTTTCCCTCCCTCCCTTTCTTCCTTCCTTCCCTCCTTCCTTCCTCCCTTCCTTCTTTCCTTCCTTCCTTCCTTCCTTCCTTCCTTCCTTCCTTCCTTCCTTCCTTCCTTCCATTCTTTCTTCTTTTTCCTTCCTTCTTTCCTCCAACCTTCTATACTTGCCCATGTCTCTCTCAGAATATGTTTTCTTTGGAACCTGGATTACTAAACAGCCCAAATCTGTCAACTGGTTAGGAAAAATCATATATAAACATGATTATTTAGCGACTCTTATTTATAAGACTAGAATATGTTTTTCCAGTATATCTAGTTGGATTCAAATTTTTAAGTTAAATTGCTAAATGTCTCATATGTAAAATTTAAAGATATTTTTAAAATAACCATGAAAATCAAACACAACTTTGAAATGCTTTCTCCTTGGAGACAATACCAATGTTGTTAGTTCATATGAACCCTGATTGAAAATTGGGCCAGTTAGAGGTATGCGAACTGATGGAGCTGGGAATTATGTGAAATTGGCCTTTTAGCATTATTGAGATTTTAGAGCTTCCAGGGACCTAGCAGATAATATAGTCAGTCTCTCTAATTTTTAGGATAATTGAATTTAAATCAAGAGAGGTTAGGGGAATTGCATAAAATAAAACAGATAATTGATGGCAGAGCACAGATTTAAATCGGGGTCATCTATCTCACAAGTCAAATATTTTGCTTCTGTAACATATTTTATGTTAGTTCAAAATAATCTTAAAGAGAAAAAAAAACACTATTATGTTATTACTAGTATGAAAGTCTGTACAAGCAACACTCCACATGACATTTCACTTTTTTGAAATTTTTGTATACAGATGAGAGAGGGAAAAAAAGAGAAGAAAACCATTTAAGCATATGCATTGCTTGAACCCAAGGCTGGACACTGCAAGTACAGCATTCAACTACTGAGTTACCTTCTCTAATACATAAATAACTTCTGAAATAAATAGTTGGCTGTTCAATATTTCATTGCTATTTAGCTCTGTGGCAAATTATTTTTGGCTCAATTATTTATTATCTTTGGAAATCTGTATGTTTTTTCTTTATCTGTTTTCAGAGTCTGTATAAATACACTAGTAAAGCTTCTTTTTTTTTTTTTTAGGAAAAATTTGGTTTAAAAAGAAGCATGAACTGTTTTCAAAAAATAAAGATTAAAGCATTTTTATTAAAAAATCCTTACCTTTTTAATAAAGGTTTTCACCCCTACAAAAACATGTTGAATAAGAGAAATGTAAAGCAAGAAGATTTAGACAGAGACTATGGTTTGGTATTCTCCAGAGGTTAGATCAATTTTCTCAAAGGATTACCTTTGGAAATCTTTTAAAATGATTTACCTACTTTTCTGGTTGGTTGTGAGAACTGAAATGCTACTATGTCTTGTTTTACTTTTCAGCCTGGGTGGGCTTAATTCTGTGAAACAGGTAAATAAATTTTTGTACCTTATTTTCCTTTAAAATTTTGCTCTTGGCATGATGAAAAATAAAAACTAAAACACCTGTGTGCCAAATACAAACGTATATGCCTTGCAGAACTATTGCAGAATATACCATGTATCAGAACTTTATGTGACCTTCCAGACAAGAGGATTCATGTAAAAGATAAATCAAGTAAGGATTATGAAACAGAAAATGAATTCCATTTCTTTGGTTTTACTTCATAAATTCAAATAACTGATTTCTTTGCAGGAATTTAATTAGTTATTTATTAACTTTGGGACACAATCTTCCTTTTTTCCCATTCTTACACAGGAGAGCCATTTGGTGATTTGCTTTGGTTTCTTATTTGGTAAATCTCAACTATTCATTAAGATTTTGTTATATCTGAGGAGAATAAAAATAATTACAAGTACTAAGCATAAAATTACAATATTACAGAAAAAGTATATATAAGTCATTAAAGTTTAAGACATTAAAGTTTATAGTTTTTTTTGTGTGTGTGTGATTCTATCAACAGAGCCATTTGTAGAAAATGGGACTTTAAAGTAGATTACTTGCATTAATCCCAGTGATTGCTTGATTTACCAAGTGAATGGAATGGGATTTATTATGTTATTGGAGTTCTTTCTCTGCTTCTACTATTTATTCACTTAAAAATGAAATAATTGATCAAATTGTAGAATTATTAAATTTAAGGTTCCTTGTGCATCATGTAATGGAAAAGAATCTAAGATGCGGGTGAGGCACCTATGATTAGGAGATGAGAAATTGTATCCTTTTGTCAACTGTGTAAAACATAACCCCCCAAATGATTTGAAATAAAGAGAAACATATCATAAGTAATACCATCTATTTTTCTGTTTTCATTTTGATTTTATATTTTTAAAAAATATTTTTATACATTTGGTATACAAACAGAAATTTAGAGAAAGTAGGGAGAGAAGGAGAGAGAAGAAGAGAGGGGGGAGGGAGCAAGGGAGAGAGAGAGACCTACAGCCCTGCTTCACCAATCATGAAGGTCCCCCCGATGAAAGTGGGTGGGGGCTGGGGGCATGAACCCAGATCCCTGTGCACTGTAATATGTCCATTCAAGCAGGTTAGCCACCACGTGGCACCTTTCTCTCTATTTTTAAGTTATCTCCTCTGAATTGTACTGGTTTCAACAATACAAATAACCTCTCATATAAAGTATTACTCTATTTTTAAGTATTTTATATATTAATTTATGGTATGAAGCTATTAACAAAGAAGTCATATAGCAGTTTTTAAATCTGATCAGAATTCCTCCTATGAAGATAGAATTTCAACTTCTGGATAGTCACTTTAATTGAATCATAAACAGAAACATAAATGTGAATAATTAGAGAATCAGGTTATTGACCTAATAGAGAAAAGTTTTGATTATTGGTATAAACTTAACAAATGGAGGCCTGGCTGGGGTGATAGAAAACACACATTACTATATATGTAAGAACCCAGGTATCAGACTCTGCCCCCCACCTGTAGGAAGGAAGCTACACTAGTGTAAGTTAGTGCTGCAGGTGTCTCTATTTCTCTCTCCCTCCCCCCCCACAGTTTCCTTATATCTCTATTTAAAAAAATAGGGGAAAAAATGACCACCAGGTGCTGTGGATTCATTATACAGACACTGAGCCCCAGAGATAACCCTGGTAGCAAGAAAAATATAAAAATTAACATCATGTGTCAAATGTCCAAGCAATATTGATACTTAAGAGAAAAATAAACAAACATGAACATAAAGTTACACATGCCATTGACTGTTCTATATTTTACTACCATGACCCTTTCCTTTAACTTTAAACAGGAAAAGATAAAGTAATGGTCTGGTGGAGTAGGCACAAACTTGTTAACACTCCTCAGTGATGATATTCCAAAGAAATCCAGTTAGAAATGTCTTCAGAAATTCAGGAAGATATGTTGCCAAAATTTCAAATGTTAAAGCTATTGTACCATGTTTTTTATAATTCAATATTGGCTCTGGTTAGAGATAGTAATATACCTTATCGCATTCTACTCAAAAACTAAATTTTCTTAATAGTCAATATATTTTTCATCAATTTATAAACTTTTTAAAGATAGGTATTGTGTCCTGTTCATAGATGACATCCAAATGTCTTAACATCTTGCTTAGTTCAGCTTTGTGAAAGTAATCAATAAAATAATTCAATCAAAAAATTCTAGTTGCTTCATAAAAATATCCTATAGCTTATTCTGCAGGGCCAGTAAGTTAATAACATAAAGAGAGAAAGTCAAATATAATTTAGAAATTATAAAAACAAGGTCAGATTTATGAGGATAATTTTATATGCACCTGTTGTAGATTTATAGATTTTAGAATGTGTTTTGGTTTGGTGACCAATACTTCCCAAATACTTGCTTCTTACTAATTTATTAACCTAATTATGTATAATTAGTTACTATTATAGAGTGAAATAATTGTATACATCACTATCTGCAAATAATGTTAAATTAGATGGATTAATAACATTAGTGAATTTGTTCATTTCACAATAGTCAATTATTTTGATCAATATTGCTTCGGAGAAACTAAACAGTAAAGTTAGATTAGATTGGTAATAACATCTCACAGCATTTTAAATATAATTTTCCTTCACCAATGCTCTTCTTTGGTCTGTATAATTCATACTGATTATAAATATGACCATGTTATAAAGTCCAGTGCTGAAAGATATTTTCCCACACTTCACCAAGTTCAACATAGAACAGGTAGGTCAGATTACACCATTATCTTTGAGCATCTGGAAAACTTACACTGTCTGGTCCCTAGACACCAAAAATAAACTCTTTAGGGAATTTTCTGTTTTTCCAGCTTGGATTTTTTTATTTCACCTTAAGAAATAAATAATAATCATGAACTGAAATGTAAATGCAGTCGTATTCCAACAGTAAATTTTATTATTCAAATGGCAACTTTATAGAGTCATTGACTTCATGTCACATTTGAAAATACTTTAAAACTTTCTAACAATAATTAATTTAGAACACTGCTCTGAACAAAGATAGTATGCCTGTAAATTCTGTGCTTTGACAAATTGAGTTATCTACCTATTTGGAAGTATTTAACATTATTTGTTAAGTTCCTTGCAACATAAGCATTTTTATACATTACATAGGAGTGAAAATAGCACTGTTATTTTAGACAAAGGGGGACTGAAATGACCAAACTCAGAAATCAAAATTCCTCTGAAATAATTTCTTTCCACAGGAACTCACGACAAGGCTAACAGCACACCAGAAATATTAGTGTATTAATACCATTTCTCCAACCTAGAAACTTCCAAAATATTTCCTACGCAGGACTATACTATTTCCTATAACACTAACAGATGCCACTCACAGAAGAGTTTCTGTAAGAAATTTATAAAGATGCAAGTGGTGGCTTAGCAGTAGAGGATGTGTGTGGCCTGTTTGATCCTTGGCATGGCATAAAGGCAAGAATGCCCAAAACAAACAGAATACCATTTTTGTTGGGGGCATGCTCTGTTGTCTCTCTAATTAAAAAAGAAAGTTTAATTATTTTTGGCTAGCAAAATTTTCCTGAGATAGTGAGTCTGCTTTGTCAAACATAGGACTCAGATTCTAGTAAATTCCCACTACAATGGGGAAAATTTCAGTCCTGTGGTAGTTTTCTCTTTTTCTTTCTTTTCTTAACTTTATTTTATTTATTGGATAAAAAACAGCCAGAAATCAAGAGGAAAGGGGGTGAGAGAGAGGGAGAGAGACAGAGAGACACTTGCAACCCTGCTTCATCACTCTCAAAGCTTTCCCTCTGCAGGTGGGGACCAGTGGCTCGAACCTGGGTCCTTGCACATTGTGATAAACCAGGTGCGTCACCACCACCCAGCCCCAGTTTACCTTTTTTCTTAGTTTCTCTCTACCTAAATAAGTTATCCTATAGCAGTAATGTTGATATACTAACTCTAAATAAATACTCTTAAGAACTATCGGCATAAACAAAATTAAAAAACGAAACTAGTTATTTCAAGGAATTCTTGAGAGAATTAAATGAGAATGTTCAGTGTGGCTTTCTTACAATTACTTGAATATTGTAACTTTGCTGCAGGTATGCTGAGAAAAAATGTATGCCAGGGGGTTCTCATTGAGTAGTTACCCATTCAACTCACTATTATGCAATTACTGCCAAAATCTGTTGTGGGCAGTACAGGATGCTGAGAGGGTAACTAACTATGAGTAAACTTTCTCTAGTACATTATGCACATCTGTAGGTTAACTTTTGATACAATTCACTGTCAAATGCCTATTATATTTCAGTGACTTTGCATTTGGCTCTGCTCACCTCATCCCTTTCTCTTACAATGGAGAGTCCTATTTAACAGATAACCCTTTCTTTTGTTTGTTTTTGTTTTTGATTTCTACATTTCAGGAGCATTTGATTATAATTTAGCTGACCCTTTCCCTAAATCTTCGCCTGTCTTATTCTGTGGGCCAAATTATTGTTCATTTAACAATATTTGTTAACTTGATTGTATTAGGGTTGAAAAATTAAAGATTTGCTACAAAAGACAGAGAAGGGAGAGAGAGAGAATCACAGGACCAGTTTTTTTCAATCAGGTGGGAGTGGGGCTAGAACTTGAGTCAAGCACATGACAGAAAAAGCACACTCTTAAAGTGGGCTATTTCACTAGCCCCAACATAAAGGGGTTTACATGGAAAAGTACATTTAAATTTTGGTTTTTTTTCTCTTTTTAATTTTTTTTAAATTTTGACATCACCACAATTTTACTTGTCTGAATCCACCTTTTCATATAGCTAGAGACAAGCAGAGTCTCTAAGAATGGAAGATACTGCGTTCAGTGTGTTGGAGACTAGGACATAACTTGGTTTGTATGCAATACAAAACAAGTGCACTATTGGACAGGGATAGATAGTATAATGGTTATGCAAAGAGATTCTCCTGCCTGAGGCTCCAAAGTCCCAGGTTCAATCCCCAGCACCATCATGAGCCAGAGCTGAACAGTGCTCTGTTAAAAAAAAAAAAAAAAAGCTATACTGCTACTTCAAGTCCCATCTTCTTCATACAGAGTTTTAGATTCTCCACAGTTTTTCAGAGATCATATACATACCATTTTATTTAGACAAAGCCATTTTTAACCATTGCCTTTTACTTTTTAAGCATAAAAATGCCCATTACTAGGTTACATTTAATTTGTTCCAGGTGAACAATAAGGGGATGATCCACTGTACCATTTGCAAATTTGCCTTCAAAGCTTTATAGACCATTCTTTTCAATTTAACAAGTTACTACCTTCTATTGATTCTCCTTTCCCTTTAGTCAGTAAACAATCTGCAATGCAGGAAAGGTTCAGAAATTCCTAGCAATTACTTCCTTCTCTTCCCACAATTAAGAAATGGAGAGAGTAGGGTAGAGAAAAGTACACAGTTCTGCTTAGACTGTCACTTTACATCAGACTGAGAGGGAACACATATTCCCTGCCTGAAAAGGACTGCCGGGAACAATTAAGCATCAGGTTAAGAGTGAACCTGGTCAGCATTTCAGATTCTTGCAAGTCAGGTCTTCACTGTGATTTCTTGTATAACATACATAACACACACACACACACACACACACACACACACACACACTCTCACACACCTATTTGGTGAGAAAAACAGTAAGCAACTTTCATTTTCCTCAGCCTCAATTATTTTATGATAAATTGAATTTTTGGGAACATATTTTTCAATTATCTAAAAGTTAATGAATATTTGGAAAAGAAGAAGTCTTAAAAGTGATAATAAACAGGAGGGTCAAAAGATATAAACTCCCAATTATAAAATAAATAAAACATGGGAATATATATGTACCATGCTGATAATAATTAACAATACTGTGTTACATATTTGATAATTGTTAAAAGGGTAGATATTACAATGTTCATTGTAAGAGGAAATTGGTAACTATGAATAGGGGCAGATATTAACTGAACTTACTTTGATAATCATTGTGGAATATATACAAACACTGAACCATTATGTTGTATTCTTGACATTAGTGTCATAATAATGCCACTTTTTTATTTTGCTGATTAAAAGTATTGACAAAAACAAAGGTCCTTTAGTTTGGAAACCTATTGTAAAGCTACAGTAATTAACATCATGTGGTATGGAAAAAGAATAGAAAACAGTTCAGTAGAACGAATAGACAACTCAAAAGTAACCACTCTAAAATATAGTAAACATATCTTTGACAAAGGCGGGTCAGGGGAAAGACAGTAAAATGAAGGAAAGAATGCCTTTGTGCTGGAACTTGATAATACCCATATGCAAAAAAATAAAGATAAAAATAAAAATGAGAATCTAGACACAGATATTAAATTCTTCAAAAAATTTCTTCAGATAGTCTATAGATCTTAAATGGAATATGCAAGCAATAAAACTCCCAGAAAACAACAGAAGCAAATACAGATAACTTTAGGTATGGTAACTACTTTTTACAACAAAAGACCCTTTTGAGATAAAGACTCTCAATAAGCTTGAAATAGAAGGCACATTAGTCAACATAATAAAAACATATGTGATAAGCTTAAATTAATGTCATATTTATTGGCAAACAAATGAAATCATTTACCCTGAAATCTGAAACTACACAAGAATATTCAATCTCAACCACTGTTTTCAACATAGTCTTGGAAGTCTTTTCCAAAATAAGCAAGCAAGAAAAATATATGAAGGAATACAATAAGAAAGAAAGAAGTGATATATTCCTAGAATACATGGAAATATACTTAGAAAACTCCAAATTCAGTACACTGGTGTAAAACCAAATCAATGTCAATAAAACTGGTATTTCTACAAACGATGACTCAGAGGAAAGATAAACATAGAAGAGCAAGCAGTTACCACATGGGATGGTCTTCTGGGGAAAGCTTGACATGTAGTGACTTTATTTTCTCTCTCTCTCTCTCTTTTAATATTTTATTTATTTATTAATGAGAAACATAGAAGAGAGAAAGAGCCAGATATCACTCTGGTACATGTACTACCAGGGATTTAACTCAGGACCTCATGCTTGAGAGTCCAGTGCTTTATCCACTGCACCACCTCTGGGACCACTGTATGTCTTTCACTCTCAATGAAAAAAAAAAAAAAATGGTTGCCAAGAGTGATGTAGGCATCAAGCTCTGGCAATAATCCTGGTGGCAAAATTAATATAATACCTTGGAGTAATTCTAGCAAAAGAGATGAGAGTCCTCCAAAATGAAAATTATAGGACATTGCTAAAGAAATAGAAACACAAAGAAATGGAAGAATGTTTCCTGTTCATCAGAGCTATAATTATTTCAAAAAAGTCATTCTACTTAAAGCAATTTATGTATTCAGTGTAATCTCTACCAAAATCCCAGTAGTACCCTGCAACAGAATTGAACAAAATATTCTAAAATTACTGTAGCACCAAAAAAAAAAAAAGCACATAGTCAAAGATATTCTGAGAGAAAAGAAAATAGAGGTAAATTGAACCCCAATTTCCAACTATACTACAAAGCAACAATGATCAAAGCAATATGATACTGGAACACAAACAAGTATTCAAACAAATGTAAAAAATAGGAACCCCAGAAATAAATCTACCTGTATACAGAAATCTAACATATGGCAAAAGTGCCAAAACCACTAACTCAATGGGCAAAAGGAAGCCTCTTCAAAAAAAATAAATAAATAAAGAGGCCTCTTCAATAAATTACATTGGGAAGACAGGATAGCTACATGTATAGAAATTTAGGTCACTTTTTAATACACCAAAATTACCTAAAAAAGTCTTGGATATTAACCCTGAAGCAGTAAAATGCATAGAACAAAGCACAAGTGAAACAAATAGTTCAGGACATCATAGATTTATTTGGAGACTCAATAGGACTCAGCACCATAGTCAAAGGAAACTAGATAAATACTAAACAAAATGGACTATATCAAATAAAAAAGTTTCTAGATAGAAAAATAAACTTTCACAAGGATAAAAAGTCAACCTAGCAATGGGAGATGCTTGCACAGCACACATCTAAAAAGGGCTGATAATGAAAACTTATAAAGAAACTTTATAAAGTTCAGCAATTAAAGTGAAAAGCAACGCAGTAAAAAGCTAGGTAGAAGATTTGAATTGACAGTTCTTCTAAGAAGTTAGACAACCCACAGATATATGAAAAAATGCTCTACATCATTTATCATTTGAGAAATGTGAATAAAACCACAATGAGATTCTACCTCATATCTGTGAGAATGGCTTAAATCAACAACACAGGAAACGAGTATAACGGAGGATACGCAGAACAAGATATTTTATTTTGCTGCTGTAAACGCATAATTGGATAATTCATATAGAGAACAGTATGAAGAATTCATAAGCTAAAATGGAAAGCAATACTATTCTTAGGCTTCTATCCAAAGGATATGAAAACCTTACTTCAAAAGTTCTATGATTATGGCTGCACTGCTCACAATAGCCAAAATATAGAAGCAACCCAATAGTCCAAAAATAGGTTACAGAATAAAGAAGTTACAGGATATATATAATGATATTCAGTGGGCTATTACTCTATAACCATAAAGGATTAGATTGTATATTTTGGGACAATATGAAGGGAATAGGAATTGATTATACTAAGTGAAGTAAGTAAACAGCTGAAAGACAACTACCCGATACATTTTTTTCCACTCATATGTGGAATATAGATAACTAAAGGAAGAAAACTTGCAAAAAATGATAACCAAACTACTCATTAGACTTTGTGAAAAATATGGTATTTAAGAAGATGGGAGTCACAAGACTTTGATGGAGGAATTGATGCATGTACACCATTTATGGGTGTGAAACTATATTCCCAAAACAAATAATTTCTAAACTACTGAGCCTTTCTAGGACCTTGTCACCACTATAAAGTAGTGATGACAGGCTTCTCCACTTTCCAAAGGGAGGCTGGGTCATCCTACCCTTCCACTTGTGGACTACTAGCCCCAAAATGAGGCAGCTTAGAATGTAGACTGACAGAGGGACCTGGAGGTTACAGAGGTTCCTGTACTAAATATGAATACACATGATCCTTGGGTCAGATTGATGTGGTAAATAGTTAATTGCATTTTATATTTTCTTCAATTTTGGGTGCTACTCTCTGCCCAAATCCAGCTTTCTAGTTCTATTCTCAACTCCGAATACATCTTCACAGACAATATTTTTTAATCAGCCTCCTTGTTAACTATCAAGATCAGGTAAAAATCACTAAATTTAAGGGCCCCAATGAACATGCCTAAATTTGCTTCTTAGCACCTTAAAAATCTCTATACCCCCTTGCTCTGTTCTTACTTTCTCATTCCTAATTATTAGACATTTTACTCTGCCTCATAACTTATTACCTTTCAGATACCAAGTTGCAGATGCTACTATGTTTCCATCCTGATCTCCATGGTTGGATGACCTCACCAATGTGTTAAAGAAACTCATCTCTCCAGAGCTCTACCCCACTAAGAAAGATAGATTCAAGCTGGGGGTTGACCAGCCTGATTGGATTGACCTGCCAAGGGCCATGTCCAACAGAGAAGTCAGACCTCCTGCCTTCTCCACCCACAAAATAATTTTTGTCCATACTCTCAGAGGGGGAGAAATGTTAGGATAAAATGACCAGAGGGCTCTGAAACTGAATTCCATCAGGGCCTAGAGAGAGAAGAAGAAAAAAGAAAGAAATTCAGAAGTAGTAATAGTTGTGACTTAAAATGGAAAAGAATGTAGGACACAGAAAAAATGGGGAAATATAGATAGATAGATGATAGATAGATAGATAGTAATAGCTCATATCTGTGACATCGGAAGAACAGCTACAGCTTCCAGTGGTGGGAATGGTGACATAGAACTCTGGTGCTGGGAACGGTGTGGAACTGTAACCCCATCATTTTGTAAATAAAAATAAATAAATAAACTCAAGATTAATTTAGACCCCACTAAAATCCTAGGTATGTTTCCTCCCCAACTTGAGGCCTGACCCCATAGACCAATTTGGATACAATAAATTGCACTCAATGCTCTATTAGCTGGGAAAAAAAAAATCAAGTTCATCAGATGAAGGGACTACAAATGTTTACAAATGTTAGAGAAGGGCAAGAGACTAGGTCACTTAATGGTGGCCTCTTTGGTAATCACCAGGCCTTGGGCCCAAGTTAGGTAATCCTAGGATTCTCCATAGATATGATGGGCCTAACCTTCTACTGACAGTTTAATAACAATATGTGAAAGAAGCAACAAATAACTGAATTGAAATTAGGCAAACCAGGCAAAGGTGCAGGGGTATATGAATAGTTCACCTAGGGGAGTGCACACATTTCCATATGCAAGAACTAGAGTTTCAATCCCTGACATTGTTGCTCTCTTTTTCTCTTTCTCACTCACTGTTTTTTTTTAAATGAAATAATAAAATAAATAAAAACTTTTTGCAGTTAGTCAAATGTAACAGAAGTCTCAGAATAGTGATGTTGGCTAGGTGCACACTCTATGTAGCTACATTTTGTTTTTACTCTTGTAATTTGACAAATATTCTCCTATTTATGTAAGATTTTCTCAAATGTTAACCTCAGAATTATTTTACCTTCAAATGTATTTATATTTTACTAAATATTTTCACTTTATCTACTTCTATCAGGTGAATTACATTGTTTTTTGATCTTATATATGAACACCCTGAAAATGAAAAACTGCTTGTAAAAGACCTCTATGCCTCTACAGTGCCTTTCAGAGTTAATATTATACTATGTTCATATTGTAAATTACGTACAGTTTCAGTGTATGTATAGCCCCTTGTTCCATATAATCTATTTTTCATTGAAATACCTAGACAAACACTAAGGCTACCATGTAACTTTTTTGAAAGTCCATTCATAGAGCTCTTCCATTATTTGACTTAATAAATTTAATAAATTTTCACAATACAAAATGTTAGGAATTTGTTCTTTCAAACATGTCCCTGAATTTAACTTTTTCATCCTACATCAGAAAATGTGATTTTTGTAACTTTTTTAACATTTTTATTTATTTATTACCTTTTGTTGGCCTTGTTTTATTGTTGTAGTTATTATTGTTGTTATTGATGTCATTGTTGTTGGATAGGACAGAGAGAAATGGAGAGAGGAGGGAAAGACAGAGGGGGGAGAGAAAGATAGACACCTGCAGACCCGCTTTACAGCTTGTGAAGCGACCCCACTGCAGGTGGGGAGCCAGGGACTCAAACCGGGGTCCTTGTGCTTTGCACCATGTGTGCTTAACCCGCTGTGCTATCGCCTGGCCCCCAGAAAATGTGATTTTAAGATGAATTTCTCAATTTGCTTTATTAGTCTTGCAATATATTTGTGTTATATACGTTCTAGTAGACTTTAAATCTTTGACTATGTAAGAAGTTGTATGTTACATTTAAATATGCCAGTGGTTTCCCTTTAATCTTTCAAAAACATTGTTTAAATTAGCATTTTTTTCTCCAAGTGCCAAGAGTAAAGTTTTATTTTTCTGATAATTCAGTTATGATATAATAATATTTTTTTCCTCTCTATTTCTCGATTACTGTCAGAAATGGGGTTGGGGTGAGGGACAGTGGGGATGATATTGCCACATTCATAGTAATAGGTAGTAGTATCATAGGAAAGATTGCTCATGTGACTGCTTGATGAAAAGAAAGGGTAGCCTGGGGACACTGTTGAGCAGGAAACATTGTTAGTTCTAAGGAGTCACAAAGTAGCTGGGTGGATATTAGTTAATATTTCAAATTAGTATGTTGACAACCGATTCATGAGTTATATACTAACTCTGTCCAAGAAATTAAAAACAAGCACATAAACACATAAAACTACTTCATTAATAGAAGCCTGGGTTCTTCTAATTCAAACTATATTCTCATCCTGTTTCAGTTTGAAAAAAGTTATGAAATATTTAATAGTCTTTGATGTTAGACAATATAACTTTTTTTCCCCCTGAAAGAATGAAAACCACAATCACTAGATTAAAAATCTCCATCCGTTTTCACTAACTATGCAGCTTTGAGTATTTCACTTAACCTGCCTGACTCATTTTCTTCAGTTGAAAAAACAATAGGGATAATTTTGTGGATAACAATGAAGTATTTTCAAAAACATACTGAGTCAATACATATGACTATGCTTGGTAATACAGTAAGAACTCACTCCTTACTGTATTCTAGTGATTTGCTAATGGTGTTGAGACTTTTTGTTTTCATTATTAAAACAATTTTGAAAGGTAGAGAAGTTGCCATTCAATAACTACCCAAAAGTCATACTGAATTCAAATTTGTTATATTTTTTAATGTTTCTGTTTTTATTAACTAAACTGCAGGTTTGAATTGGCTTCCCACTACTTCATTAGCATCAAAACACAGTTCTTTTCCTACTTTTTTTTTTTCTTCAGTGTTTGAGGTCACAAAGTTTCAATCCAGTCCACAGTCATTAAGAAAATAGTTTCAGACACTACTGGTTACTTGAGGCTGAAGATGATATATGAGTGGCTGCATTAATCAGTGGTGTCTGGGGTGTCAGATGTACTTTTCACTTTGTTCACAGCACTGTCGCCATAGTGGTAGGTTAAGAAACGGCCTGCCTGTATACTTTGAGCCACTACATTGGCGCCATGGCAGGCCATCAACAGCAAGTTTCGAGGCTGTACACGGTAGGCGAAGCGCATGAAAGCCATGGAATAGAAGATAAGCGCTGTCGTCATTCGGCCACTGATAATGTCTGGAGAAGCCTTCATGTCCCTAAAGGCAGCCAACGGAAGACCCCAGTTGGCCATAGGGCCCCAGAAGTGCGTACTGGTTATGTAGTCACGGAACTCCTTGGTCTTCATGTAGTCGCTCGCTCTCTTCAACAAAGCCGCCATCAGTGCCACAATCTCCAAGGAATAGGGGACAGCCCACTCTGATTCAGCTTCACCCCAAGGCCTGGCACCTGTCCTCTTAGTGACTGCTGTGAAATGCATCAGAACGTAAAACCAACGGAGTGCCCTCGAGCCTTCTTGCAAACTTCCTGAAGTGTGTATACAATGTGAGTCCTTTTCTGGCTGCCACCATCTTAAAGCTCCCAAGGTCCTGCATGCTACTCAGGAAAGTGAGAGTCCCCACTGCAAGCTTCACAACTAGAGAGAAAGAAATGTTGCTGGTTCTGTCCAGTCTCTGCATAATGGCAACTAGTGGTTGAAACAAAATTCTTTAGCCAGCTGCAAGTAACTATTTTTCCCCCATGACATTTAAAATTATTTGGACCATCTCTTGACCCAAGCTTGCATAATCGAAAATCACATGTATTGAAACTCCAGTTCCTGCCTACATTTCGTTCATTATGCTTTTGTGAGGTAAATGCACAGCTTTCAGCTCCACATTAAATTCAAGTTTTTCAACCTCTATTGTATCTTGAAAGCCGATTCACAATTATTTTATTTATATCTAATTTTCTTTCTTTCTTTCTTTCTTTAGTTAACCAGAGCACTGCTCAGCTCTGGCTTATGGTGGTGTGGGGGATTGAACCAGGGACTTCGGAGCCTCAGGCATGACAGTTTGTTTGCATAACCATTATGCTATCTACCCCCACTATATCTAATTTTCTAGTGGACTCCTTATAAAGCTTCATATGAGCTTTCTTTCAGACAACATTTTGCTTAGACTTATTGTATATTAATGATTTATTGGTATTAGACTTTTAAGTAGTTTTATGACATATATATATATATATATGTATATTTTCCTTTTCTTTTTTGCTTTACCTGCATGATTCCTCCAGTAGACTCCGTCTCTCTCCATTTTTTTAAATGCTAAGATAGAGAGTGAGAGACAAAGAAGAGACACACAAAGAAAGAGAGACACCACAGCATCTGCTGTGTATGTTGCTCCTGCATTCGGCCTTGGCACCTGGGTTCTGACATACTGGCTCACAGAGGTAAGTCACCTTAAGACCCCTCATTTTCATAAATTTCTTCAAATGTCTTATTATTGCCATTGATTCTCCCTCCATCTGTTAATGTAACAAATATAATTATTATAGTAATTTATTTTCTGTCATCTCTTTAGCATTTTAAAACATTTTTTTCTTGCAGCCTTTTCTGCTTATTAGAAATTTTATTTTATCTTTTTTAAAGATTTCATTTATTTAGAAATATAAGAGGAGAGAAAGAATGAATCAGATATAATTCTGGTACATATGCTGCTAGATGTTGAACTCCAGACCTCATCCTTTACAGTCCAGTGCTTTATCTACTGTGTGCCATCTCCTGGACCACTCGTTAGAAATTTTAAACCAGACAGAAAAAAACATCATACAAAAAAAGAGACTTCTCACAGAATGGTATATGAAAAATTGCTCCAAGTCAGAGAAATACAAATAAAGCAATGAGATACTACCTCACTCCTGTGAGAATGCCATGCATCAGAAAAGACAGCAACAATAAATGCTGAAGAGGTGGGGACAAAGAAACCCTTCTGTAGTACTGGTGGAAATGTCAAATAATCCATCCCCTGTGGAAAGCAGTCTGGAGAACCTTCATAAGTCTAGAAATGGACCTCCCATATGACCTAGTAATTCCTCTCCTAAGGATATATCCTAAGGAGTCAATCACAACCATCCAAAAAGATATATGTACTCATATGTTAATAGCAACACAGTTCATAATAGACAAAACCTGGAAGCAACCTGGGTGTCCAACAACAGATGAGTGGCTGGGAAAGTAGCTGTATATATACACAGTGGAATACTACTTAGCTATTAAAAATAACGAATCTACCCTGTTTGAACCATCTTGGGTGGAGCTGGAAGGAACTGTGTTAAGTGAGATAAGCCAAAAAGATGAGTATGGGATAACCCTCTTTAAAAAAAATTTTTTTTTTATTTAAGAAAGGATTAATTAACAAAACCATAAGGTAGGAGGGGTACAACTCCACACAATTCCCACCACCCAATCTCCATATCCCACCCCCTCCCCTGATAGCTTTCCCATTCTCTATCCCTCTGGGAGCATGGACCCAGGGTCATTGAGGGTTGCAGAAGGTAGAAGGCCTGGCTTCTGTAATTGCTTCCCCGCTGAACATGGGCGTTGACTGATCGGTCCATGCTCCCAGTCTGCCTCTCTCTTTCCCTAGTAGGGTGTGTCTCTGGGGAAGCTGAGCTCCAGGACACATTGGTTTTGGGGAACAAATGTCTCTACCAGACACACCTGATAAAGTAGACATGCTACAATGCACCACCTGCTCTGACCTGTTTTGGATGGAACTGGAGGGAATTATGTTAAGTGAGGTAAATCAGAAAGAGAAAGAGGAGTATGGGATGATCCCACTAATAAATAAAAGTTGAGAAAGAAGAACAGAAAAGGAAACACAAAGCACAATTTGACTGAGTTTGAAGTATTCCACTAAAGTAAAAAATTCAGAGGTAGGGGGAAGGGTAGATTTTCCACCCCACTGTAGGGGGGGTGGGAATAGGGAATGGTGTTAATATATTCTGTTATTAACCTATAGTCTTCTAAATCACTATTTAATCAATATTGTATTAATATCCATGCAAATATTTAAACGACACTAATGATAAATATCAATTATAAAAATGTAGATTATCTTCCTTTATAAAAATCCATACTGTTTCCTTATAAAAAGCTATCAGATAAATGATTCATTGTAAAGTCTAAATTTAAGTGAACAAACTCTAAATTTATTTGAACATATAAATTCTCTTCTAAAATTAAGCTGTGTGTATTTGTCACTGGGAAATTTCATCCTTTACACTGTTGACTGGTACTTGTTTGAAGCAACACCAAAGAAATCATCTATTTAAGAAATATTAAACTCAATTATCTTAATTTTCAAAGGATAAGTTCCATTACTACTCTAAAGCATTGCATTTTATTTTCTTTCAAGTATTTCGGTTCAGTATTAACCTCAAAAAACTGAAATACTGAAGGAAACAAAACAAGAGGGAGTATCCTAGCTGACCAAGTCATCAACTAGGAAAATTGGATTTTACATATAAAATATGGATGTAAGGGAAAAAAAGGGATAGGTAGATGATTATACTTTGGATGATGAAATGCTTCATTTTCTCACAGCACTTGATTTCATATTGAGTGCTTTAGTTTAAATAGCATGAAGTAATGCATAAAGAATCTGCTATTATCATATGTACTATGAGTGGAATCTCTTTCCTTTTTTACCGCAAAGGCCTCCCCTCCCCACCCCCACCAAAAAGTTATTGCACCAAAGGTCATGAGGAAAGAGAATGTTTATTTTTTAATCTCACTATCAAAACTCATGTTTAATTTTCTAGATGTTTCTTTTTTGATTGATAAGGCTATTAAGTTTATGAGAAGAAAAGCCAAACAAACATATCACACAGACATTTTCTTTTGACACTCAAGACTGAAGTGTTATTTAACACAGTGGGGTCACCAAACATGCAGTAAAGCTTTTGTGAATGTTTGTATTTTCTCCCAATTAGATGAAAATCAAATCCATGTGGACACCAACAGGGAAAACAGCAGGTCTCAATGTGTGCTTTTCTTGTTTTCTTTTTTCAATGTAGTCAAAACTTCATTACTTGTAGTGATATTTTTCTTTAGGGAAAATATCTCTCATTTTATCTATACTGTTTATCCATAATCCCAGGTGGCTTCAGAAGAGAAAATAAAACTTCCCTTTCTAAAGGGTCTATATCTTTGACTGCTTAGAAATGACAAAATAGCAGGTGCTTGTAAACCTTCAGGAAATGTCAAACCAAAAACCAGTCTAAAGAATCCTAACTTTATGTTTTAATGAAAGTTTTTCAGGAAATGAATGTAATACAGGTATAGCAAAGGTATCTAAGACAAAATAATGTGTGTGTATACACATGCGTACAAACATTCACTCATAGTTAAATCCCTAAAGTAGGTAATCATGGCAAGAGGAAGTAATACTTTTCAACTCATTTCACAGAAAAGTTATTATATTTATTCTCAACTACATATTAGAATGTAAAGACAGGTAATTATAGTAATTTTAAGTGACTATTCTTAATGTGACATAAAAGTATTTTTTATTTTCTGATATCATGGAATTTACTTGTGTGCCTTTAATTGACAAGTAGTTCTCATAAAATGTTGAATATGAAAGAATATTTTCTTTGGTTACAGACAACTTGTTGGAAAAGAAATGCAAAAAAATAGCTGTTTACATTAACAAAAAGTATATGCCTTACATGCTATACATAAACTATTAAGACTCTATTTCTACTGAATTCTTTGCATGTCATTATTATTTTTATTGCCACCAGGATTATCACAAGGTTTCTATAAAATGTTTACATTGCTCCCCTCAGACTTTCCATCTCTCTCTTCCTCTCTCTCTCTCTCTCTCTCTGTCTTCCTTCCTTCCTTTTGTTTTTATCTTTTATTCTTTTCGTTAGAGACTAAGAATTTGAGTAAGAAGGGGGAGACACACACACAGATAGATAGGTAGATAGATGATTGATAGATAGATAGATAGATAGATAGATATACAGATATACAGATAGATACAGAGAGAGAGAGAGATCTGTAACACTGCTTCACCACTTGTGAAGCTTACCACCTTTAGGTGGAGAGCAGTGACTTGAACCTGGTTTTGTACATTATGTGTGTGTTTTATTGGGTGCACCACTGCTGAGCCCTAGCATGTTAACTTTTGTTTAAAAAATTTAGTTTTTCCTCTACCTCAACATAAAGTAAAAATGCAAAAAAAAAAAAAAAGGGCTCTATTTTACTTTTTACTTTCTGGTTTGATAAAGGAAATATTAATAAATGTAAGTCAATTGGCATATTAGTTGAGACTTTGGTTTGACATTCATGCAAATAAAACTCTTTTCATTTATTTTTTGAAATCTTATTGAATTCAGTGTCAGACAGTGGCAGAGAGAAAATAGAGCTAATAAAGAAAAGAATTGTGTGAGAATTTCATCTCTCTGTGTGTATGCATGGTACTTTTTATTTAAAAATTACTTAATGAATTTCATTTAAAACACAGATTATGATTAACTAATAAATACAGATAGGTAGGAAAAGAAAATAGAAAGCAATTTAGAACTCTAATTTACATTTATAAAAAAGAAAATCCCTATTTTGTCAGTTAAAGATAGACTATTTCTTTAAAATGTTAATACTTTATATCAGTTAGTCTGATATCATCTCTGCAATATAATAACTGCTGTTTATTTTAATTTTATAGAAATAGGACTCAGGGGATTTGAGTGAAAATTTATTGAATAGTAGACAGAATTTAAATAAATAGCCTGAATTCAAAAGTAGACAATTTTTGAATTTCTATTTCCATTCTTCCACTGCTGTAGAATGATATATATATGTATATCATTCCATGTAGTGGCAGTATTCTTCTTTCACTCTCATGCTCTCTCTGCATGTCTCTCAATATGAGGGTGCAGGGATAAAATAAGTGAAAAAAATTATATATATATATGAAGGAGCACTGTTTTGTCTTTTGTAATTGGTGGATCTGACTTGGACCTCACATTTATAGGTCCTTCACTGTACTGCTGGCCAAGTCCCTAGTTGCATAAACTCCGATTCTTTAATGCTATGCAATATAATTTAAGAATCCTGACAATGTTTTATGTCTTAGCTATTTAAATATAAGAAACATTTTTTTATTATTTGTGCCTATTTCCTTAGAATATTATGGGACTGTTATGTACTGCATGGTAACCATAGTTAATAATTCTCTATTGCATATTCAAAAGCTATTAACAGAGTAAGTCTGAGAAGACTGGGGCTGGGCAGTGGTACATCTGTTGAGCACACATATCACTTTGGTAAGGACCCAGGTTCAAGCCCAAGTCCCCAATAGCCTCAGGAAAGATTCTTGGTAAAGCAATACTGAAGGTGACTCTATTTCACCCTTTCTATTTACCCTTCTCCATCTCAATCTCTGTCTTATTAAATAAATGACATAAAATTATCAAATCTTATTGACCTAATAGTTATACAATGTACACAAATACTGAATCATAATTTTGCACTCGTGAAGCTAATGTAATGTTGGATGTTAATTATACATCAATAATTCATGTTGGCATTATAAAAATATCAATCATATTATAAGCAAAAAAATTAATCCCTATATAACCATAAAGTTTCAACAGTTGTTGATATTATGTGTTTGTTACGTCTACACTTCCAACCATCCATTATGCCTATCATTATTTATTTATTATTAGTATATCCTTCTTCATTATCATCTTCTCCTCCTCCTCCTTCTCCTTCTTGCTTCCTCTAGGGTTATCGCTGGGGTTAGGTGCTGGCACTAGGAAGCCACAGCTCCTGGAGGTCAGCTTTTCCATTTTATTCCATAGGACAGAGAGAAATTGAGAGGGGAAAGGGAGAGAAAAAGATAGACGCTTCCACTGCAGGTGGGGAGAGGGGACTTGATCCCAATTCCTTAAGCAAGTCCTTGCCCATAGTACCATCTGCACTTAACTGGGTGCACTACCACCTGGTGACCTTCCTATCAGTTATTTTTATATTTATATCTTATTTTGTATCTATATATAATACACATTTATTTTGTATCTATATATAATACACATTTGCAGGCCAAAGAAGTTCTTATATTGTTTTATCTCAATGCAGACTGAATTTAATGGGCTAATTCAATTTGAAGAGTGACTGACTTTGACTATAGATATACCAGGTACCAGGATATAGCACCACTCCATCTAGGTTCTTACCAAAGCCATGTTGTTTCTTAGTTCTCAAGGGCAATTAAAATGTATTGAAATTTGCCTGACCCCATTTTATTATGTGTAAACAGACTCTCCATGTTCTGTTAATTTTATGACAAATTAAAAGAAGTTTTTAATTATCACATTTTAAAAAGCTGAATATATATTTGGTTTCAACATCTTTAGAAAAATTTTTCTTAATCTGAACATTACTAGCAAGATATACTTTTAAATTTTTTGTATTGAATTTATTACTCAAACTATTATTTTACCAAGTATGAGTCCTGTATGCACACTAGTGTATTTTACCAATACACTTAGTTTCAACCTGACATGTCACAATAAATACTCTGTGTTTGTTTGTTTGTTTTTCTATTTATAAGAACTGCCAACTAATTTACATAATAGAAAGTTATTCTTAAAAAGACAAAATATCATTTATGATACTGTACCACAGTGTATTCAGTTTTTGAATTTTAATCTTTGCTGGTAGATTTATTTACCTTTACAATAGACCAAAACATTCTTCATTATTTAGAGTTATATGTAGTAAGTAAAGATATTTTTATAAGATTCTATCATGGGCGGCACCATCATACAAAACACTACCCAATAGGGACAGCCCCAGTCTCCAAAGGGTGGCTGGGGGTATCCTGCCCTGCCACTTGAAAAAGACTGGTCCTGAAATGAGTGCAGCCTGCAATGTTTCTCAGATGTGGCCATGAGCTATAAGCTCAGACCAATAGGGACTTAGAGGTTACACAGGCTCTGACGCTAAATATAAATTTGTATTTACATATGGGCCCTGGAGCAGGTGGATGGAGGTAAATAGTTAATTTTAGCCACAGATTTATATATATATATATATATATATGAATGGGAGTTACTCCTTGCCCTAATCCAACTTTCTAGCCCTTTTCTCTAACACCATTCTCTCAGACAATATATTAATCCAGCCTCAGGCTAGCTATCAAACTCAAGCAAAACTACTATAGTTGTATGCCTCCAGGAACACACCTAAAATAGTTCTTCTAGCTATTCTACCCTCAAATCCCTAATCTCATATGCTCTGATCCTACTTTTTGGTTCATGTTCATTAACCATCTTGTCTCAACTTAGGTCATGACACCTTCCAGACACCAAGCTACAGATGCTATCATGACTCCACCCCGACTTCTCTGGGAAGAGGACCTCACCAATGTGTCCTGGACCCTCACAGCTCCAGAGCCCTGGTCCACTAGGGAAAGATAGAAACAGGCTGGGGGTATGGATCGACCTGTCAATGCCCATGCTCAGTGGAGAAGCAGCTACAAAAGCCAGAACTCCAACCTTCTGCTCCCCATAAACAACCTTGATCCATACTCCCAGTTGGGGAGAAGTGTTACGATGATGAAGGTAAGAGGGCTCTGCACTCACTCCAGCTCCATCAGCACCCAGAGAGAGAGAAGGAAAAGGAGAGGGACATATGGAGGTAGATACAATGTGTCTTATGAGTTGAAGATATGAGTGACTTAGAGAGGAGGAGAGGATGGAATCAGAAAAAGAAGGGGGCAACTATATATAAATGTGGACAGATAGTTGTAGAGATGGGTGGCCCATGTCTAAAAAATTAGGGAAACTGATTGCTGTGGGGAGAGTGAAGATTCAGAACTCCGGTGGTGGGAATGCTATGGATTCAAACCCCCATTGACATGTAATTCTGTAATATAAAAATACAAAAATAAAATAAAAAATAAAAAAGCACGGCCCTAGCACTTTAATAATCTTTGCAATAGATCTGTCATACAGAATTTGCAAGTTCAGTTTGTGTCTTTGAATTTTGATTGAATATATAGTTCTCATAAGAGAGTAAGTATTTTTCTATATTTAATTAAACTCATCATAACATAGGAACTGATACTATGGAAGGTGTTGACTTTGGATAAAATGGAATGAAATAATGTCTTTCATATTTCAGTATCACTGAGAATAATCAGCCATGCCATTCATAAAAAAAAGAGTTTCCTGTGCATCCATCACTCAATGAATACTTTATTCTTTATCACTTAAAACATGCACAACATTGAGATAATCATGTGTTCTTTGGATTTCCTTTTGTTCTTCTAGCGTTTGCCCTTCTTCCGTAACCAGTCAACAGTGTCAGGTTGAGCCTGATGTAAAGTTTTGAGACCTCCTTTGAATCTGGAGAGGTGGCAGTTGTTGACTATGTGGGTCATAGTCTGTCTGTAGCCGCAGGGGCAGTTCGGGTCGTCTCTGGCTCCCCAGCGATGGAACATAGCGGCGCACCGGCCATGGCCTGTTCGATAGCGATTGAGGAGGGCCCAATCATAACGTGCTAGGTCAAAGCCGGGTTGACGCTTGCAGGGGGTCTGTGATGAGGTGTTTGTTCTTTACCTCAGCTGACTGCCAACTCTGTTTCCAAGAGTCTGGAACAGACTTTTGTTGATGCACTGCATCATATTTATTGACTTACCTACATTAAACTAACCTTGCATACCTGGGATAAATTGTACTTGGTAATGGTGTATATTTTTTGATGGACTGTTGTAGTCAGGTTATTAGGATCTTGTTTAAGATCTAGCAACATTGTTAATCAGGAATATTGGTCTGTAGTTACATATGTACATGGTTTTGTTATCAGGGTGATTCTGGCTTCATAGAAGGTGCAAGGAAACATTCCTGTGTCTTTGATATTTTGGAAGAGTTTATAAAGTAGAGGTGATAGCTCTTCCTTCAATATTTTGTAGAATTTACTTGTGAAAGAAATCATAGATTATTTTTGAGCACTACCCATTTAATCCACACAATTGAAGTTTCATCTTCTTTTCTATGTAAGAATTTTCAAATTGTCTTTTTTTCTCAATTCTCACAGTGAATTTAGTTTAATTTTGTTTGTTTATTATTCTTTCCCTAGATGATATGGCAAGTTTTCTCAGCCTGGCAACAGTTCTATTTTGAAAAACCTGTTATCCATCTGAAGTCTAAATATAATTCTTTGAAAGTATTAAATGGGATTACCACTCTTTTGCTATATGTACTAAAGTTCTTCAAATTAATGTTATCCTTATTGTGAATAGTACATTTGACAATTAACATTTTACTGGGGATCAGATAGTCTCTACTTGAAAGGATTTTTACATGAGCATAATTGAGGCATAATTTGGAATAGGGAATGCTTTTCTTTGCTCCAAATCTTAGATTATTATTTGACTAATCATTGTATTATAGTACTCTTCTATAAATCACTTCAGGGAATTGAATGTCATCAATGTTGCTGATAAATTTGGTTAACTATCACGACATCCATCTCACACAAAGAAAAAATAAGACTTCTTAAGGTTTATACCACATACCAGATATTGTTGGGCTAGTGCTGAAAAATTAATCACAAATTCTCAATGAATTCCTTCCTGTAAATTGTTTTACCCAGGAATATTGCCCATACTATCTCAGAAAAAGAAATTAGAAATTTCAGGTGAAAATACTCTTTTGTTTAAATAGTAATATGAAGCTGCTACTTATCTACATTTATGTGATTTGCAGTTAAAGTATTTTACCTGCCATTGATGTTACTTGTTATTCCTGCATATAATATTTTTATGAACCAGTGAAGACTCTAGGGAATAGAACTAGATAAATATTATCAATTGTGCAAATCACATATACAAATTTTGTTGTAAATTCATTTGGTAAAAGTTCTGTATGATTTGCATAGATTATAAGAAAAGCTTTAATAAAGGTGTTGATAATTAGTAATGTTATTTCTTAAACTTTGTTATGAAACTCTAGTCTTTGAAACATTAAACACTATAACATTGGAAGATGCTCTACTACGCTTTTTAAGCTACAAAGGCAAGTATCCTTACGCTCTTAACTGTTAAATCAAAATGTCATCCATATATATAAAAGAAGATGACTTCCTTTTTGTAAATCACTTAATCTTTATTTGTTACTGAGGGATGACATTATTGACATCTGACACTGATCACGCTTTAGTGTGAAAGTGAAAAGCTGCTGAGAAAGAAGTCTCTTGTCCATTTTAATTCCCTAAAGAGTTTATTCCTTTAGGCAAAATTATCATGTGGTGCACCTGTGGTGCAAATGCTAAAGAAATATCAAGCAAAACCCAGCTGCAGCTGTGCTGTAATCACTGAAGTGTGCCCAGTGCATAATGGCACATTAGGTAGGCATTGATCTCTGCCAGTTTATGAGGTCTCTTACAGAATTAGGCAGACTTTTTTCACTGAAACCCATGGAGCAGAAATTGCTACTTCTAAGCTAATCCATTTTCAAATTACCATCCAATTGTGACTGATGACCTCACTACAAATCCGCTTATCTACCTCCAACCACTCAGCAAGCAAAGGGGAATCAATCCTAATTTCTCTTTATGTCCAACTCTTTACCGAAAACTTCTCACCATTCTTAGTCACTTTCAGTGTCACTGCAGCTGTGAAGATAAGCATGATAAATGTTAAATGTTGCCTAATTACCAGTGCTTAGTGGGAAAGGTAAAATGCAGACGTAGAATATGTATTTAGTTTGATACATGGCTTAAATAGAATTTTATTTAAAAATTGCTACTATCAATTATAGATAATTTCATAAATTATTTCAAATGATTTATTCATGATGAAGTATATTGAAAGCTTGATTAAAAATGATCATCATGACTAAATGTAGTTGTTTCTTGATGACCTTGAACCCAATTTAATCACTTTACTTAAGTAGATAAAACTCTAAATTCTTAAGAGTAGAACATTAATTCTAAAAATGAAGGCAGTATTCAATAGTTTATTTAACTGAGGGAAGTATTTAGTGAAACTATGTAGGAGACAGAAAGTATACAGATTAGGATCAGTCAACACCTATTGATAATTTCATTTCAGCAAACAGTATCATAAAAGGTAACTAATGAACCAACACAACGATTGCCACCTAAACATGTTTCACTTCAGACTGTGTCCAGAGACTTCACGTGTGGAATGAGAACCTTTCAACTTCATTACTCGGGTGAGACCTTTCCTTTCATAGTATACTCTAATTTCATCTTAGGTGGTTCACTTTCTAACAAAGTCCCAAAACCTAGATATACACCAGTTTCTGTGAGAGAGAGCATATGTTCACACGTATCCATAAACTACTGCAAAATATATGCCTGAAAGCAGAAGTGCACTAGAGTTTGCAGTGAGTACCCCCCTAACATTTCCTCTCCACTATTCCAAGCTTTGGGTCCATGATTGCTCAACAATTTGTTTGGCTTTGTATGTTAACTCTCTTTTCAGTCACCAGGTTCCAGATGTCATCAGGATGCCGGCCAGGCTTCCCTAGACTGAAGACCCCATCAATGTGTCCTGGAGCTCAGCTTCCCCAGAGATCCACCCTACTAGGGAAAGAGAGAGGCAGACTGGGAGTATGGGCCAGACCAGTCAATGCCCATGTTCAGTGGGGAAGCAATTAGAGAAGCCAGACCTTCTACCTTCTGCAACCCACAATGACCCTGGGTCCATGCTCCCAGAGGGATAGAGAATGGGAAAGCTATCAGGGGAGGGGGTGGGAAATGGAGATTGGGCGGTGGGAATTGTATGGAATTGTACCCCTCCGACCCTATGGTTTTGTTAATTAATCCTTTCTTAAATAAAAAAAAATGTAAAAAAAAAAAAGGTAACTAACGGATTTATTGTATAAAAATTTTAGTGACTGAAGGAATGCAATTCAAGAAGATATTTAGAAGTGATACTGATCTCCTCTCTACTAGAAAGTTATAATTTACTGTTATCTTTCAAAGAATTTTGGATGCATTTTTAAAATAAATATGTAGGATATGTTTTGAAAACTAAAGTGTAGAAAATAATATCTTCTGTTATAGTAGAGATCTAATTGGTAAATATATTAATGTATGTGTGCAGTGTACATTTACACATTTCTTGAAGAAAATTATATGCCAGTAGTAATTTGAAAACTGTACAATGACTGGTTATGAAAGCATTGGGCAAAGCAGTACTTACTGGCAGAGTGATGGATGAGGCAGAGAAATAATTATTTCCATGTCTACAATTAAAACACGTATTTTTGAGTCTTTCATTTTTGAACATAATGAAAATGCAAACATCTGAATCAATCATCACTGTGAACTACAGTCCTAAGTATATGCCTATAATGCCCCCTGCAAAGAACTGAAATATTTCTTATACATATTGAATGGCAATTTTCTGTCTTGAAAGATTATCTTCTCCAAGGAGCTGAAGTTCTTTCTCAGTTACCTTTTGATTCCTCTAGCTATGCCAGTGCTTGCTTCTAAACAAAATCCATGGTGCTTCTTATATTTGGTACGTGAATTAAACTGTCATATTTGTGCAGTGAGACAGTACTCTCTGTCTAACTTAAGTACCAGTAGGTGAAATAGATGAAAAACACCAGGTTAACTCACAACTTAAAAAAAAATTCACCAAAAATCTAGCAGTTATACTTTAAAATATAGTATCTTAATTTTACAACTACAGGATGTAGAACATGAACATGTAAAAACAAAACAAACAACAACAACAACAACAAAAAACCCAAATGTAACCACACTGTCTTTTTTTGTGACAAATATGGTGGCCATAATTTGAAGTTAGAAGCACAAAACTTTGGTGTTGATGAGGATGGTGATTACCCCTGTAATCTAAAATTTGTAAACCATTATAAAAACTAATGAATAATAAAAGAAAAATACCCAAAATTTAAAGGTAATATAAATTTCTTGATTACATGTACAAAAGGATGGAGAATATCCACAGGTTTGGGCATGAATATGGATCACATAGCATGGCAAAACAATATACTGTACATGTGAACAATTTCTCCAGACTTTCAATGAATATTTTCATATAATATCAACATAGGCACTTCAACTAGTTAAAGTGTAATACATTATTATTATTATTTTCAATATTTTATGTATTACTGGATAGAGACAGAGAGAAACTGAGAGGGGGGAGACAGAAAGACACCTGTAGCCCTGCTTCACTCCTCATGAAGCTTTCCCTCTGCAGGGGGGGAGAGGGGCTTGAACCTGTGCCCGTCCATACTGTAATGAGTGCATTTAACCAGGTAAGCCACCTCTGGGCCCCCTTGTAGGAAATTACTTAAGTAACTCACTAAGTTAAATTATATAGGGGCCAAGTGGTGGAACACTTAATTGAATATGCAAGCCACAATGCAAAAAGACCCAGGTTCAAGTCCCTGGTCTCCAATTGCTGGGTGATTCACAAGTGGTGAATCAATGGTGTATGTATGTCTTTCTGTCTCTCCTCAATCTTTCCTTTCCCTCTCAATTTCTCTCATTTTCTCAGTTTCTCTCCTCTCCCTCTCAATTTTATTTCAAGAAATAAAAATTAAAGTCATTTAAAAATAAATTTAATTACACATTTGTATTCCATCTTCTCATGTGCAGATATTCAAGGTAATAGCACCCTCTTGCACATCTTTCCTAAAATGAATGAAAACATCTACCTACACATCACATACATTAAAGTTATGTTGTCTGTGTTCTTGTTCATTTTTTAGAAAAAATAGTACTAAATGTAAACATTGTTTTGCAAAAGTAGATTTCTAGTTATCTTTACTTGCTGGATAGAGACAGTCAGAAATCTAGAGGAAAGGGGGAGATAGAGAAGAAGAGAGCCAGAGAGACACCTGCAGTACTGCTTCAACACTTGAAAAGCTTTCCCCTTGCAGTTGGGGACCAAGGATTCAAACCTGGATCTTTATGCATCTTAACATGTGTGCTCAATCAGGTGCACTACCACCCGTCTCTCAAAAATGGAATTCTATGAAACACACATAATGGGTAAGTTTCTAGCCACATTATACACATCTGACCTCCTGCACTTTATTTTTATTTTTAGACAAAACTGCTATTCATTTATCTATTAAATATGGAGTAATTAGTATGACAAATTCTTCTTTTTGTATACAATTTTCTTTAAAATATATATGTGTATATTTATATATTTTATTGGGGGTTATAGTTTACAACAAAACATGGGTCAATTTCTCATCTCTTATAACCGGTGTCTGCAAAATAGTCTCTCCTTCAAATTAGATCCTTTTTCTCCATTGTGTATCAAATCTCCAGTGATCCTTCATCTCCTCCCCCTTACCCCTCACATAACCTTCTCCCACTCCTCCACCTTCTGAGATCCTTGCTTTGGTGCAATACAGCACACTTAATCCAAGTTTCACCTGTGTTCTCCTTTTTCTTAAATTTCACCTATTAAAGAGAACACATAATATTTCCTTTCTCCTTTTAGCTTATTTCACTTAACATGACTCCTTTGACATCCATTCAAGACAAGGCAGAAGAGATTATTTTCCATCTTTTTTTTTCTTTTACTAGAGCACTGATCAGTTCTGGCTTATGTTGGTGCAGGGGACTGAACCTAAGATTTTGAAGCATCAGGTATGACAATCACTATGCACAACCATTGCCCCATCATTTTAAATACCTGAGCAGTATTCCATTGCTTATATGTACCACAACTCCCTTTGCAAATCATTTGTCATTGGGCATATTTTTTATTCTAAGGTATTATTAACCATCTTGCTATGAGCATAGCTGCATGTAGATTTCTTCAAATAGGTGTATTTGTTTCCTTTACCTATATCCCCAGGAGGAAAATTGCCAGGTAATTAGCTCCATTTCTAGTGTTCTGAGAAGTTTCCAGATTATTCACTACAGAAGTCAGACCAATTTATATTTCCACCAGTGCAGAAGAGTTATTTTTTTACTATGTATTTATTTATTCCCTTTTGTTGCCCTAGTTGTTTTATTGTTGTAGTTATTATTATTGCTGTTGTCGTTCTTGGACAGGACAGAGAGAAATGGAGAGAGGAGGGGAAGGCAGAGGGGGCAGAGAAAGATAGACACCTGCAGACCTGCTTCACTGCCTGTGAAGCAATCCCCTGCAGGTGGGGAGCCGGGGGCCCAAATCGGGATCCTTACACTGATCCTGGCGCTTTGCGCCACCTGTGCTTAACCCGCTGCGCTACTGCCCGACTCCCTAAGAGTTACTTTTATCCTCATTCTTGTAACATTTGGAATTTCTGTTCTTAAATATGAATAACATTTTTTTAATTTTTTATTTAAGAAAGGATTAATGAACAAAGACATAAGGTAGGAGGGGTACAACTCCATACAATTCATTTTCATAGGTGTAAAGTTGTATCTCACTGTTGTCTTTATTTGCATTTCTATGATAATTAGCTATTTTGAGCATTTTTTATTTATCTGTTAACTCTGTATTCTCTGGTCATGATTCTGTTCAGGTTCTCTCCTCATTTTTAGTGGGTTTGATGTTTTCTTGCTGGTTTTGGTGAACTCTTCCTATATTTTGGTAGTATCCTTTTGTCTTACACATAGTATGTAAAGATCCTTCATTTTTCTGGGAAGTGTCTCTATTTCCCAGGAGATGGACCCTTTTGCTGTGTGGCATTTTCAGTTTAATGTAGTACTGTTGGTTTATTTTTGCCTTTGTTTTCCTTGCAGTTGGGACTATGTCATCAAAGATGATCCCAAAGTTTACAGTGAAAAGTTTTCTGCCAAAGGCCAAAGAGGACAGATCACAAAAACCTAATTCTTTTGGGTTCAACAAATAGTACTCAGCATTTAAATAACTGGGAGAAAGTCTAAGTTCATCAGATAAAAAGAGTACTATAAGAGTTGGATAAGGGCAAGAGACTGGCTCACTTAATAATAATGATGTTTTGGGTCAGTAACACACCACTTCATCCTCTGAAGCTTTAGTCAGAGAATCTTTAGATTTGGCCTATATCTCTAATGGATCCCTCTCTATACCACCTCTGAAGAGAGGCTGAGGTATTCTTCCCTGCCACTCAAGGAAGACTTGTCCTGAAATGAGTGCACACTTCAATGTTCCCAGCTGTGACCAAGAGCTTCAAGCTCAGACCAATAGGGACTTAAAGGTTACACAAGCTCTTATGAATATATATATCCCTGAGTCGGGTAGATGGAGGTAAACAGTTAATTTTATTAATACGATTTCTTCAAGAATGGGAGCTACTCTCTGCCCTAATCCAACTTTCTAGCCTTTTCTCTACTCTGACACTGTTTTATCAGAGAGTAATTTTACCCATCTTCATGTTAGCTTTCAAACTCCAGAAAAACTACCATAGTCTTGGGTCCCTGGAAACATGCCTAAAATGGACTTCCTAGCTTCCTTCCACCCTAAGATTCCTAATCTCACCTGCTCTATTGCTACTTTTTTCTGTTCATTAACCATTATGCATGTCTTTATATACTGCCACCATACAGACACCAAGTTGCAGGCACTATCATGATTCCATCCTGACTTCTCTCTGGGTAGATGACCTCACTAAAGAGTCCTGGAACTGCACCTCTCCAGAGCTCCACTTGACTAGGGGAAGATATAAACAGGTTGGGGGTATGGATCAAGCTGCCAATGCCCATCTCCAGCAGAGAAGCAATCACAGAAGGCAGAATTCCTACCTTCTGCACCTCAAAACAATTTTGATCCATACTCCCAGTGGAGAAGTGATAGGAGGTAGAACATAAATTCCAGCTCCATCAAGACCTGGAAAGAGAGGAGGAAAAAAGGAGGGGCACTTGGATGTATTAATAGTGTTAAGTTTGGGTTGGAGGCGAAGAGAGGATGGGACTTGGAAGAAAAGAGGGGGCAATTATGTACAAATGTAAACAGAAAGTTGTAGAGATGATTGTCAATCTATCTGCAACCTTAGGGTAACTAAGACTTGCAATGGAGGGATTGGGGATTCAGAACTCTAGTGGTGGGAAAAGTATGGAATTATACCAATGCTGACATGTAATTCTGTGAATCAATATTAAATAACTAATAAATGTTTTGAAAGTTTTCTGCCAATCTTTTCCTCTAAATATATGATAGTTTCTGACCAAACATTTGAATTTGTGATCCATATAGAATTTACTTTTGTACATTTTGGAATTTAGTTACTCAATTTCATTTTTATGTATGTTTTAAGACAATTCTCCCTATGCCGTCTGTTTAAGAGATTCTTTCCATTTAATATTGTGGCTCCCTTATCAAAAGTTAAATGTCCATAGGTGTGTGGGCTTATTTCTGGCTTTTCAGTTCAATTTTAAATGTTTGCTGCACATTATGGCTTGGTCTGCTGTAATTCCCTATTTGTATGCTTTGGCCAGTTTTATATTAGGTTATATGTCTATATTTATCATCATAATTAAATAAATTAAACTCCTAGATTTTTTTGTGGGAGTTATCTGAAGGCTAAGTGAAAACTGAGAAGTGGGCATTCTGCCATCATAGCACTTACCATATTTTATTGAAAGTTTTACAAGATTGTTCCTGTGATGATACTACTTTGATTATAGGGCACTTTTTATTCCACTTTTATTAATAATTTATCATAATACCTGGACTATCCTAAGCATTCAGGAAATGAATGTTGAATTGGTAAAATGTTGAGAAAAAGGCACTCTTTCTTATTTTTTCATGGGAGAGGCAGAGGTTAATGGATTGCAGAACAGTTGTTGGCACTTCAGTACAACTTCTCATCTCCCTGTAATAGGTGCCTATAGAATAGTATCCCTTCTGAGGCCAGGCGGTGGTGTACCTGGTTAAGCACTCATATTACAGTGAGCAAGATCCTGGGCTCAAACCCCTGATCCCCACTTGCAGAGTGAAAACTTCACTAGTGGTGAAGCAAGGCTACAGGTGTTTCTCTGTCTCTCTCCATCTCTATCTCCCCCTTCCCTCTCAATTTCTCTCTGTCTCTGTCCAATAATATATATTCATATATATGTACATATATGATATGCATATATGCATATATACATATACATATACATATGAAAAAGAATAGAATCACTTCCAAGTTAGGTCCTTTCCCACCACTAAGCAGCAGGACTCTAGTGCCGCCCACCCCACCCCCATTCCCTCCTACCCACTCTTTCCCCAGAGTCCTTTACTTTGGTGCAATACACTGAGAAAAAAAATTAAACTGTTGTATACTTGAAGGAGAGAATCACAAGTCATATTCATGTATGCCCAACAAAAAGATGTTTACAAAATATCCCTGAATCAAATGGTTGCTGAATATTTTTTGAAAGAATTTTATTTTATTCATGAGAAAGATAGGAGGAGAGAGAGAAAGAACCAGACATCACTCTGGCACATGTGCTGCCAGGGATCGAACTCAGGATCTCATGGTTGAGAATCTAATGCATTATCCACTGCACCACCTCCTGGACCACTGAATATTTCCTAGCTTTACTGTTATAAATGATATAGAATATTATATACACTTAAGGTGCCTAGTCAGATAATTTGAAATTTTATGTGTTAAAAATTTATTACCACGATAAGGTTAGTTAACACATATATTATTTAATATAATTGCCATTTGTGTGTGTGCATGTCTCTGTGTGTGTCTGTGCTTATGTGGTGGGGACATCTAAGGTCTACTTTCTTAGCAGCTTTAATAATCCATTCAGTATTGTTAGCTGTAGTCACCATATTGTATTTCAGATCCTCAGAAGTTATTTGACATATAACAGGATGTTTGCACAATTTAATTAAAATCTTTCCATTTCCCCCATCTCAGTCCATGAAAACCAAGATTATACTATTTTGTTATGAATTCAGTTTTTTCTTTTGAGTGTACATATATTAATCAAACCAAACAGTTTTTACCTCTCTCTCTCTCTCTCTTTCACCTCCAGGGTTAGTACTGGGGTTCAGTGCCTGCACTACAAATCCACTGCTCCTGTGGCCTTTTTTTATTTTTAATCATTTTTTTGGATAGGACAGAGAGAAATTGAAAAGGGAGGGTCAGATAGAAAGGGAGAGAGAAAGATAAATACCTGCAGATCTGCTTCACTACTTGTGAAGCAACCCTGCTGCAGATGGGGAGCCGGAGGCTCGGCCTGGATCCATATGCAGGTCCATACACTTTGTACTATATGAGCTTAACCTGGTATGCCACTGCCCAATTCCCAGTATTTGTCTTTCTCTGACTTATTTCACTTTTGGTTGTTCATTCTTGAAATGTTTTTTTTCTAATCTTCATAAATCCTCCCTAGAACCAAAACTACTTGTTTTAAATTTAATCTCTGTGTGTAGAAAGTTAAGGTCCTTCTCTTTTCACTGTTACTGATATATAGGACATTTGTATGATACACATTTTTCAATGTTAGTTTTTCTTAGTTTTCTTACTTTTAGTATTATGTTCATTCCATCCAAACTTGGCAATTGAAGATTGTGTGGAATTTCAACTAACATGTGTCAGATGTGTGTGATCTCAGTCTGCTGGTTATGAAAGGATTTAATTTAGAAGGCACCTCCATCTAACTTCAGAGTCTAGACTAGCAATTCGTCTAGAATACTTCTATAAGACAATGGTCTCTTGATTCAAAATAGACATTAATCAAAATACTGACAGTATCATTTTTTTTTCTTAAATGAGTGACACCAGGTTAGTTATTTTTGCTAGATATTTTTGCATTAAGTCACCAGACTGTAGAGGTAAAGATTTATTTCATTCACAAAATGTGAATGGTATAATTTATCTTTTGCTTAAGGCAAAGTCTTTTCAAAAGGGTACATATTTTAAGATGGGAAATAACTGATTGAAGCCCACATGTTTGCGGAAGAAATACTGTCTTTATGGATTTCAAAAATTTATTTTTTGTCATTTAAAATCTAGGCTATATATGGGCTGTATTTAAGACATATTATTTTGCCTCTTTCATATCTTTCAGTCTTATGCCTAGATCAATTACAGAAAATAAATTTTAAAAACACAGTCTCTTTTTTTTTCTTTTTGATTATTATTATTTTTATATTTATTTATTTATTTTCCCTTTTGTTGCCCTTGTTGTTTAACATTGTTGTGGTTACTGATGTCGTTGTTGTGGGATAAAACAGAGAGAAATTGAGAGAGGAGAAGACAGAAACCTGCAGACCTGCTTCATGACTTGTGAAGCAACTCCCTTGCAGGTGGGGAGCCAGGGCTTGAACCTGTATTCTTATGCTGGTCTTTGCGCTTTGCGCCATGTGCGCTTAACCCGCTGCGCCACCGCCAGACTCCCAACATTGTATTTTCTAACTTTATTCTATCTGATAAAACATAGAAGATGATAAGAAAACAAATATGTAACTAATTCCTCTAATAACAAAGTCAAGGTATTGTTTGTTTTTTCCCTACATGGTGTACCACTTCTTGGTTGCAACTAATCAAAGTTGTATTCAAGATTTCGTTATGATTTCAACAGGTAGAGGGCAAAGTCTGCAAAAGCTTTTGATAAGATAACCATTGCTACGGTTAGGTTTGATAAATAAAGTATATCTAGAAAAACAGAAGTCAATGTTACTTTTCATGTCAGAATTCTTCCATCTCATTGGATAATAGAGCCAAGAAAATAATTAAGTAACATGCATAATATTTACATGTGAATGCATTTAAGCAAATAATGCACTAGTTGAATTACTAATTTTTTAGTTAATAAAATAATAGATTCTCAGTTCCCAACAAGTGTTTAGTGTGGCAATTATTCCAAAATATTTTATGAAGAAGTAATATTGAGCTGAGAAATAGTTTATATGGGTCAGCAGTGTGAATGGATGAGACTGAATTTAGGCATCCTAGTCATACAATTGATAAGATCAATTCGTTTAATGTCTTTATAATGGTCACTAGACATGTTTAGTATCTTTACTTGGGAATTTTATCAAAATGTTCATCTGTTATTTTAGAAATTTAACTAAATTCATGGTAAGGAATGGACACTGTACATATTAAGTAATAGTAAACCTGTATATGTCTAGATTTATTTTGGTCTATTTGTTTCTTTATGAGGATTTAGGTGAATCTATGCAAAGAGGAAGTATAAATACAGGTTAGTTACTGTTACAGAGAAACTTACTGACCATTAACCAAAAGCTTAGGGTGTTCTTTAAATGATTATGGAAATACAATTGTTGCTTGATATTTATATGAACAAATATATCCTCAATACCCAAGAACTTGTTTATGGTTGATTATACAATCCAATGCTTTCAAAATTCATTTTCTTAGCTATGTCTTTCCTTTAATCATTAATTTAAAAAAGTTCAATGTTGTGAGTGGAAATTCTAAAAGAGGTAGGAATAAACTATTTTAATTGTAATCATTTTAAAAACACATTTTTACTATGAATTTCCCTACTCTGTACTACTATGCAAAGAAAATTCCAACTTATCAATATTACAATGTATTTTCAACTTTAAAACATTAAGTGATGCCAATTTTGTCTTCTAAGTGTAGTTTAATGCTATTGAGATTTTTAGAAATATATTTGTGAAAACACTACTTAAAATACAGAATATTAGGAACTTTTAAATGAACTGTATTCTCTCCCCTTCCTCCAACCCCACCCCCCTTTTATTTTTCAGCCACAAGGTCTATTACAGGGGCTTGGTAAAGCCTACACAAGGAATCCACAGCTCCCAGTGTCTATTTTTTCCATCTTTTTCTTTCTATTTTTATTTAACAGAACAGAGAAGAATTGAAAGGGGAGGGGAGAGAAAAAGAAACACCCGCCCACCTGCTTCACCACTGCTCTCCACATGCAGGGAGGGTCCTCCCTGCATGTGGAGAGCAGGGACTTGAATGCTGATCCTTACAGATAGTGATATAGGTATGCACTTAACTGTGTGTGCCATTGCCCAGTCCCCCATGAATTGTAGTCTCCAGACTGGAAAACAACTTTTTGGTTTTGTCAGTGAATTTTTTTTTAACTCCACTTTTTTGGAAGCAAATAGGCCAAACCAAACAACAACAAAAACATTCCTTAATAAAGAAAACTCTAGGAAAACTTGATGACATATTTGAATAAAATGGGGTAACATTCCTCTAAAACATGAGGTCTTAGTTTCAATTTTTATACTGCAGGCTAAAATAACTGTTACAAATTCCATTCAAAATAATTAGTCTACATCAATTTTATATACAATAGTCTAGAAAATCAAATATTGTTAATATTATGTTTCTTTTTATCATTCCTTCAACCTTTGTTATTTTCAGTTTTGGCTAGATGCTGTTAGTTAGGGATTCACTAAAGAGGAGTTGCATGAGTAAGTTTCCATAGCAACTGTCTCCGACCTCAAACAAATCCCTCCTGACTATGGGTAGCACTTCCAGACATAAGTTATTTCAAAGTCCAGTTATGGTCCATGAGGGATACAAGTTTTGATGAAACCCAGATGAGCTGAAACTCTATTTCAGTCTATACTCCCACTTAAAGTATAATGTACTTTCTACGGTAATAGGAGAATAGAAATAGCATGAATAATGAAATCTACAGATGATCTCAGATGTTTATTTTATCTAATACTTTGCAATTGCCCCTTCAAACCTATTAATAAAAGCTATCTTGTACTAGAATGTAAAAATGTGATTTTTTTTCTCTTACTAGGCTACAAATGTCAATAAGCTATAAAATTATCTTCAAACTGTGGCCTCAAGGGAGGAGGGCTTGTTAATCATGGGTCTAGATATCTGTTCCTTAGCATGTCAGGAAACTCCTCTCAATCAAATCTCTAGAAACACATCATCATTATCTATAATCATACTTAAGCTAAATAAATCTGTTTAAACAACACTAGATTATTTGTTAAGAATATACTATATATCCAAATTAAATATGGAGAATTAGAATTAAGCCCTATATCTCTTATCCCTTCTGTAACCCCAGAAAGGGTATAATGAAATAATCAAAACAAGTATACAACTAGAAATGTAGTTAGTCAACCAAGTAATAAAAGTGATCAAGCACATTAAGTTTATTTTTAAATCTTATATTTTAATAAGTGAGAAAGGAAGATGTAGAAAGAGTGGAACACTGCTCAGCTTTGGCTTATGGGGATGTTAGGGACTGAACCTGGGAACTTTTTGCCAAGTGAAATAAATTTATGTGAATTCCTCATCATCCAGATTCCTTGAAATCTTATTTTGCAGGCTGGGCAGACAGCATAATGTTTATGAAAGACTTTTATGCCTGAGTCTCCAAGATCTCAGGCCAACTCAGAATTACCTCACTCCTGAATAAGGTTTACAACATAAATGAAAAATACTCCAGATTACCAATTAATTGCACTCAGAGGAAAAAAACACACACTAAAATATATAAAAATAAGTAACAATATATTGAACACTGTCTAGAAATAAGACATTACATATTGTTTAAAACAAATAACCAAAGGGAGATTTCTGAATAAAGGGGAATCAGGTTTTTTTTTTTTTTTTACATATTCAAGTTCTAAAAGCAAAAGCAAAACACAAAAACACTTCAATATAAGGATTTGAAGTCAACTATAAAAAAATTCCACCAGAAAAGCAAGAGCACGTTAGGAAACATATGTGAACAAAAATTGGTTTGGGAAGACAACATAATGGTTATGCAAAAGACTTATGACTGAGCCTCTGAGGTCCCAGGTTAAATCTCTAGTACCACAAGCCAGAACGAAGCAGTGTTCTTATATCTCTCTTTGTATCTTTCTCTCTGTATCTTTCATTAAAACTAAAATATTTAAAAGTAATAGAAAATCAATGATTGAATTAAAGAGACAAGTATAAAATTCTTAGGATTAACAGAATGAGAATGCTGAAAATTTAGGGAGAAATATTTGTATCTTATGCATATCATATGTAGCTCATAGGGTAGACCATAAGAGAATGTGGTAAATTTTAAGTCACTGATGTTAAGTATGTTTTCTGGCCATAGGAGAATTAAATTAAAACTCAAGAGTAATGAGATAATACCAACTAAAATTTAAAAAACTTGGGATGGGAGAAGGCAAACAACCAAGAACTAAGAAAATTAAAATACCACTAAGTTTGTCATGTCATACAGACATATGTCATATCTCTCCACATGAATGACACAGGTTCATATATCTTTATCTCCTGTCTTTAATTTTTTTTAATAGAGCACTGATCAGCTCTGGATTATGATGTGCTGGGGAAAACTGAACATGGGACCTCTGACTCTTCAAGCATGAATATCCATGGGTTACCATTTTATTTTCTTCTATCTACCTCTCTTTAGATATATACCTATCTACATTACAGATGCATAAATCAATATATCTTCATATGCAATCAAGAATTGAAGAATTTGGCCTTAGTTGGTACCTAGTGTAATTATAACAAAATAAAACAACACCAAAGGCATAATGGGATTGCTACAGTTCAGAATTTCAAGTATAAAAAGTTTTCTTGGGCAGGGGTAGATAGCATAATGGTTATGCAAACAGACTCTCATGCTTGAGGCTCTGAAGGCTCAGGTTCAATGCCACCACCACCATAATCCAGAGCTGAGCAGTGCTCTGATAGAAAAAAAAAAAGTTTTCTTTTCTTGAACTAGCATTCATTCTGTATTTCTTCCTAATTTTAATTATAATGCCATTTGTAGGTCGAATTGAAAGAGTTAAGTGTATATCTTATAAACAATCAGAAAACAAAGTGCATTAAATAGATGAGTTTAGGATTAATATGTGCATAATAATGCTAGAGTAACTAAGCCAATATCAGAAAAAATGTCTACATCAAGAAAAACATTACTATAAAGATAAAACATAATAGTACATGAAAGGAATAGTCTAACAATAAATATACTAAACAGAAATGTATATTAATCTATAAAGCAGCAAGGTATAAGAAACAACAATTTACTCAATTAAAGTAAGCTGAAATTAATAAAGGATTTTATTAGAACAGCTAGAAATAAATTGGCAAATGCATGGTGAATCTAATTTAAAGAATACCGTAAAGCTCATATGGTAGACTTTAAGAGAATGTGGTATATTTTAAATTACCATGTCAAGTATGTTTCTGACCACAGTATTATTAAATTAAAATTCAACAATAATAAGATACCTAAAAAAGCACACACAAATTTATAGATTCAATAAAATACCAACTAAAATTTCAAAAACTTGGGATGTGAGAAGGCAAACAATCTAAAAGAAGTAAGAAAATTAAAATACCACTAAGTTTGCCATGTCATATAATTTGATGTCAAGATGAAGCATAAATTTAGAAAAAAGAAGATAAAATTTTTTTATTATAAAGATATTAAACACATAATTTATTGAAGAAAATAAGATATGCATATATATGTATATATAGTTTCTAAGCAAGACTAAGCAATTATATAATGTCTTCAGGGGAAAATGATTCATCTCTACAAATACTTCACACTACATGCAAGTATTGACTCAAAATGGATTACAGAATATCAAAAACTGAAACAATAAAAGATCCTAAAAGACAATATTGAAGAAAGAAAATTAACCTAAGGTAAGCAAAGTTTCTTATTTAGCAGCCAACAGAATAGATTAAAAAAGCAAAGTAGGGGAGCCAGGCAGTAGCTCAGCGGGGTTAAGTGCATACGTCATGAAATACAAGGACAGATGTAAGGATCCCGGTTCGAGCCCCTAGCTCCCTACCTGCAGGGGAGTGGCTTCATAAGCAGGTGAAGTAGGTCAGCAGGTGTCTATATTTTTCTCCCCCCTCTCTGTATTCCCCTATTCTCTCGACTTCTCTCTGTCCTATCCAACAATAAAAATAATATAACAAAGGTGGGAGTCGGTCGGTGGCGCTGCTGGTTAAGTGCACGTGGCGCAAAGCGCAAGGACTTGCTTAAGGATCCCGGTTTGAGCCCCTGGCCCCCCACCTACAGGGGAGTCGCTTCACAAGCTATGAAGCAGGTCTGTAGGTGTCTTTCTCTCCCCCTCTCTGTCTTCCCTTCTTCTCTCCATTACCCTCTGCCCTATCCATCAATAACAACAACAATAATAGCCACAACAAGGGCAACAAAAGGGAAAATAAATACATGTTTTTTAAAAAAGAAAAAAAACAGTAACAACAGCAATAACAACAAGGGCAACAAAATGGAAAAAAATGGCCTCCAGGAGCAGTAGATTCCTAGTGCAAGAGCACCAAGACCGAGAGAGAACCCTGGGGATAAAAAAGAAAGAAAATGTAATCAAATTAAACATAAAAAAATATTACTCAAAAAATGGAAAAGAAAGCCACTGAATTAAGGATGTATTGAAAATAAACATATATATCAAAGGACTTATTAAAGAATAAGTAAAAAACTATTTGTCTTTTACAAATCAAAAGTAGTAATACAAAAGCCAATTTAAAAATAGCCAAATATTTCAGTAGCTACTTCAGAAAAGAATATAAGCAGATGACAAAAACACAAACTATAAGATGTTCTATTACATTAGTCATCAAGGAAATGCAAATTAAAACCCCTTTTAATAATATCACATACACGTTAAAATGGTTAAAATATAAAAAGGCTAACAACATGAGGCTTCTCAGGGATGCAGAGTAGAGATCAGTAAACTTTTTGTTTAAAGGGTCAGACAGTAAATATTTTAAACTTTGAGGGCCATGTGGTCTTTGTCACAATCACTTAATTTAGCTTTTGCTGCGTTAAAAACAGCTCATTCAGAGACAAGCATGTTTGTGCAGTTGTTTTGAGCGAGTGGTTGTATTTCAATACGAGATCATTTACAAAGTCCAATTTGACCAGTGAATTATAGTAAGCAAGTCAAAAGGAGCTCTAATAAATTGCCCAGATAAATGTCAATCAATTGGTACAACCACTAAGAAAAAAACTATCATTTCTTTCTCTTCCTTCCTTCCTTCCTTTTGTTTTCATTTATTTAGTTTGATTATCGCTAGGGCTTCACCACTTCAGGCTGGAAAAAAAATTTTTTTTTTCCAGATAGAAAGACAATGACAGAGTTATATTACTTTACTCTAGTATAGGGGCCACGCTGGAAACTGGATTGTTTGCATGACAAAGCAAACATGCTATCCAACTGAGCTATCTTGATGGCCCTATGATTTCTTAAAATGTTAAGCCGATGTCAACTGGTAACTAATTTTCCAGTCTTAGAAAACTTAGCAGTTTCCAGACTGGAAAACTTAGAAGTTTTCCAAAGAAACAAAACAGCCATACAGAACTTCAATACAAATGCTCATAGAAAACATTTTCAGGGGATCGGCGGTAGCGCAGTGTGTTAAGCGCACATGGCGCAAAGCATAAGGACTGACATAAGGATGCCAGTTAGAGCCACTGGCTTAAAGGGTTTGCTTCACAAAAGGTGAAGCAGGTCTGCAGGTGACTCTCTTTCTCTCTACCTCTGTGTCTTCCCCCTCCACTCTTGATTTCTCGGATAGGTCCAACAACAACGATATCAATAACAACAGCAACAATAACCACCACCACAACAATAAAACAATAAGGGCAACAAAAAAGAGAAAAAAATAGCCTCCAGGAGCAGTGGATTCCTGCTGTAGGAGCCCCAGCAATAACCCTTGAGGTAAAAGAAAAAAAAAAAAAAGAAAGAAAAAATTAGTATCAGAGCCCAGCAGGGGTACACCTGGTAAAGTATACTCCAGGATTCAATCCCCTGGTCCCCACCTGCAGAGAGGAACCCCCTAGAGCAATAAAGCTGTGTTGGAGGTGACTCTCTATCCCTTTTCCTTTCTCCCTTCCTCTCCCTTCTCAATTTCTCTCTATCCTATCAAAGAAAAGGAAAGAGAGAGAGAGAGAGAAAAGTCAGCAGGAGCAGTGGATTCATCCTATAAGCCACAGCAGTAATCATGGTGGCAATTAAAAAGTAATTAATTCACAGGGGTAGATAGCATAATGGTTATGCAGATTCTCATGCCTGAGGCTCCAAAGTCCCAGGTTCAATCCCCTGCGTGGCCACCATAAGCCAGAGCTGAGCAGCACTCTGGTAAAAAAAAAAAAAAGTAATTAATTCATGAAGTTAAGAAATAAAAACAGTTAAATATCCACAACAAGTAAATAAAAAACTGTAATATATTCACTATATGGAATGCTATTCAGTAATAGAAAAAAAATACTGATATATAAAATCATATTGAAAAGCCTCCAAATGTTATGGTAAGCAATATGTATATATATATATATATATATATATATTTGTCATTATGTAAAATGCAAAATAATATATAGCTTAAAATTTTTCTTACTGGAGAATTAGAAAAAATATATTTTGCAGTGATAGTAGTTTTATTGGTATATACCACAATCAATATAAATTGGCCCCAAATGGGCTGGCTTATCTTTCATGGCCTGGAGGCAGAGGAGATGACCTGAAATTGATACTGTATTAAACTTAATTGAAGCTGTTAATATGATAAACTGAATTGGAAAACAAAAGGATAACCACAGGGGATCATACTGAGATAACCCACTCGAAATACTGAAGAACAGGAGCAGTGAGGAAATTTATAGTACATTCCTCCATTTAGGAGGAAGTCTGAGGCTCTAGAAGAAAAACTTAAAGGCTCTCAGGTCTAGGTTTAGAGGTCCTTCCATCCCTCACTGATTGTCACAAAATCCACCTCCTATTGTTCTTACCCTCTGCACTTCTACCTGCATAACAGTCTGGCACTCTTTTAGAAAGTGAGAGGTTGATTTAATATAGTTCAATCTTTGATTGCAGATTTGAACAACAATCACATAGATTTCCCTTTATAAATAAATGATGACAAGTTTGATTTTTTTTGTACCAAACCCTCTGTTGGTGTCATTATTACATGAAGTGAATTGAGACCAAGAGCTTGCAAAAGAACATTTCCACAATAAGAAGGAAGAGATGCAATCTAAACTTCCCATCAACAAAGTTACCAAGGAAACAACAGATATATAGAGTTTCTCTCAGAATGGTCTCTCTCATTCTGTCTCTTAATATGAAATGAAAAGGTTGGCTCAACAGCATTGGAATGTGCATACATAATATGTTGGCACTACAAAGAAAACATTTCAGTCACTCATTGAATATTATTTATTCCTCAGACTGGTAGGAACAGACAGGAATAAAGAGGAAAAAGAATTCCTCACCTTACTAAGTTTACGGTATGTAATAGAAAAACACAATTTAGATAATCATGAAAAAATAGAAGTAACATAAATTATAAATTATCTGAGAAGCATTTAGAAATTAAACGACAGCATACATTTCAAAATTTTAAAAGATCATAAAACATTCTAAAATATGCAAAATTGCACACAACTAAAATTATATATAGTTACTTCCAATCTGTAAATGAAAAACATTTAATAGGGAAAGCACTTTTCTCAAGGTCATGAAGTATTTCAGCTTGGAAATCTGGAACTATGTGAATCTAGAGTGTAATTGTATCTTATTATACAAAACAGGCCACTATTCATTTAATAGCCATATAAATATGAAACTGAAATAATTAAACAAGAAGACCTATATAACTTTGTCTTAGCATCCTGAATTTTATTTTTATTTTCCTTTAAACTCATATGTTTATAATTTTTCTATTTTCCTCAATGTAGAATTGTATATCATTTCTCAAGATTCCAAAAGTGAACCTTTATTTGTTGTTAAAGAAGTACATTTATCTTTTTAAAAAAATATTATTTATTTTGGATAGAGACACAGATGAATTGAGAGGGGAAGGGTAACAGAAAGGGAAAGAGAAGCAGCGACACCAGCAGTACTGTTACACTACTTATGAAATTTCTTGTTGTAGATGGGGACCAGAGGCTTGAACGGGGATCCCTGAGTATTGTGGCTTGTGCACTCTATCTGATAAGCACCACCCAGCTATAGCATACCACTTTCAGAACCAGAGACTTCTTTAATTGCCTACTACTTTTTAAATGAATGCTTGAAATATTCTGAGCTTATGATTATGTACATCATGTTTGATTTAGAATTTGTTTAGAATCAAATATAGTCATAATTTGGTGAGTAGTTAACTAGTTTGCAATTCAGTAAAAAAGAAAGTGTCCTGTTTCTTGTTATATTAGCATTCCCTAAGCAAATAAGTGAAGAAAAGAATTACCAAGATAAGCAAAAACATTGGTGAGCTGAGCGGTGATGCACCTGGTTGAATGCACACATTACAGTGTGCAAGGACCCTGGTTCAAGCCATTTGTCCCCACCTGCAGGGGGCAGACTTCCCAAGATGTGAAGCAGTAGTCTATTTCCCCTTTCTCAACTTCTGTCTCTATCCAACATAAAAATAAAGTACTTTTTTAAAACACAGACTGAGTATTTTTAATATATAGGCTGTGTATTTGATATGCAGACTCTCTCAAAAGCCTAGACTAGGTAGATCAGAAACAACCAGTGGCACAGCTATATAAGATACTGGGTACTATACAGCAAACCCTAACAAAAGGACTTTTTAAAGTTAACCCAATTGCCAAATAATGTGATGATAGCATTAACTATTCATTGTCTTTTTGAATCTAAGACAGCAGGATACTCACATCTCCACTATAGAGCCTATATTTCCCTGAGTCCTGGAACCTTAGGATATGGCCCACTTTCCCACATGCCTCTCCCAATCCATATAAAATAATATTGCATCTGCCGATCACAACCTAATCAACGCAACGATGGCCACCTCAACATGCTTAAGCTCAGACTGTGTCCAGAGACTACAGGTGTGGAATGACAACCCTTCAGCTTCATCACTTGGGTGAGACCTTTCCTTTCATAGTATTCTCTAATTCCATCCCAGGTGAATCACTTTCTAACAAAGTCCCAAAACCTAGATATAGATCAGGTTCTGTGAAAGAGAGCATATGTTCTCATGTATCCATAAACTAGTGCAAAATATATACCTGAAAGCAGAAGTACACTAGAGTTTGCAGTGAGTACCCCCCCCCCAACACTTCCTCTCCACTATTCCAACCTTTGGGTCCATGATTGCTCAACAATTTGGTTTTGTATGTTAACTCTCTTTTCAGCCCCCAGGTTCCAGATGCCACCAGGATGCTGGCCAGGCTTCCCTGGACTGAAGACCCCACCAATGTGTCCTGGAGCTCAGCTTCCCCAGAGACACACCCTACTAGGGAAAGAGAGAGGCAGACTGGGAGTATGCATCGACCAGTCAACGTCCATGTTCAGCGGGGAAACAATTACAGAAGCCAGACCTTCCACCGTCTGCAACCCACAAGGACCCTGAGTCCATGCTCCCAAAGGGATAGAGAATGGGAAAACTATCAGGGGAGGGGATGGGATATGGAGATTGGGTAGTGGGAATTGTGTGGAGTTGTACCCCTCCTACCCTTTGGTTTTGTTAATTTTTTCTTTCTTAAATAAAATATAAATTAAAAAAATAAAAAATAAAATAAAATAATAAAAAATAAAGTACTAAAAAAGATAAGCAAAGCATCATTTGCCTGTTCTTTTAATGGGATAAATTAATATTTCACAATATATTTTAATACAATAATTCTCCTGGATATGCTAACGAGAAGGGGGAATGAAACTCTGTTATTGAAATCAATATTGATGATGATGTTATAATAAAGATGATGTCTCAAATCTCCCAGTTTGGAATAAACAGGTCACTTTTTCTAACAAATCGATATTTACCTTAGTTTGTATTTTTAGCGCTCACAGCTTAGGGTCTTATATTAAGTTTTTCAAATAGTTATATTAGATTTCATAAACTGAAATAAACTTTGCAACATTTTTGTTGAATTAGATGCATTGATATTTGTAATTTTATTAGCTATTATTTATTATCCATTTCAAACAAAGTGTAGACACTTGATTTTATTAAATGAGTAGTGATATGAATTGCTGATGATTTTATGGATTAATTTTGGAAAAACAGTATCTGTAAGTATATACTAAAAGGCAATATGACAATCTCATTGAAAATAAGTCTATGCACTCTTTTGGCATTCACATCAGTGGGACAAATTTCAGTTAATAACCAAAATTTTACCTTGAAAACTATACCTTCTTTTTTTCCACCCTATGAGACAAATGTAATTAAAATAAAAAGTTTTTTATTTGTTGAGAAAGAAAGCAAAAGTATGTGTATATATGGTAAGCTAATGCATTATAGTAGTCATAAAATTAGTATGATTGATGGCTAAAAATTAATATAACCCAACAATATATGTATATGTATATACATATATAAATAACTATATACATACATAAATTTATATGTATGTGCTTTATGATAGAGAACATACAATATAAAAATCCCATTTCAAATCTTTATTGCCCTACCAATATTAAATAAATAAGATACAACACATGTAAAAATGTAAAATCTTGGCAGGGTAGTAGTGTACATGTGACTGCTGATAGTTCTTATCTTTTAATGCTGTAAAAGGAGGTAATCTCAGATAGAATATAAGTGAGAATTCAAACAGCAGTAACAAAATGAACAAATATATAGGAAAAGAGAAGGCAGAAAAGACAGTGATATGGCCAGTGTTGGTGAACCAAGGCCACTATGGAAAAACTAGACATCAGAACAGAAACACTTACATCTTAATCTTTATCATACTCACTGTCACTAGAAAAAGGAAAAGTGTTGGGTGGAATTAGTCAGGAAGAGAGGGATGAATACAGGATAACTACACATGTAGGTGGAACTTGGGAGAAAGAATTAAAAAGGGAGAACAAGGGAAAAAAAACTTGTGCTGGGAACAGGGTTTACTGCACCAAAGCAAGGGATTAGGCAAGAAAGGGAATGGAGAGTTCAGGGGAAAGGCCTTTGGGTTTGGAGTCCTTAGGGGAGTGGGGTGTGGGAATTCACGATTATGCTGAAGGACCAAAACACAAGTATGCACAAAGATGCTGTAACTCATTATCCCCCTACTTAAAAAAAAACTGTAAAAGCTATGTTGATGAGACAGTAACTAATAATTTCAATGTATGTCTTAAATCAATGAATTTCCCTCTTACATGTGACAAATGATTTGTCTGTGTGATGTTTTCATCCAGCAGTTGTAACACAAAAAGTTTGCACAAAAAAACTTATTTTTCTTGATAGTAATTGTTAAAAACTGAGTAGGAAAACAAAAACAACAACATTTGCTCGCATTAAGTACGAATGATTATGTAACTAAATTCAGGAGACCCAAATCCCAAAAGGAACTCTTTGGTCTTGCTAAAATAAAAATGAAAGCAAAATTGATAAGTAAAATGTATTCTATTCAGAGTCATAAGAGAAAATAGTAAATCTACTTTGCTAAATGTCCTTCTTATTTCAAGAAATAAAATTAATCTTGAAGAATTATCCCTATATAGTGTTAAATAAAAATAATATGTACACATTCATATTTCCCCTTCATATATTGCTTTAAAGTTAATATTCAATCTTGAATATAAGGTAGGGTCAAAAGATGCAGACTCTCTCCATATTACTTACTTTTTGTTTGTTAGAGACTTCTCATATATTCATTTCATTTCATAAAATAGAATAGCATACAAGTGGAAAGTGTCATAGAATTAAAAAAAATTACTTTCTAACTTACATGTCAAAGAAATGCATGAGTATATGTGAATTTCACCAAAATTTATTAACATGCAAACAAATACTTATTTTAAAATCTCTTACCTCTTTCCAGGGAAATACTTAAATTTCTGAGGTGTATTTATTCAATCCAGTGGATTATTTTAAGTACATGGAAACTGGAAGTACCCTATAAAAATTAACACATCTGTTCTTAAAATTCAAGTAGCAATCACTTAATAATTGTTACTCTAAATTAAGTCAGTATAAACCTTCAGATATTTTGCATAAGAAAATATGTTAGAATAACAATAATAACATGTGGTTAATTACTCTACTTGACAAATATTTCAATTTGTATTCTCTAAGTAAATGACAATTTGCAACCACCAATTACGTTTGAGGTACTAAGGGAAGTAATTCATTATTTAGTCTATGATCCTATTAAAGAATAACTGATTTATTTTAAATTAGTTGAAATTCTAACATGTTCTATTGATTTGCGCAGAATGCTGTAATGTCATTAACATTTTTCACAACTGATGATCAAAGGTTCACATTGACAGCCCAGCAAAGCAGTAATTTCATGGTACTGCTAGCAAGTAACAGGATTTCACTTTAACAGTAGCTTTTTTATTTTTGCTTATAAAGAAAATGTACTACATATTAAGAATAAACAGAAAAAATAAATAAATGTACTATATATTGAGAATACAACATTAAAATAGTGAGTTTTCAAATCTAAAGTCAGAAACATCATCTGATTTTTTTCATTTTATTAAAATAAATGTTTTATAACATTGATCATGTATTCTTTCATACTTGAAATAAACAGTAGAAATAAAATAAAGTGAAGATGGTGGACTGAGAAGCTGCTAGTGGCTTGAGCTCAGACCACATCCTCTGGAAACAGTAGGATTTTCTGCCTTTAGTAGGCCAGTCAATAAGGGGTCCTAGCGGTGACACCAAGGAGGTGACTATAACTTAATTTGGGTTAAAAAAATAGAGTAGAAAAAAAGAAAAAAAAATTTTTTCTTTTAAATTATTATCTCCAAAGCACACCTCCTCCCCCTTCGCCTCCCCCCATAACCAGTCCCTGGGGACCAGCTCCTAGCAGGCTGCCCTGCTGAGCTTCTTACTTTACCAAGATTCCTGTCCCACCAGGGAGTATCATTCATTCTAAGTCTAGTCCCTTCTGAAACCTCTGGCCTTTTTTCTTTCTAAGTAGCCAACCCCCCCACCCCCGCATAGCTAACTAAATAATTTTTAAATTTTTTTAAATAAAAAACTCTTTCCTTCCACCGCTCTTTTATTACTGTTCTTTTTCTTATCTTTTTCTTATTTCTCTCTTTCTTTTTTTTTCTTTTTCTCATTCTTGTCATCCTTTCTTCCTTAATCCTACAGCTTCCAAAGCCACAGGCTCCATCCCCCACACCACCAAACAGTGTGCTTTCACTGAATTTCACTGATACACCTTTGGGAATTATTTTGGGGAAGAATTCTGACTAAGAGTGGACTCTCACTCCCAGTATCTCTGCTCAACTTCCCTTCCTCCTTTAGCTACCCCTAGAATATATAGTGGATATTAGATTTGCATAACTATTTCACCTATCCTTGTCTAGTCCTGAGGTTTTTCTTGTTTGTTTTTCCTTCTTAACAATCAGCTGCCACTGCTCACAAGGTTTGAGGTAAACTGGGACAGGTTTTTTTTTTTACCCTGCTCTATTTTATTATTAATATTATATAAAGGCATATATCTTCCTCCCCCCCATTAGGTTGATCAGAATTAACTCTTAGGGTATCTTTCATTGCTAGGGTAGTGGGCATCTTATCTATTCTGGATCTACCTCCTCTACAGACTCTACCCTTTCTTCTCCTCCTAGCTAATTAAAAAAAAAAAATTAAATTAAATTAAAAATAAAGTAATCAAAAAAACCCTTTATTTTCACTGCTCTTTAATTACAGCTCTTTTTCTTATCTTTTCTCTTTTCTCTCTCTCTCGTTTCTTCTTTTTTTTTTAATCTTGTCATATACTTCTTCCTTTCTTCTTCTTTGCTTTTCTGAATTTAGGAATTATTTTGGGGAAGAAATCTGACTCAGAGTGGACTCTCTATGTGTGTATCTCTGCTCTACTTCCCTTTCCCCTCTTGTTAACCCTAGAATATACAGTGGATAGTAGATTTGCCTGTCTATTCTTGCGATCCCTGCTTTCTTTTCTCTTTCTTCTTCAGTGGGTTTTGGTTACTATTTTTTCACAGACTGGAGACATTGTTTGGCTACCTGGTAGTAATTAAACTGCTTAAATACTTGCTTCAGTTGCTATTATAATTCCTGAGGTGGGTGAATGCAATTGTCATGAAGATATTTAGTACAGTGTTGCTTGTACTCAAGACACAACAACTGAGGAACAACAGAGCATAAAAAAAAAGAAACACATAAAAAAATGGGTAGATCAAAAACAAATAAAACTGCTACCCAAATGAATGAAGACAAGAGCCCAGAAGAAACTACAAATCAGCCAGAAGTAACCATAGATAAGAAAAGTATGCAAGCAATAATAAACTTATTAATCACAGAAATGAAAACAACATTGGAGGAAAGGAATGGCAGTGTTAGGGAAACAACAGTTGAGACCCCCAAGGAAAATACTGATTATCTTTTTTTTTTTATTTTTTATTTTTTTATTTTTTATTTAAGAAAGGATTAATTAACAAAACCATAGGGTAGGAGGGGTACAACTCCACACAATTCCCACTGCCCAATCTCCATATCCCACCCCCTCCCCCGATAGGAAAATACTGATTATCTTGAGGCAATTAGAGAACTGAAAGCTGAAACAGCTATAATGAAGAAAGAAGCTGAGGCAAGGGGAAGCAGACTAACAGAAGCAGAAAACAGAATTAGTCAGAGGATGAGTTAGAGAAAACGAAGAAAGAGGTGAAAAAGCTCAAAGAGATTGAGAGACACTGAAAACAACAACAGAGACATATGGGATGATCTCAAAAGAAGTAACATTTGTATAATTGGCCTGCCAGAGGAAGAAAGAGAGGAAGGGGAAGCAAACATTCTAGAAGAAATAATAGAAGAAAACTTCCCACACCTGAATAGCAGAAAGGACATCAAGATTCAAGAGGCCCAGAGAGTTCCAAACAGAATCAACCCAGTCCTGAAGACACCAAGACACATCATAGTCACAATGAGAAGAAGTAAGGATAAAGAAAGGATTCTAAAGGCTGCAAGAGAGAAACGAAAAGTCACATACAGAGAAAACCCATAAGATTATCTGCAGACTTCTCCACTCAAACTCTAAAAGCCAGAAGAGAGTGGCAAGATATCTATCGAGCCCTGAATGAAAAAGGGTTTCAACCAAGGATAACATATCCTGCTAGGCTTTCATTCAAACTAGATGGAGTGATCAAAATCTTCTTAGGCAAACAACAGTTAAAGGAAGCAACCATCACCAAACCGGCCCTGAAAGAGGTTCTAAAAGACCTCTTATAAACAAGAACATCACTATAATACTGGCAATATATCAGAGCAAACAAAAATTTATTTTGAAAAATGGCACTATAATACATTAAATCCATAATATCAATAAATTTCAATGGCTTAAACTCACCCATCAAAAGGCACAGAGTTGGGGGATGGATCAGAAAACATAACCCAACCATATGCTGCTTGCAAGAATTCCATCTGTCACAACAAGATAAACACAGACTTAAAGTGAAAGGATGGAAAACTATCATACAGGCTAATGGACCAAAAAAAAAGGGCAGGAACAGCCATTCTCATCTCAGACACAATAGATTTTAAATTAAATAAAGTAATAAAAGATAGGCAAGGACATTACATAATTATTGGAGGGTCAATCAGCCAAGAAGACTTAACGATTATTAACATCTATGCACCCAATGAGGGTCCATTAAATACGTCAAGCACTTACTGAAAGAATTTCAAAAATACATCAATAGTAATACAATAATAGTGGGAGACTTCAATACCCCACTCTCACACGTAAACAGATCAACAAAGCAGAGAAGCAACAAAGATACAAGAGAATTAAATGAAGAGATGGACAGACTAGACCTCGTGGACATTTTCAGAGTCATTCACCCCAAAAAACTGGAATACACCTTCTTTTCAAATCCACATAACACATACTCAAGGATAGACCACATGTTAGGCCACAAAGATAGCATCAATAAATTCAAGAGCATCGAAATCATCCCAGGTATCTTCTCAGACCACAGTGTAGTAAAACTAACACTTAACAACAAACAGAAAATTATTAAAGGTCACAGAATTTGGAAACTAAGCAACATACTCCTTAAGAACCACTGGGTCAGAGATTCACTCAAGCAGGAAATTCAAATGTTCTTGGAAACAAATGAAAATGAAGACAGAACCTATCAAAATATTTAGGACACAGCTAAAGCAGTACTGAGAGGGAAACTTATAGCCATACAATCACATATTAAACACCAAGAAGAAGCTCAAATGAACGACCTTACTGCACACCTCAAGGACTTAGAGGAAGAGGAACAAAGGAACCCTAAAGCAACCAGAAGGACAGGAATCACTAAAATTAGAGCAGAGATAAACAACACTGAAAATAAAAGAACCATACAAAATATCAATGAAGCCAAATGTTGGTTCTTTGAAAGATTAAACAAAATTTACAAACCCCTAGCTAGACTCACCAAACAAAAAAGAGAGAAGACTCAAATTAATAGAATTGTAAACGATGGAGGAGATATCACAACTGACACCACAGAAATACAGAGAATCATGGGAAACTTTTATAAAGAACTGTACACCACCAAGCTAGAGAATCTGGAAGAAATGGAACCATTCCTAGAAACATATGCCCTTCCAAAACTGAACCAAGATGAACTACAAAATCTAAATGCACCAATCACAGACAAAGAAATTGAAACCGTTATTAAGAATCTCCCCAACAACAAAAGTCCTGGACCAGATGGCTTCACAAATGAATTACTAAATAATGTGAAGATAACATTAACTATCGATTGTCTTTTTGAACCCTAAGACAGCAGGAACCTCACATCTCCACTATAGAGCCTCTACTTCCCCCAGTCCTGGAACCTTTGGATAGGGACCACTTTCCCGCATGCCGCTCCCAATCCATATCAAATAATATTGCATCTGCCGATCACAACCTAATCAACACCATGATTGCCACTTCAACATGCTTCACCTCAGACTGTGTCCAAAGACTTCAAGTGTGGAATGACAACCCTTCAACTTCATTACTCGGGTGAGACCTTTCCTTTCATAGTATTCTCTAATTCCATCCCAGGTGGTTCACTTTCTAACAAATTCTCCAAACCTAGATATACACCAGTTTCTGTGAGAAAGAGCATATGTTCACACGTATCCATAAACTATTGCAAAATATATACCTGAAAGCAGAAGTACACTAGATTTTGCAGTGAGTATCCCCCTAACACTTCCTCTCCACTATTCCAGGCTTTGGGTCCATGATTGCTCAACAATTTATTTAGCTTTGTATGTTAACTCTTTTTCAGTCACCAGGGTCCAGACGTCATCAGGATGCCGGCCAGGCTTCCGTGGACTGAAGACCCCACCAATGTGCCCTGGAGCTCTGCTTCACCAGAGACCCACCCTACTAGGGAATGAGAGACGTAGACTGGGAGTATGGACCGACCAGTCAACGCCCATGTTCAGCGGGGAAGCAATTACAGAAGCCAGACCTTCTACCTTCTACTACCCACAATGACCCTGGGTCCATGATCCCAGAGGGATAGAGAGTGGGAAACCTATCAGAGGAGGGGATGGGATATGGAGATTGGGTGGTGGAAATTGTGTGGAGTTTTACCCCTCCTACCCTATGGTTTTGTTAATTTATCCTTTCTTAAATAAAAAAAAAAGAAATAAAATAAAGCATTTCAAGTCAGAAGAAAAATTTGGTCAAAACAAGTAAAATATGCAGAAGGGATTTGTCAAATAAATATTAATATTTATCAAATAATATTTATTAAACTTATTAAACATTGGTCTTTATAAATTAATAAAAGTTACAATAATTCAGAATTGGTAATATTACTTCTATCAGTTATTTCCAATCCTGTTCATTAAGTTTACATTTTGAAAAATATAGTTTATTTCCACGCTGTTATAGTTTCAAGAAATAGAAGACATCTTACCCTATATGCGTGCATATACCTTTTTTTTTCTCTCTCACAATGTGACATGGTTAGAAAAACTTAAATACTGGTTCAAGCCCCAAGCTCCCCACCTGCAGAGGAGTCCCTTCACAGGCTATGAAACAGGTCGGCAGGTATCTACCCTTTTTCCCCTCTCTGGCTTCCCCATCTCTCTCCATTTCTGTCTGTGCTATTCAAAAACAATGACATCAGTAATAACAACAACAATAATAACCACAACAAGGGCAACAAAGAGGAAAAAAAAAAAAGCTTCCAGGAGCAGTGGATTTGTGGTGCAGGCACCAAGCCCCAGCAATAACCCTGGAGGCAAAAAAAAAAAAAAAAGATAAAAAGATAATTTATTATCTCACACATACGTGAACACTGAAAATCACATGGCAATGCTGCATTAAATTTTCCTTAGATTTATGCATCACAAGCTTGTGAAATTATTTCATGGTGGTAATAAGAACAAAGAGATATTTGGGGATTAGGAGTCACATAACTGAGAATAATATTTTTGAAGTTTCATCTAGGTGGATATTAAAATACTATATAACAAGGGAGATGGGGAAAGTTGGTAGGGGGGATAAACTCTTAGCATAAGAAAGATGAGACTAGAGGCTGGTGGGTGACTTCTATAATAAGGATTAACAGATGGTATCTATAAGGTCCCAAGCACAGGTATGGGGGTATAGGGAACAGGAAGAACATAACTGCCAGTGACACTGAAGAGCAAAGAACATTACCCCTCACTGACTCTCAGTGATTTCAGTGACAGGGTAGTAGTCGTCACTTGATAATTAGCTTGAGAGACAGAATCATCAGGAAATAATTAGGCTTTTCTTAGAGACAAGAAAAATATGTAAACATGGAAAGTAAAAAAGACATTGACAGTGCACAGGAACACACGTTCAAGCCCATTACAGTGTACAAGGACCCAGGTTCAAGGTGCTAGTCCCCACCTGCAGGAGGAAAGTTTCAGGAGTGGTGAAGCAGGGCTGCAGGTGTCTCTCTGCCTCTTTCCCTGTCTTCCCTCCTCTCTCAATTTCTCTCTATTTCTATTTAATAATAAATACATAAATAGATAAAGAAAATATTTTTAATAAGACATTGACAAGTTCTAAAGTGCATAGTTAAAGAGTATTAAGAGAGAGAAGACTGGAGACTGAAAATGAGCATCTTGACAATCAGGAGTGATTTGGAAATGATTTCAGTTCAAATGACATTTTATAAGAAAACAGGCATAAAAAATAAATCAAGCCCTGAGAAGGTTGTTGATTATTTTCAAAAGTATCCAGGGCTTTAGGGTGTTTTATGATCCAGTGAAGGATGTGTGAATGTCTTTAGAATTTTGATAGACAACTTTAAGATAATACACAGGCTCTTTCTCCTTTGACTTTCATTAGTGGTGACTGGTAAAGGAAAAATACAGATGTCTTTTTGAGTGACACAAAAAATAGGATAGATACTCTAGAAAACAACATACACTAATGATACTGTCAAACTTGTGAGCCTTGTTGATGGAAGCCCAGATATAACTTGTGTTGAATCTTCTACCCACAGCCAGGCAGCAGTATGCATCATAAAGCAGTCTAATCTCCTTTTGATTTCTGACTATATCAAAAACAAGTATTTCCATATTTTATCACTTTATGGGTGGTGGTAGTGGGGTTAGTAGTTTTCAATATCGTTCTTGATACACCCATTTTTTTTGTATGTTAGACGTTTATCCTGATGCTATTAATGTTCTATTTCATGAACAGCTTCATAAATTTTGTTCTGATTGTTAGTAATCCACATAGATATTTATTAAAAATTCAGTAACTATTGGAGTATTCACTATGTATCAGACACATATTTTAGGCAGTAATGACAATGTAAATGTCTAACCATAATGTACTTGCTCATAAACAAACAATAAACTGATTAACATAATCACTCAAAGATAGACAATGATAAGTGCTATAAATAAAGATTGAAGGGTGCAGACTGCAGTGACTCCATGACAGGCTCCAAAAACTGCAGAAATGAGATAGGCCCCAGTTTCAGAAGAACAGGTCCTGGAATTCAGGACCATTACTTGAAATTGAACCCATGTCCCTGAGTCAACAGGAACAAAGATAAGCTGAGCATTAAGAAAGGCATCTCCGGAGAGATAGAGCCAAGGCATGGAGAGATAGAGACCATTAAGCATTTCCCCACATTTCCCCCAGATGTGTAAAGAAGATAACCACAAGGTTAAGATTCTCATGTATGCTATGTAACCCATACCCTATATATCTCCTCGTGTGGTGGGGTTTGTGGTCAAGCACCTAGAACAACTGTGAGGTCTCGGCCCTAGCCCCATGCCTGGGCTAGAAATAAAGGCTCTTTGTTTTTACATCACTCTGGTCTCTCTTGGTGAATTTCTTGGATTACGGAACCTAACAAGATAATACCATTTTCCTTCCATTTTCTCCTCGCTTCCTCACTCTCTCTCTCTCTCTCTGCCTTCATTGCTTTCTGCATCTCTAATCTTTATCTCTCATCAGAGAATGGGAATATCAGTTAATCTGGAAGATATATGTATGTCTGCATCTACATATATCAGGCAGTTACACAACTGGTTGAGCTAGAGCACACTTCACCATGTGCAAGGACTCCAGTTCTAACCTGAGGCATGCAACAACATAACATGGTGATACTAAAGCACTGAAGGAAGCTTTCTTGCTGTGGTGTTTCTGCCTTTTTTTCTTTCTATCTGAAAAATGTTGCCTGGAGTGGTGAAGTTCTGGCAATGACAAGACTATAAAAATAAAGATAAAGTAAATTACACCTTGGAAATGTTATTATTTCATCTCTCTCCATATAAAGTGTTTACAATAGATCCACCATGTAGGGATTATTATTTTTTGTTTATTCTAACACACAGGACACAATTCCACTATTACACCTATGACTAAAATTTACTAGTTGACAAGATGAAAATATGCATCTTCTCAAATTATATACAGAACCTTCTGTAACATGTGTGCTCAACCAGGTGCACCACCACCCAGCTCCTTATACAGAACCTTCTGACATGGTGTTTCTCTCTTTTTTTCCCCTCCACCTATCTTTAGGAATATTGTTAGCAGTCAAGTAATGCACCTACAGGTACAGGTACAAATAACTGACCCAAGTTGATAGTTTTTTGTTTTTTTTTAGTTTCACCATATATTTTTTCTGCAGCAACAACAAAAATCTTTCAATAAAGGTTTCATTTGTGTCAGGATTTCTGTTTTCTTTTTTGCTCATTTTTTTCTCAAGCACATATTTCTAACCAGAATACTTTTAGCTTGTTTTAAATGACACAGAGAGAGACAGGCTGGGAGTATGGATCGACCTGTCAATGCCCATGTTCAGCGGGGAAGCAATTACAGAAGCCAGACCTTCCACCTTCTGCAACACTACAATGACCCTGGGTCCATACTCTCAGAAGGATAAAGAATAGGAAAGCTATCAGGGGAGGGGATGGGAAATGGAGTTTTGGTGGTGGGAATTCTGTGGAGTTGTTCCTCTCTTACCCTATGTTATTTTTGTCAGTGTTTCCTTTTTTATAAATAAAAATTAAAAAAAAATGACAGGTTTAAGTAAAACTTAAGTGAGGGAATTTCTATTGCAAATAAATGGGTGTTCTTTACCTTTTTTCTTTCTTTGACACTGGTACTCTTTCTCGTTAAATCTAAAGGAGTTGTGGGGAGTCAGGTGGTAGCACAGCAGGTTAAGTCCCAGGCTCCTCATCTACAGGGGAGTCTCTTCACAGACTATGAAGCAGGTCTGCAGGTGTCTATTTTTCCCCATTTCTGTTCCCCTCCTCTCTCCATTTCTCTCTAACAATGATGACATCAATAAGAACAACAAAAATAACTACAACAACAATAAAAACCAACAAGGGCAACAAAAGAGAAAATAAATAGACAAATGAATAAATAAATAAATAAATAAATAAATAAATAAATAAAAGATTAAAGGAGTTGTAACTGACAAGTTTGATATCTACTAGTTCCTACAGAGGTGTACTCAGGACACATTTAGCATTCTAATTTCTGCTATTTATAAAACAATGTCAACTGAACTGAAACTTACTTGGTTGTGTACTTGAAACAAACAACTAAGAAAATTTATTGGAAAAACTGTAAACTTGCATTAATATTTCTAGAAAATATTCTAGATTTTAAAAAATGTTCTTTTTCCTTTGTCTCCCTCTTGCTCACATTTTTCTACCATTTTCCTTCCATTTTCTCTTTCCCTTACTCGCTCTCTTTCTCTCTCTTTCTCTCTCTCTTTCTCTCTCCCTTCATTGCTTCCTCCATCTCTCTTCTATATCTCTCATGAAAGAATGGGAAGATGAGTTAATCTGGAACATATAAACATGTCTACATCTACATATATCAGGCAGTGACACAAGTGGTTGAGCTCGAGCACACACTTTACCATTTGCTAAAGGACTCAGGTTCAAGCCTCCGGTCATCACTGGCAAGGGGGAAAATTCATGAGTGGTGAAGTAGTGCTGCAGGTATCTCCCTCTTACCTTCTCTATCCACCCCCACCCTTCTCAATTTCTCTCTGTTTTATCAAATAAAAAAAGTAAAAATGGCTACCTGGAGCAGTGGGTTTGTTTTGTAGGCATTGAGCCCCAACAATAACCCTGGTGACAAGCAACAACTACAAATAAAACAAACAAACAAAAATATAAGTTGTGTTTGATTTTATTTATGATACAGAATTCTAAGTAACTTTGGCTAAAGTTAGTAACTCTATTTCAAATAACAAATATGTACTCTGTTCTCACAAAAGTATATAAATTTAAGTACCTTCAAATGTTCTTCTATTTATTCTTAGTTGAGGGGGGTTAAATCTTTACATTGTAGTCACTAACATAGGTGTATAGTTCCATTTTTTAAAAAAAATTAGTACTTATTTAATGGATAGAGACAGCCAGAAATTGAGAGGAAGAGGGAGATAAGGAGAAAGACAGAGAGATATCTGCAGCACTGCTTCACCAATTTTGAAGCTTTCCCCCCTGCAGGTGGGGACCTGGTGCTTGAGCCCTGGTCGTTGTGCACTGTAACTATTGCACTCAACCAGGTATGCCACCACCTAGTCCCTATAGTTTCATTATATAACAGGTGCCCAAAGTTTTCTTCCTCTCCTCTCTCCTCCTCTCTCCTCAGAGTTCTTTGCTTTGGTGCAATATTCCGTGTCCATTCCATGTTCCACTTGTGTTCTCTCTCCTCATCCTTACTATATTAAGGATTTACTTATGCATTTGATGAGAGAACAAATGAGAGAGATAGAGAGAAGTAGGAGAAGAGGGAAGAGGAGGAGGAGGTAAAGAAGGAGGAAGAGGCTGAAAATAAGGAGAATGGAAAGAAACAGAAGTGGAAGAAGAAGAGAGAGACAGCATCTACTCTGGTATATGAGGTGCTGGAGATTGATCCTGGAGCATTTCACAAATCCTGGAGGATTTGCATGTGTGTGAGCCCGGGTTAAGTTCACGACACCACATATGTTAGAGTGGTGTTCTAGTTTCTCTTTTGCACATGTGAACACTCACAAATAAACACATATTCAAATTTAAAAAGATATTTATCAAACATGTCCAATATGTCAACCAATGTTTTGTGGGCAAAATTTAATTAGGCATGCAACAAAAATGTACTCAGAGAAGGGACTTGCTTTTTATTTGCAACTATATTCCAATGAATTTAGTAAGCACCAAAGTAGTAATCCATATCACACTATATAGGTTTTAGGAATTCAAATAAATGATTATAAGATTAAATATATATAGTTAAGATTAAAGTGTATATATCCAGGGCTGATACATTATATACATATATATTTTTTTTAATATTTATTTTATTTATTTATTCCCTTTTGTTGCCCTTGTTGTTTTATTGTTGTAGTTATTATTGTTGTTGTCGTTGTTGGATAGGACAGAGAGAAATGGAGAGAGGAGGGGAAGACAGAGAGGAGAAGAGAAAGATAGACACCTGCAGACCTGCTTCACCGCCTGTGAAGCGACTCCCCTGCAGGTGGGGAGCCGGGGGCTCGAACCGGGATCCTTATGCCGGTCCTTGTGCTTTGCGCCACCTGCGCTTAACCTGCTGCGCTACAGCCCGACTCCAGGGCTTATACATTTTATCATAAATTGCTTATAGAAGCCACAGACATTGTAAGGTTCTAGAATACAAAGAAGACAAAGTCAGAACTTAATTTTTAACCAAGTATCTATTAAATTTGGCTTTTCAACATTATAAATTAAACTAAGTAATTATTAGTTAAACTAAAATGTGTTAGAATTAAAACTATCATGCTCTATAAATATTATATAAATTTTTTAAATGTCACCAAAATTCAAGTCCCTTATCTCCACTTGCAAGGGAAGGAATTTCATGAGCAATGGCACTGTGTTGCAGATGAAGAAGGAGGAGGAGGAGAAGGAGGAGGAGGAAAGGAAGGAGAAGGAGGAGAAGGAGAAGCAGAAGAACGAGAAGGAGAAGGAGAAGGAGAAGGAGAAGGAGAAGGAGAAGGAGAAGGAGAAGGAGATGGAGAAGGAGGAGAAGGAGGAGAAGGAGATGGAGATGGAGGAGAAAGAGAAGAAGAGTAATGGGAAGAAGAAAGGTCCTGGGAGTTGTGGAGTCATGGTGTGATAGCACTACTGGAAAAAAAAAATTACAGGAAATAAAAATGAAATGGGATGTTGTTAAGTCCCTTATAAAAGGACATGAAAGCAAACTTTAAAAGTCTTTTAATTTTTTAAATAAGCAGAAAATTAAAATAATGTGGGAAATTATAACATTTACACATTTAAAGTATTATAAAAGGAGATCACCAAACTAAAAAAAATTAACACCTATGACTTCACCATATTATACTGGTTCTATATTGTATAAAATAATAACAATCAAACTATGTATATATAATCTATGCTTTAAGTAAGCATATCTAAGCACATGATTATCATTGATTAAAGAATAAATAAAACCTAAAGTATCATTTTCATGGTTCAGTGAGATTACAAAGGATATATAAATAAATATAAATAAATAAACTCTTCAAACTGCTTTCAATAAACATCCTAATGTTTTCTCAGCATATTTTATATTGGGACAAATTTCTCCGAATGGCTTTAGGTTAGCAAAGTGTTATAAAAAGAAATCTAGTAGCAGCAAATACTTCCTAATAGTTTTGTAAAGTTATGATTAGAATAATTTCCCCATAGAAAAATAAACAAAAACTTAATAAATTATTATAGTACTAATAACTTATCATGTGAATGTTTTATTTTGCTATTATAATAACAAAGTCATCTTGTCAACTTTCATATATATATATATATATATATATATACACACATATATAAATGTATTGTTTGTATTCATATACATTTTGTAAAATACTGTATTACATTTAACCCATAGGATGACAGTTATGCATAATATATGCTTACAGTTTAGATGGTATTGCACCAGGTTAAGCACACACTGGGGGCCAGGCAGTGCCGCACCTGGTTAAGCGCTCACACTATAGTGCAGAGGGAAAGCTTCAAAAGTGGTGAAGTAGGGCTGAAGGTGTCTCTCTGTCTCTCTCTCTATCTCCTCTTCCCCTTTCAATTTTCCTCTGTCTCTCTCCAATAAGTAAATTATTTTTTAAAAAAGTCATACATAGTATGAAGTGCAAAGACCTGCTCAAGTTTCCTGGTTCGAGCCCCAGGCTCCCCACCTATAGGGGGCATGCTTCACAAGTGGTGAAGCAGTTGTTCGGGTGTCTTTCTCTCCCCTTCCTTTTTTAAATTTATTTTATTAATTTTCCCCCTTTTGTTGTCCTTGTTTATTGTCGTCGTTGTTGTTATTGTTGTTGATATTGCTGTTGTTGTTGTTGGATAGGACAAAGAGAAATAGAGAGACAACAGAGAAAGAGAGAGAAAAATACCCGCAGAGAGAAAAATTCACTGCCTGTGAAGGGAACCCCCTGCAGGTGGGGAGCCGAGGGCTAGAACCCGGATCTTTTGGGCCCTTGAGCCTCGAGCTATGTGCACTTAACCGACTGTGCCACTACCCGGCACCCTCTCTCCCCTTCATTATCTCCCCTTCCTCTCTCAATTTCTCTCTGTCCTATCCAATAAAAAAAAAAAAATGACAAAAAAAAATGGCCTCAAGGAGCAGTGGATTGGAGTGTAAGCACCAAGCTCCACAGATAAGATTAGAGAGGAAAAAAAAAAGACTATGTGTTTACATGCAACACACACTACTAAGTTCTTTTTAAAAGGTGTATTTGTTATGAGAGTGGAGGGAGGGAGGAAGGGAGAGAAATATAGGAAAACTTATAGAGAGAGGGTTTTTTTTAATATTTTATTTAATTTATTTATTCCCTTTTGTTGCCATTGTTTTTTTTTTATTGTTGTAGTTATTATTGTTGTTGCCGTCGTTGTTGGACAGGACAGAGAGAAATGGAGAGAGGAGGGGAAGACAGAGAGGAGGAGAGAAAGATAGACACCTGCAGACCTGCTTCACCGCCTGTGAAGCGACTCCCTGCAGGTGGGGAGCCGGGGTTCGAACCGGGATCCTTATGCCTGTCCTTGTGCTTTGCGCCACCTGTGCTTAACCCGCTGAGCTACAGCCCGACTCCTTGAGAGAGATTTTTAAAGAGGTATCTAGAACACTGCTCAGCTCTGGCTTAAACTGCTGACAGGTATTGAACCAGCAGCTTCTGGTGCTTCAGGCATACAAATTGAAATAACTGAGTTTTTGCTCTGGACTAAAAATGTATTCTATTGTAAGTCCATTAATTGCCACAGAACAACTTAGCCTTCTTAATTTATATAGAATTTGATACTTAGAAATAATTACAGTAACTAAATATTAATACTTAGAAATAATTACAGTAACTAAATATTAAATCAAGTAGCTAAACAATTAACCAAACTGTATATTATTCTGAGGTCAAGTAATAAGAAGTCACCAAAGTTTTGCTGAAAGTTGTAAAGTTTTTTTGATCCATACCATACAATAAATAAATATTGGACATAACAATAAGATTCACAGCTTACAAAGCAGAAGCAGATAATTCTGCAAATTAACTGTAACTTCAAGTTATAGTCATGCCTCAGTTAGAACTGTTTAATTTATAAGCAGAGGTAACTGGAATAGAGAAAATCTAAAAGTCATAGGACCTGAAACTGTTTCTTGTCTGCAACTGATAAAATAGTAAGTTATGAGAAAAATTGCGCCACAAATCTCTTACCAACTCATCATCTTAGAAAAGAACAATCAAGGGCCTGACTTCCACTCTGTTAGCTAGTATCTCTGCTCCGATTAAAGTTGAGATCAGTTGAAGTTGTCCTTCAGAACAATGACTCATTGAGGACAAAAGTTAAAAGCATACTTTCTACATGCCCATAAACTCAATGCATTCCACACTACAAAGGAAATGTTGATGATGTGGCAATCGATACATGACTTTGCATGAAAATACTTTAAATGAATTGTACTATGCTTTGAGACAGTTGTACTATCAGATGAAATATAGAAGAAAATAATATAAAATTTAGAAGAAATATAAAAGGATAGTGAGTGTTTAAAATGAACCTTAGGGCTCCCTGATTTCTGCAGTCAGTAAAATCAAGATGAGAAACCTAGATAATCTAAGTAGAGAGAATGAATTCTTCAATGAACTCTTCAAATATTACCCAAAAGAGAGAACAATGAAAAAAACAACCTGCCGTATAAACCAATTCAGAGTTGGGGATAGTAACAAACTAGCTAAGTATTCAAACTAAGGCTGATACAGGAGAAAGACCCCATAACCAGGAGAGGATTGTGATCATAATTGACACAATATGTTCTGTACAGATCACTTTGATCCATGTAGTGACTACCTGTACTGCAGTTACCTCTAATTAAAGAAAACTTTCCTTGAACTGACAAGATAGCTGAGTTAATAGTGGGCACAATCCAGATATGAGTCTAGCCTCCATTGCATAAGAGGAAGCTTCACTGATGAAGTTTTTTTTTTTTTTCCTTTTCTCTCTGTCTCTTTATTTCTTCCTATCTTTTTTATCTGGAAAAAAAAAAGTAGATCCAGAGTGGTGAAACCCCAGTTATAACCAAACAATAAATAAGTAAAATAAAAAATAAATATTTTTATGTTTTTCCATAGCATATGTTCGTTCACATTTAGTGGTAGTGGGGTCAGAGTTAATAGTAGTCCCTTTGGCTTCTTATTCTCCAGATTAAGTTCCTTATCTGAACTACTACAGTGTTATGGAATTTCAGTTTGACATGTGTTTAGTGGGAAATTTGCACAAGACAAGGATGCAAATATTTGTGGTATTATTTGGATTAATATTTGTGGTATTATTGTCCATATATGTGTTACAATTCTCTGGCAATGCTATGGAATCCCCCTTCAAGATGAGACTTTCAGTACTATGGACTTAAAACCTAATTATATTACTTGAACAATTTTTTTAAATTTCTTCATTGGGGAATTAATGTTTTACATTTGACAGTAAATACAATAGTTTGTATGTGCATAACATTTCCCAGTTTTTCATATAACAATATAACCCCCACTAGGTCTTCTGTTACCCATTTTAGACCTGGATTCTCACCCCTACCCATCCCAGAGTATTTTACTTTGCTGCAATATGCCAATTCCAATTCAGGTTCTACTTGTGTTTTCTCTTCTGATCTTGTTTTTCAACTTTTGCCTGAGAGTGAGACCATCCCATATTCACCCTCTGTTTCTGATTTATTTCACTTAACATGAATTTTTCAAGGTCCATCAAAGATGGGCTGAAAATGGTGAAATCACCACTTTTAATAGCTGAGTAGGATATATATATATATATATATATATATATATATATATATATATATATATATATATATATATCACAACTTGCTCAGCCACTCATCTGTTGTTGGACACCTGGGTTGCTTCCAGGTTTTGACTATTACAAATTGTGCTACTATGAACATATGTTTACACAGATCTTTTTGGATGAGTATGTTGGGTTCCTTAGGATATATCCCCAGGAGAGGAATTGCAGGATGATAGGGTAGATTCATTTCTAGCCTTCTGAGAGTTCTCCAGACTGTTCTCCACAGAGGCTGGAGCAATTTATATTCCCACCAGCAGTGTAGGAGGGTTCTTTTGACCCCACAACCTCTCCAGCATTTGCTGCTGCTACCTTTTCTGGTTTATGACATTCTCAGAGAAGGGAAGTGGTGTCTCATTATTGTCTTTATTTGCATTTCTCTGACAATCAGAGACTTGGAGCATTTTTTTCATGTGTTTCTCAACCTTTTGAATCTCTTCTGTGGTGAATATTTTGCCCATATCCTCTCCCCATTTTTGGAAGGGGTCATTTATTTTCTTGTTGTTGAGTTTGGTAAGATCTTTATATATTTTGGTTATTTGCCTCTTGTTTAATGTATGACATGTAAAGATCTTCTCCCATTCTGTGAGGGGTCTCTTGGTTTGGGTAGTGGTTTCTTTCACTGCACTTGTACATTTTTAAAAAAATTCTTTAAAAAAATTTTTATTGGGGGATTAATTTTTTTCTTTTTTGTCTCCAGGATTATCGCTGGGGTTCGGTGCCTGCACTAGGTATCCACTGCTTCTGGAGGCTAGTTTTTCCTTTTTGTTACGCTTGCTGTTTATTGTCGTTGATGTTACTATTATTGTTATTGCTGTCCTTGGATAGGACAGAGAGAAATCGAGAGGGCATGGGAAGACAGAGGGGGGAGAGAAAGACAGACACCTGCAGACCTTCTTTACCACTTGTGAAGCCACCCCCCACAGGTGGGGAGCCAGGGATTTGAATCTGGATCCTTACACTGGTCCTTGCACATTGTGCCATGTGTGCTTAACCTGGGCCCCGGGGGAATTAATGTTTTACACTCGACAGTGAATACAATAGTTTGTACATGCATAACATTTCCCAGTTTTCCACATAACAATACAACCCCCACTAGGTCCTCTGCCATCATATTCCAGGACCTGAACCCCTCCTCCCACCCACCCCAGACTCTTACTTTAGTGCAATATACCATCTCCATTCCAAGTTTTACTTAGTGTTTTCTCTTCTGATCTTATTTTTCAGTTTCTTCCTATGAGTAAGATCATCCCATATTCATACTTCTATTTCTGACTTACCTCACTTAACATGATTTTTTCAAGCTCCATCCAAGATGGGATGAAAATGGTGAAATCACCATTTTCAAAAGACAAGTAATATTCCATTGTGTATATAGACCACTCAGCCACTCATCTGTTGTTGGACACCTGGGTTGCTTCCAGGTTTTGGCTATTACAAATTGTGCAGCTATGAATATAGGGGCATTTTTTTTTCTGTTATGAGATGAGCATGTTTTATATAGGGCTCATAAATCTATTTTAGTATGAGGAGTAGAGCCTAAAACTATCACAACTGAGAGTCACATGTGAAAGTCACAACCTATTATTTATTGTGATGTTATCTAGATATGGAGAACATTTATTACCACTGTACAATTTAGTGTAGCATCACTGATGGATCAATACAATGGGAAGTGCACAAAAGCAAAAAGTGTAAAGAAAATTACATGGTAGAGGTCACTTTTGTTAAGTGAAGCCATGTCTGCTTTAGACCTGACTCATTTAATGTTTGGTTTGCCTAAGTATATCAGGAATTCTAAGAAATTTGCAGTTGAGATTTGGCCAGAAAAGGGTTCGCTAGATACCATTTCTGATCATGAAAATTAACTACTGGTGTATATAGCAGCTCTTAAATCAGTAGTATTTTGAAAGAAAATCCCCCCCTCACTAGAATGTTGAAGAAATCTGTCTTTTAAAAGTGAACAAAGTGGGGGTCAGGTAGTGGCACACCCTGTTAAGGGAACATAGTACTATACACAAAGACCCGTTCAAGAATCGGGGTTCATCCCAGCTCTCCATCTGCAGAGGGGGGTGCTTCACAACCAGCAAAGCAAGGATGCAGGTGTCTTTCTCCCTCTCCATTATGCTAAATTAGTGTGTTTGTTTGTTTGTTTTATCAGAGCAGTAATCAGCTCTGGGGGATTGTTGAATTTAGGACTTCAGAGCCCCAGGCTTGAGAGTCTCTTTGCATAACCATTATGATACTTATCCCAGCCTCTTCTTTCTCCCTCTCTCCCTCCCCCTCCTCTCTCAATTTCTCTCTATCCTATTCAATTAACAAAGAGAGGGAGAGAGAGAGAGAGAAGAAAGGAAAGACGGAAGGGAGGGAAGGAAGGAAGAAGAAAGGAAGGAAGGAAGGGAGAGAGAGAGAGAGGGAGAGAGAGAGAGAATGCCTCCTGGAGCAGTAGAATCCTTGTGCCTGCACTGAGCCCCTGCAATAACCCTGGAGGAAAAAAACAAAGATGAACAAACTAAAATTCTTTCAGACTGAAGATGTTCACTGTTTATGCTACAAATTCTTCAGAGTTGAGACCCTAGTTTAATTAAGTTTGACTCATTTCTAGGGAAAAGTTCAGAATCCTTCTTGCACACTTTGAGCATTGTTTTATCAAGACAAGTAGACAAGAGCAGTTTAATTCTGAAAGTAATTGAATTTTGACTATAGACTATGACAATTAAACTTGTTAAAATGTTTTATTTAGAAATTGGGATATATTTAATTTTAGAATAATGCCCTCAAACATATCAAGATTTATGCTTTATGCTAATAACCATTAACCACTTCTTTGATTTTTTTTTGTTTGTGCTAATAGTTTGCCACAGACTTTATTTTAAATGTACATACACACACTTTTTAGGATGCTATTTGTTATGAAGGTCTCTACAGAGACCTAATAAAAATGACTCTTTATGAAGTATGTGTATTTAGGTAGATTTGAAGCTAGATTTTTTTTTTTTAGAATGCTCTTTTGCATGTAAAGCACAAACTTTATTTCAGTTTCAATGTACCTATCTTTAATTTTAACGGGGAAGATGAGTGAGTCAGAAACATTCTGTCAGTTACTTGAGAGGGCAAAACCCAAATAAGACAGTGACTCACTAGGTTCTTAAGAGACGACCTTATGATTTCAAAGAAAATTTTCTGCTTTAATAATGCTTAAAGAAAAATACAGGGGCCAGGTGGTGGCCCACATGGTTAAGCACATACATTACAGTGCTAAAGATCTGAGGTTCAAACCCCTGGTCCCCACCTGTAGGTGAAGTTTCACAAGTGGTGTAACAGTGCTACAAGTGACTCTCTTTCTCTCTTCTTTCCTACCCCCTTCCTCCTCTCAATTTCTCTCTCTATCCAATAATAAAAATATTTTTAAAATAAACTTTGAAAAAAAAAGAAAAATACTACTGGAAAATTTACAATTTCTACTACATACACTCATGAAATCAGACCTATGTTGAAGTTATGTTTTGATTTGGCACACAGCTTGCTCAATGATCCTTACTTGCCTATTACAAGATATGGAGAAGGAACATTTGCACACAGCACAGATAACTCCTTCTGTTTTGTAGTGTATCCTGATGTCATTTTCTGTGAAATGTGGTCAGGACTCCCCCGCTTTAGTTGTCTAGGACTTTTTCCCCCCTCTTTGGGTGGGGTGGAGATGGGCTAAACCCATAGGAAGAAAAATGTGATGTATATTTGTAGTACGTACTATTTTTTGTTTCTGTAATGAAAGAAGAGTTGACCTATTTTTGGTAACAATAGTAAATGGTGGAAAATGGAAGAAAAAAAAAAGGAAAAGGTTTGCTAGATAAAATATCAGTTTTCCCAAAAATAGTATGAGTTCTTTCAGTCATAACAAATGCTTCCTTCATAATATGATTTTTGAGGAAGATTTGACAAGTAAAATTTATTTTGTATGGAAAAGTTTTATGTCTGTTTTGAATTATTTCCTAAAAACTGTAGCAGCTAGTAGAATAGAGTCAATAATTTTGAAACAGCTAACAAACCTTACAAAATTTATATTGTAAAAGAATCTAAAACATCATATTATATCTAAAGACACATAGATGTAATTGGCTAAGTTATCAACTTGTTAGATAGGTAAAGATGCAAATAGTTAGCCTAAAACTGGAAAGAACTTAAAATATTCTCTAGATACTTTTAACTATTGAAGATCTTGGTTTTGTTAATCGTACGACCTTTGTAGACACAAGCCTCATGGAGGTAAGACCCTGAGGTAGGAAAGTCTTTGGCACTTTCTAGTTCTTTAAAAATAGAATTTTTGTCCTAAAATCACAGAAGTAAACAGTGAAAAATCACCTGTATTATAGTAGCTATATTATTGCCATTAAAATTGATCCCAGAGCTGTTCTTTCTCTTTTAGAAACAACTAAGTAAGCAGTTTTTGTTAACTAAACTTTGCCTCACATTTCATACTTAATGGAACAAAAAAATTTTAAAAGATGAAATGAAATTAACAAATATTTAGTATAACTATGGGTAGGATTTTCCAAAATTCTATCCAAAAACATTTTATTACATTCAAATAATTTCCCCTAGCTATCTATATCTTATAATCATCAGACATTTTGATGCTGTTAATTTTTAATTATAAATTTACTCAATGTTTGATTACTAAATTTAAATCCAGGAATTAATTACTCACTACTTTTCCTTTTTTTTTTTTTTGCAAGTTTGGGCTTTTCCCCCTCCTCTAACTAAGTTTACTTATTTTTTCAACATGTATTTATTATTGTTAAGCTAAGATGTGTTTATCTTCTTATCTACTTTAAAATTTCATTTGATAGAAATTAACTGAGATGCAGTGATTCAAACTGAAGAAACATATCGCCATAACTTATATAAAACATTTTCTACTTTCAGTATAATTGTAAGTTAACACCAAAACAGGAACCTATATGAACTATTTTGAGGTAAAGTAGAAAACATTTCCAAAACTATAGTAATTTAAAATCTTTGAGAAAATAACTTATTTTTCAATATATTGTACAAAGGTACATTAAGCTAAAATTTTACTTAGTACAATATATAAGACTCCATTGTTTTTGAATTACTACAGAATATTTGTCACCATATAATAATAACTTTTTAAATAATAACTTTTTAACAAGAAAAAGAGACACTCAACATCAATATATTATTAAATATTAAAAGCATTGGAAAGAAACAAGAAAGTAAGTTACCATTTCAGAGCTCCTGTGAGTCTTCTTTTTTACCGCTGAAGAATTTTTTATGAAACAGATCCTTAATCCTTTCAAACCATATCCTTTTACTTTGTCTTAAAAGTATAATCCAGTTATGGGAATTTTTTCATAAACTACCACTGGTTGAATAAAGGAAGGGACTAGAAGAGACTGTGGGTCTGCACAATCAAGCTGATTAAACTCTGCCAGATCTGCAGTTTGTCAAAACCCTTTTTGCTGCTTCACATTTTCTAAAAATGGAAAAGGTGAAACTTTCACAAGTAGCAGGCTCCAAATAAATCTGTATGCCCAGCATAAAGCTCGTGATAGCAGCATAAAAGATATAAGAAAACATCCATACCTTAGGAAGTTCTACTATTAACTGGGACCCATCTTAGTAGGATGCTTCTCCATATTCATGTGAGAGTCAGCTTTATGGACCCTAAAAAATGCTTTGCCTCCCTCAGGCTACATTTGTCCCAAAGAAACATTGGTTACATGAAGCCTTGAGGGACTTTTGTACAAAACTTGTGGAAGTAATGTATAGATTCTTAGGAAAGAAAGAAAAAAGGCAAAACAAAACTGGGTCACTGATACTGATGGCTAAAACAGCAAAACAAAGCATGCAGAAGTTTTATTTATCTCATTCAATTTTATTAGCTTTATCTTTATTTTTCTATGAATAAGAGTGTTGTGCTTAGGAAATTAAATATGCACACTATATAATGGCTATCCATCATATTATGCATTCAGTGACACTACACTTCATCACAAGTCATTTATTTTTTCACCCTTTACACTACCTATGTATTATAGGTAGTATGCTAATATTTTCATTTTGGAATTCTCATAGAATTGAACATAATATAGTTTTTTCATAGTATATTTTTGACAGAACTGCTCTTTATCCAAATGCTAGCATTTTCAATCTGAAATAGTAAATAAATATAATCTTATTGTCTCATAGGTATTGTTTTTCATTTTTCTCCTGGCATATACTCTTCTTATTCTAAAATTCACAGTACATTTCACATTCACTATATCTGACTACTTCTTGTCTCAACATATTTCATCAATTATTATGGTCGCTGAGTTGCCAATAAATTATTTAACTGAAAAGACTGTTCATGGTGGACAGTCTTTCTTAGAAAAAACTCCATAAAAATGCAATTACTTCAGGAAGTCCTGACACTGCAAAATTGTGTTTAAAATGCCTGATTTCTAAATAAGCTTTGAAATAAATATGATTTGAGAAGATATACTTACCTCTTAATAAATTGAGCTAGAGGTATATGGACTTTCACATAGTAGATAAAATAAAATTTATGAGAGATTAAGTTAGAAAAGTAAGTTTTTCATTAAATAGCTTTTAGATATTATGTCAACATTCCTTCATTAATTAAAATATAGAAGTGATAACTATTTTTTACATATTTATGTGAATTTTTAAGTATAACTACTGATAGCAGTTTAAAATGTGGAGATTTTTTGTTTAGCCCCATGATTTTTTTTATCATTTTAAAATTGTTATTAATAATGGTCTATAAATGATTACAGGCTTTAGCTTCACATAATACCTACCACCCTCTGTGTCCTCCTCACCCTCCCAAAGCTAACTTCTCTCAGTTTTAGAAACAATGTTCTTTTTTTTTTTCAAGTTTATATTTATCAGTTCTCTAGATTCTGTAAAGTGAAACCATCCAGTAGTTGTCCAGCATTTCTACTTATTTTGCTAAGCACAATCACCTCTAGTCCCATGTATTTTGTCACAAAGGACACCGTACTGTACTTTTGGGTTGCAGAGGACTATTCAATGGAGTTTATATATTCTCCCATTTACTGGGTTGCTTGGTTATCCTTGTGTAGTTTGCTTTTCATGTGTAAGAACTTTTATTTTCCTATAGTTACATTTATTTGTTCTTGTCATTTCCCTTGCCCATGGGGTTGAATCTCCAAATATAGTATTACCATGAAGATCTTGAAAAGTTTCATTGAAGTTTTCTTCTATAAATTTAAAAGTTTCTTGTCTAATATCCAGGTTTTTGAACAATTTTTATTTGATTTTGGTGTATGGTATTAAGTTTCACATTCTGATATGTGGCCGCCCAATTTCCCCAGCATCATTTGTTGGAGAGACCTGCACTATTGAATCATTCTGAACCTTTTGTCATATATTAGGTGACTGTATATGTGTGGGTCATTTCTGGACACTAGATTCTGTTCTATTAATCCAAGTATTCACTTTTATTGCAGTACCACACTGTTTTAATTACTATTGTTCTATAGCATAGCCTAAAGTGTGATACTTCTATTTATTTTCTTTTTTTTTCCCAAAGTATTTTAGTTATTCATGGTTTTGTTCTATATCCTTGCAAAATCTCATTGAGATCAGGATACGATTGCATTGAAACTATATTGACTTTGGTAAAATGGCCCCTTACACTAATTTTTAGTCTTACAATCCAGGAAAAAGGAATCTTCTTCCATTTCTATATATCAGTCTCTATTCATTATAAAATTATGTCCTATAATTTTCCCTGAAAATATCTTTCAACTCCTTTGTGAGATTAACCCCAAGTTATCTTATATTTTGAGTTCAGTTGTAAATAGCATTGCACATTTTATTTCCCTTTCCTCTGACTTCATTTTATTCAGAAATATCGGAGATTTATGTGTATTGATTTTGTAATCTGATGCTATACTGAATTTATTATTTCCAATTGCTTTTTGTTTGAGCCTTTGGGGTTTTCTAGTTATATTATCAAATCATCAGCAAAAAGTAATAGTTTGATTTCTTCCTCTCCAATCTGTATATCTTTTGTATATCTTGACTTACTGCAGTATCAAGGACCTCAAGGGCTATGTTGAATAATTGTGGTGATAATGAACATCCTTCTCTGGTTCCCAGTTGTAGAGAAATAGCTTTTAGGTTTCCCCTACTTAGACTGATGTTAATTATGGCTTTATTGTACAGTTATTATGTTGGAGAATTATTCTTCTATTCCCAATTTCTAGAGGGCCCTTGTTATAAGACCATGCTGAATCTTGCCAAATGCTTTTTTACATCAATTGATATGACTGTGACTTTTATCATTTCCTTTGCTGATATGGTGGATTACAATGATTGATTTGTACATGTTGAACCTACCTTGTTTCTCAGGGATAAATATCAATTATTCTTGGTGAATTACACTCTTGATATGCTATTGAACTCAATTTGCCAAAACTTTGTTGAGGATCTTTGCATTATCCTTCATCAGTTACATCAGTGTGTAACATTAAGGTAGAGTCATGTCTTACTGTAGGGATCAGATTGATGTTTGCCTCATATAAATGAGAATTATTCATACCCTTCAATTTTCTGGAAAAGTTTGAGGAGAATCAGTGTTAGTTATTCTTTGAAAGTCTTATAGAATTTGTTAGCAAAGTGCCCTAAACTGAGGCTTTTATTCTTTGGAAAATTTTTCAATATTAATTCTTTAAAAAAAAATTTTATTATCCTTACTTATGTGTTTACTGGATTGAGACAGCTGTAAATTGAAAGGAAAGGGGGTGATAGAAAATAAAAGAGAATGAGAGACACCTGCAGTGCTGCTTGACCACTCTCAAAGCTTTCCCCCTGCTTAGACCAAGGTGGGGACCGGAACCTGGGTCCTAGCACATTATAACATGTGTACCCAACCACCTACATTACCACTCAGCCCCTTAATTCAATTTATTTTTTAAAATTTCTTTATTAGGGTATTAATAGTTTACAGTTATGGGTAAAATACAATAGTTTGCACATATTTAACATTTCCATATAACAATACAACCCCTACTGGGTCTTCCCCTGCCATTCTGTTCCAGGACCTGAATCTCCACCCCCACCCCAGAGTCTTTTACTTTGGTGCACTACACCAACTCCAGTCCAAGTTCTGCTAGGTGTTTTCCCTTCTTATCTTGTTTTACAACTTATACCTGTTGCAGATCATCCCATATTCATCCTTTTTTTTTCTGACTTATCTCACTTAAAATAATATCTTCAAACTTCGTCCAAGATGGAGTAAAGAAAGTGAATTTACCTTTTTAAATAGCTGAGTAGTATTCCATTGTGCATATATTCCACAACTAACTCAACCGTTCATCTGTTGTTGAACACTTGGGCTGCTTCCAGCTTTGGGCTATTACAAATTGTGCTGCTATGAACATAGGTATACACAAATCTTTTTGGATGGGTATGTTTGGTTCCTTAAGATATATCCCCAGGAGAGGAATTTCAGGGTCATAAGGAAGGTCTACTTCTAGCCTCTGAAACTTCTCCAGACTGTTCCTCACAGGGATTAGACCATCAATTTCTATACTAGTGATTAGCTTGTTCAAGCTATCAACTTCCTTTTGGGTTAAGCTTGACAAGTAGTTTGATTCTAAAAATATGTCCATCCCATATAAGTTCTCTAATTTATATGCATACAAATGTTCATAATATTCATGAACAATTCTTTTGTACCTCCCCACCTTTGATTATAATTTCAACTTTCTCATTTCTAATAGTTTTATCATAGCTTTCTATTTTTCTTTTTTTGTGTGTGAATCTAATCAGTGTTTTACCTGTTTTATTTATCCTTTTGAAGAATCAGCTCTTGGTTTCATTAATCTTTTGAATCATCTTTCTAGTTTCCTTTTATCAACTTCTGCTCTGATTTTGAGTATTTCCTTCCTCCTGCTTACTCTTTGGTCTCTTTGTACCTCTTTTTTCTAGTTGTCTCAATTGTAATGTCTGACAGCTTACTTGAGTTCTTCACTGTTTGCTAATGTGGTCCTGCATTACTATAAATTTCCATCTTAGGAGACCTTTTGCTGCTTCCACAAGATCTGGTAGTTGATCTCTTCATCTATGTTTTCTCTACAAGTACTTAAGTTCACTTTTGATTTCTTATTTAGAAATGTATTGTTTAGTATCCGTGTTTTGAATACAGTCTTTATTTTCTCTTAGTGGTTAATATCTTAACTTTACTGCTTTTTTTTTTTTAAGCTCTCAAGGGAGGGGATGGTATACAGAGTTCTGGTGGTGAGAATTGTGTGAAATTGTACCCCTCTTATCCTAGGTCTTGTCAGTGTTTCAATTTTATAAATAATTTTTTAAATAATTAATTTAAAATATTTTGAAAAATAAAATACAGTTCTTTCTTTCAATAAAGTTAAAGCCTAGGAGAGGTGAGGTAGCATAAATTGCAAGGCTGCATGTTACTTAAAATTTTCTAAGTCATCTTGGATACATTCTTTGGATGATCTAATGCTACTTAAGAAGAATCTAAATAGTGCTGGAGAGGACTGAGTAGACAGTGTAATGGGTATGCAAATAGAATGTATTGCCTGAGGCTCCAAGATTCCAGGTTTAATTCCTCACACCACCATAAACCAGAACCGGGTAGTACTATGGGAGAAAAAAATATATAGGAAAGAAAGAGATAGGAGAGAGGGAGAGAGGGAGAGAGGGCGAGAGGGTGAGAGAGAGAGAGAGAGAGAGAAAACAGATATTTATTCTACTTTTACGATCTTGACTGTAAAATGTAGTTCAACCAGTTGAACTATTCTCAATACTCTGGAAACAAGTAAGAAAAAAATCAAGTTTATTTTGAGATGAAAAAAAAAAAGCAAAGAGGGGCCTACTTTTGAATCTCTCAGCTAGTTTTTTTTTATATTATTTCTTTATTTGGGGATTAATGTTTTACATTCGACAGTAAATACAAAAGTTTGTACATTTATAACATTTATCAGTTTTCCATATAACAATACAACCCCCACGAGGTACTCTGTCATCCTTTTTGGACCCATACTTTCCCCCCCCACGCATCCCAGAGTCTTTTACTTTGGTGCAATACACCAATTTCAGTTCAGGTTCTACTTGTGTTTTCTCTTCTGATTTTGTTTTTCAACTTCTGCCTGAGAGTGAGATCATTCCATATTAATCAGAAAAATATTTTTATGATTTTAATATTCATATATTTATTAATGTTCTTTTGTGTACCAACATCTATAAAGTTCTTGAGAATGTTCCATGTGCGTTCGAAAAGAATGTATATTCTTCACTTTGGGGATGAAAGGTTCTGAATCTATCTGTTAAGCTCATTTCGTCTATGACTTCATTGAAGTCCTCTATTTCTTCACTGATTATTATTTTTTTTTTTGCCCCTATGAACTGTCTCTTGTTGTGAGTGACGTGCTGAAGACTATTAGTTGGTATTACTATGTTGCTGTTAATGTCTCCCTTGAGTAAGTACTGATTTTATATATTTCATATTTAGTTGCACTCATATTGGGAGCACATACATTGATGATGGGTATGTTTTCCTGTTGGATTGGTTTATTGGTCCTCTGACCAATATATAGTGTCCATCTTTGTCTCTTATCACCTTCTTTGCCTGAAAGTCTATTTTATCCAATAGAAGAATAACTTTTTTTCCTGCATTACTGGCTTGAACTATCTTATTCTAGATTATCACACAGAGCTTCTGTTTGTCTTTCTTTCACATACATGTTTCCTAGAGACAAAATAGATTGATCTTGCTTTTTAATATTTTCAATCACTGTGAACCCTTTAGACTGGTGAATTTAAGCCATTCAAATTTAGGACAATTATTAATAAATGTAGTTTGCTTATAAGCATTCTGGTTTTTGTTCTGAGGTTCATTTATGTTCATGTTGACACTTTTCCCATTTGCTTCTGTTTGTTACTTTATGTAGATGTTTTCTATGATGGTCTTGCATACTGTTTATATGTTTTCTGTGTCCCTGTGCTATATTTTGCTTTATGGTGGTTATGAATATTTTATTTAGTTATTTATTTATTTTTCCAGAGCACTGCTCAGCTCTGGCTTATGGTGGTGTAGGGGATTGAACCTGGGACTTTGATGCCTCAGGCATGAGAGCCTCTTTGCATAACCCTCCGCCCATGAATGTTCTTTTTAACATGTCATATTTATAACAGTCTTTTGTAAGTTGGCTTTGGCTCACCAACATTTGATACTATTGCTCTGTCCATTTTGCTTTCCCCTTTTAGAAGTTTTGATTTATTTTCTATTGTTGTTGTTTGTGATCTTCGTTTAATTCTTTAGTATTGACAACTGATAATTCCTATTTTTTAAATACTCGAGTATGTCATTCTACTTCCTTTTTGTCTCTAGGGTTTTCTCATGAGAAATATAATGAAAGCCTGATGGTTCTACTTCTGTATGCCAGTTTTTTCCATTACTTAGCAGCCTGAAATTGTCCTTGATTAGGATAATTTTACTGTGCTGTGTCTTGGTGTGGCTCACTTTTTAGTCAGGAACTTGAGTGTTCATTCTGATTCCTAGATGCCCGTGTCTTGAATATTCCCCAGGTGTGGGAAATTTTTTGTTATTATTTATTTGAATATAATTTCTGCTTTTGTCTCCCTCTCTCCTTTTCATTAGGATCTCAATAATCCTGTAATTCTCTCATTTGTCTTTCTGATGGAGTCTGCTATTTCATGGAGAGTTGTTACTTTTTTTTTTTTTTTAATATTTCCTTTCCAACAGTGTTGAATTCACAGAATGTGATGAGTGTTTTTTCTAGCCCTGGAATTTTCTCTTCAGCCTAATATAATCTACTTCTTAATCCTATCTGAGCTTGAACTGCATTCAAAATGTCATTCACATCCTTCACATTCACAGCTCCATTTGGCAATGTTTTTGTTTGTTAATTATTTTGTAATTCTTTAGTGAGATGACCTGAGTTCTTGTGTCTGTATGTTAAGCTTAATTTATTATGTAGCCTTCATATTGATTTTTCTAAATTCTATCTCTATTTCAGGAGGGTGGCTTCACAGGTGGTGAGGCAGGTCTGCAGGTGTCTATCTTTCTCTTCCCCTCTGTCTTCCCCTCCTCTCTCCATTACTTTCTGCCTTATCCAGCAATGATGACATTAATAACAACAACAATAAAAAATTTTCTATCTCCATTATATTTTTCAGGTATGTGTTTTCTGATCCTTTGTTAGTTCAGTTATTTCTAATCTAGCATATTTAGCTTTATTTTTGGCAGTGAGCCAGAAAGTGGTTCTGAGGCTATAGTGTTTATATATTTTAGTGGGTAGTGTTGGTGTTGGGTAGAATTAACATTCTACTGCATGTCATGGGACAATGTATTGCTTGTGATAACAAAATAATGCTGTCATGTTTCAGTCTGTACTCCAGATTCTGAAAACTAATAGCAGGGGAGTGCTCCTTTTCCTGAGTTCTCAAAGGGCAAGCTGAATTTATTTTAAGCCTGTTGCAGTAGCATGGTCAGGCCACATGGCTTAAGTTCTTGGTCAAGTTTTTTCCTTGCTACAGGTGAATTCTTGAGAGCATTTCAACATCAAGATGCCCTCAAGGTTTCAGGCTAAGCACTTTAAAATTCCCATTGTCTTTCAGTCTCCCATATTCTCTGGTGAGTCATTAACAAAATGGTGCCAACTGCAGGCAGGAATGGCTTCTGTCTTAAAAATCTCTCTGTATTTCCTTTTCCACTCATTTGCCCTAAGTAAGCTTCTTTAGAAGTTTCAGTTGTTATTTGATGGGCTTTCAGGTGTCCTTTTGCTGTCTTATGTAGTTGATTAAGGTGAGAGAATGTGTAGTGGTTTCTACTCCATTACCACATTTCTAGAAGTCTCCATTTTAGGTATTGAAAGCTGATGTCAAACTGACACTAGATGAATGCCATATATATATATATACAAAATTTTGAAACATTATTTACACACATAAATTATTACAAGCTCTGGTTTTATACTTATTGTTTAACTGATTTTTTTTTTTGCATTGGTCATCAAATCTCAGAGGTCAAGATAATATCAACTGCAATTATTTTTAGTCAGTAGAGTTAGAAAAAGCTCAATTAACATGGATAAATGGTGACATAGCTGATATAGAAGATTATTTGGTTCAACTGCAAAGATTTAGTTTTTAGTAATGAGATTCTGTGGGATTTTGCATCAGTATTTGGACAAGAGATATTTATGAGAGATGGAAAGCTCAGCTTATTGATGTTGGAACCAGACAAAGTAAATGGAAATTTTTATAATAATTACACAGTAGTGGGTTTAAAAAAATAGATAAAGTAGGCTCCAGAGAATGAGAACGGGGAAAAGTGCATTACAGCAAAGTCAAGAACTCTGGGAGGAGGGATATGGGAGAAGAGAAAAGTCGGGGTGGGGTGGAGGGTGAGCATTCAGTGCATGAAGGTGGAGAAATTCTTGGGTGGGTGGTGAAAACAGTGTGTAGATGTCTACCATATGGAGATGAGAAGTTGTACCTATGTGTCAGTAACTATCTTATAAACCACTATTTCCTCAATAAAATGATTTTTAAAATGAGCTGATCAACATTTTAAACTTATCTTTATGCAGTATTTCCTCTTATATACAAACCTTCTTAACTACAGATTCAGTGACCATCATCTAGTCTAAAACTCTGGAGATCTGGAATTGAAATTAGGAAATAGCTTCTTTTTTGTCCACTAAAGTTTAACTTAAGTTCAATACTTACTTCATTTATGAATATAGGTAACAAATTTGAATTATTTTAACAGCACATGTGACTATGTCACAAAATCAGACATTTTCATATCACACTGTATCCCATTATATTTATCAGATTGCTAAAAATGTCTTTTGTACTTGTTTCTTTCTACTTGTGATGTATTTTTCTATTACATTCTTTCATTTAGTATCTTGAAGAAAAGACATTACTAAATCACGACTATGTTTCTTAAATGCTTTTACAATATAGTTGTTTTAAGTTCTAAAACTATATTTTTATTTTAGGCATGAAATCATAATTTTTAAAAGTTCATAGACCACTATACTGCCAAACTCATGCAAACACTGACTTCCTGGTATTCGAATTCAAATTAAGAATTCACTTGTCAGTGAGTACAGAAGTTCAAACAACTTTCTGTTACCATGTTTGACATCACTCTCACTACTATTCTTATTTTCATCACCTGGTCCTATGCTATTATTAAGATTATAGAATCACAGATGCTTTGATAAACTGTCAAGATCACTTGAGTAGTGAGTATTGTGTTCTTAGTTCTAGCTTAGTCCTAATACTAAATTAGAGGAAATAGACATTTAAAATGAGTTGCCTTCATAAAAATAATAATTTGTTTTCTCTGGATATTATAATTTATTACTGTTCTAGTCCATCTTAATTTAATTTCTAGCTATAAATTATATGTTACAGTGTGCAAGGACCTGGGTTGAAGTCCCTTATCCCTACCTACAGGGGTAAGCTTCATGAGTGGTGAAGCTGGGCTGTCGGTGTCTCTTTGTCTCTCTCACAATAATAAAAAAATAAAAATATTTTTAAAAGGAGAAAGTCCATCAAAGCCCTTGACTCAGTGCATTTGTCAGCCTGGACTGGATTTTTAAATGTGTGTGTGTGTGTGTGTGTGTGTGTGTGTGTGTGTGTGTGTGTGTGTAGTCTGTCCATATACAGTAAAATGATTGTTAATGTTCAGAAATAGTTGCTAAATTTTAGCTGGAATTTCTCTTAAGTAGAATTCTAAAAGTGTTTTAAAGAAGAAGCTGTTCTGATTGCTAACAAAATAGCATTTCATATTAATCAGCCATACACACACACACACACACACACACACACACACACACACATACACACACACATATATATAGTATAAATTCAGCTTTATTTTAAAAGTGAACAGTTTGGAGAACATTATTATGGTTTCCATAAAGGGAAAGGCTCATTTGTAAGTTACTTATAATTTTTGTGAATATTAGCTATTGTATCTATTTTTGAAATTCTTTATCTTAAAATATCTTAATAATTGGTAGCCTTATAGACGTAGGGTGCTTCTCTATCACCATACCTACAGGCTTGTCTATCACCATACCTACAAGTAATAGAAAACACCAAAGTAAAAACCCTGTGGTAAGGGGGAGGATGGACATGTGGCTTCCTGGGCCGGCGGGTGGGTGGGATGGGACACAATCTTTTGGTGGTGGGAATGGTGTTTATGTACACACCTATTAAATTATAGTCATATAAATCACTATTTAATTAATATGAGAGGGGGGAAATTGATTGTATGTCTAACAAAGGGACTTTTCAAAGTTAACCCAATTACCAAATAATGTGATGTTAACAATAACTATCCATTGTCTTCTTGAACCCTAAGATAGCAGGAACCTCACATTTCCACTATAGAGCCTAAACTTCCCCCAGTCCTGGGACCCTAGGGTAGGGCCCACTTTCCCGTATGCTTCTCCCAATTCTTATCAAATAATATTGCATCCGCTGATCACAACCTGATAAAAACAAGGAGTGCCACCCCAGCATGCTTCACTTCAGATTGTGTCCAGAGACTTCAGGTGTGGAATGACAACCCTTCAGCCTCATCACTCAGTTGAGACCTTTCCTTTCATAGTATTCTCTAACTCCATCCCAGGTGGTTCACTTTCTAACAAAGTCCCAAAACCTAGATATAGACCAGGTTCCAGGAGATAGAGCATATGTCCACACGTATCCATAAACCAGGGCAAATATATACCTGAAAGCAGTAGTACATTAGAGTTTTCAGTGAGTACCCCCCCCCACCCCCCAAGAACTTTATCTCCACTATTCCATCCTTTGGGTCCATGATTGTTCAACAATTTGTTTGGCTTTGTATGTTAACTCTCTTTTCAGCCACCAGGTTCCAGATGCCATCAGGATGCCGGCCAGGCTTCCTTGGACTGAAGACCCCACCAATGTGTCCTGGAGCTCCGCTTCCCCAGAACCCACCCTACTAGGGAAAGAGAGAGGCAGGATGGGAGTATGGATCAAGCAGTCAATGCCCATGTTCAGCAGGGAAGCAATTACAGAAGCCAGACCTTCCACCTTTTTCGACCCACAAGGACCCTGGGTCCATGCTCCCAGAGGGATAGAGAATGAGAAAGCTATCAGGGGAGGGGATGGGATATGGAGATTGGGTGGTGGGAATTGCTTGGAGTTGTACCCCCCCATCCTATGATTTTGTTAATGTCTCCTTTCTTAAATAATAAAAAAAAAGCAAATGACCTCGTGGGGGTTGTATTGTTATATGGAAAACTGAGAAATGTTATGCATGTACAAACTATTGTATTTACCATTGAATGTAAAACATTAATTCCCCAATAAAGAAATTAAAAAAAATAGAAATCTCCAAGGTAACACTCAGACCTGCTGATTCAAGGTTGTACCTTTATCCACATTCTCTTTTCCTTCTACTTTTTGTTTTATTTAAGAAAGGATAAATTAACAAAACCATAGGGTAGGAGGTGTACAACTCCACACAATTCCCACCACCCAATCTCCATATCCCATCCCCTCCCCTGATAGCTTGCCCACTCTCTATCCCTCTGGGAGCATGGACCCAGGGTCATTGTGGGTTGCAGAAGGTGGAACGTCTGGCTTCTGTAATTGCTTTCCAGATGAACATGCACATTGACTGGTCAGTCCATACAGCCAGTATGCCTCTCTCTTTTCCTAGTAGGGTGGGTCTCTGGGTGAAGCTGAGCTCCAGGACACATTGGTGGGGCCTTCAGTCCGGAGAAACCTGGCCGGCATCCTGATGGAATCAGGAACCGGGTGAATGAAAAGAGAGTTAACATACAAAGCCAAACAAATTGTTGAGCAATCATGGACCCAAAGCTTGTAATAGTGGAGAGGAAGTGTTAGGGGAGTACTCACTGCAAACTCTAGTGTACTTCTGCTTTCAGGTATATATTTTGCAGTAGTTTATGGATACATGTGAACATATGCTCTCTCTCACAGAAACTGGTGTATATCTAGGTTATGGGACTTTGTTAGAAAGTGAACCACCTGGGATGGAATTATAGAATACTATGAAAGGAAAGGTCTCACCCGAGTAATGAAGTTGAAGGGTTGTCATTCCACACATGAAGTCTTTGAACACAGTCTGAGGTGAAGCATGTTGAAGTGGCAATCGTGGTGTTGATTAGGTTGTGATCGGCAGATGCAATATTATTTGATATGGATTGGGAGAGGCATGCGGGAAAGTGGTCCCTATCCAAAGGTTCCAGGACTGGGGGAAGTAGAGGCTCTATAGTGGAGATGTGAGGTTCCTGCTGTCTTAGGGTTCAAAAGACAATTGATAGTTAATTTTATCATCACATTATTTGGTAACTGGGTTAACTTTGAAAAGTCCTTTTGTTAGGGTTTGCTGTACAGTACCCAGTATCTTGTATATGGCTGTGCTATTGGTTGCTTCTGATCTACATGGTCTAGGCTTTTGAGAGAGTCTGCATATCAAATACACAGCCTATATATTAAAAAGACTCAGTCTGTGTTTTAAAAACTTCGAGACGTACAATTAATTTTCCCCTCACATATTAATTAACTAGTGATTTATATGACTACGTTTTATTAAGAGTGTACATAAACACCATTCCCACCACCAAAGAACCGTGACCAATCACTCCCACCCACTCCCACCCACCACTGTCCCAGGAAGCTGCATGTCTACCCCTCACCGCAGGGTTTCTACTTTGGTGCCCTACTTAGAATTTAGTCAGATCCTGCTTTTAGTTTCCCTTTCAAATCTTCTCAACTTCTGTTGATGAGTGGGATCATCCCATACTCATCTTTATCTTTCTGACTTAGCTCACTTAACATAATTCCTTCTAGCTCTGTCCAAGATGGGTCAGAGAAGGTAGGTTCATTGTTCTTGATAGCTGCATAGTATTCCATTATGTATATATATCACAGCTTTCTCAGCCACTCATCTGGTGTTGGGAACCTGGGTTGCTTCCAGGTTTTAGCTATTATGAATTGTGCTGCTATGAACATAGGAGTACACACCTCTTTTTGGTTGGGTGTTATGGAGTCCTTAGGGTATAACCCCAGGAGAGGAATTACTGGATCATAAGGATGGTCCATGTCTAGCCTTCTGAGAGTTTTCCAGACTGCTCTGCACAGAGGCTGGACCAATTTACATTCCCACCAGCAATGTAAAAGGGTTCCTCTGTCCCCACATCCTCTCCAGCATTTGTTGCTGCTGTCCTTTTTGATGTATGCCATTCTTACAGGAGTGAGGTGGTATCTTAGTGTTGTCTTAATTTGCATTTGTCTGACAATCAGTGAGTGACCTAGAGCAGTTTTTCATATGTTTGTTAGCCTTTTGGATCTCCTCTGAGGTGAATGTTTTGTTCATATCCTCTGCCCATTTTTGGATGGGGTCATTTGCTGTTTTGGTGCTAAGTTTGCTGAGCTCTTTATATATTTTGGTGATTAGTTTCTTGTCTGATGTCTGGCATGTGAAGATCTTCTCCCATTCTGTGAGGGGTCTCTCTGTTTGTTTAATAGTTTCTTTGGCTGTGCAGAAGCTTCTCAATTTGATGTAGTCCCATTGGTTTGTTTCTGCTTTAGTCTTCCTTGCAATGGGGTTTGATTCATCAAAGATGTCCTTGAGGTGTAGGTGGGAAGGTGTTTTACCAATGTTTTCCTCTAAGTATTTGATTGTTTCTGGTCTGACATCCAGGTCTTTGATCCATTTGGAGTTGATTTTTCTTTCTGGTGAGATAAAGTGGTTCAATTTCATTCTTCTGAATGTTACAACCCAGTTTTCCCAGCGCCATTTATTGAAGAGAGCTTCCTTCTTCCATTTAATCCTTTGGGCCCCCTTATCAAAGATTAGATGTCCATAGGTGTGGGGATTTATTTCTGGGCTTTCAATTCTGTTCCACTGGTCTGTGTGCCTATTTTTGTTCCAGAATCATGCTGTTTTGATGATGATGGCTTTCTAATATAGTTTAAGGTCTGGGAGTGTGATTCCTCCATTTCTGTTTCTTTTCCTTAAGATGTTTTTTGGCAATTCTAGGTGTTTTCAGTTTCCAGATAAATGATTGTAGTGTTTTTTCTATTCTCTTAAAGAAGCTTGGTGGAACTTTGATGGGTATTGCATTAAATTTGTATATGGCTCTGGGGAGAATATTCATTTTGATGATATTTATTCTTCCAATCCATGAGCATGGGATATCTTTCCATTTCTTGGTATCAGTTTCTATTTCCTTGAGGAGTGACTCATAGTTTTCAGTATACAAGTCTTTCACTTCTTTGGTCAAATTTATTCCTAGGTATTTGATTGATTTTGCTGAAACAGTAAATGGGAGTGATTTCTGGATGTCTTCTTCTTCTTCTTCTTCAGATTTAGTGTTTGCATAAAGAAATGCCACTGATTTTTGTACATTGATGTTGTAGCATGACACCTTGCTATATTGCCTAATAACTTCCAGTAGTTTTCTGCTGGATTCTTTAGGTCTTTCTATGTATACTATCATATCATCTGCAAATAGTAGAGCTTGACTTCTTCCCTTCCAATCTGTATTCCTTTGATTTCTTTCTCTTGCCTGATTGCTATGGCAAGAGCTTCCAATACTATGTTGAAGAGTAATAGTGACAGTGGACATCCCTGTCTACTCCCTGATCTGAGGGGGAATGCTTTCAGCTTCTGTCCATTGAGTATGATGTTGGCTGTAGGTCTGCTATATATAGACTCCACTATCTTGAGGAATTTCCCATCTATTCCCATTTTTTGTAGAGTTTTGAGCATGAATGGGTGTTGGATTTTGTCAAAGGCTTTCTCTGCATCTATTGAGATAATCATGTGGCCTTTGGCTTTGCTTTTATTGATGTGGTGAATGACATTGATTGACTTACAGTTGTTGAACCAGCCTTGCATTCCTGGGATGAATCCCACTTGGTCATGATGAACAATCTTTTTGAGATGCTGCTTTATCCGGCTGGCTAAGATCTTGTTTAATATTTTGGCATCTATGTTCATCAGAGTCTGTAGTTTTCCTTTTTTGTTCTGTCCCTATCAGCTTTTGGTATCACGGTGATGTTGGCTTCATAGAAGGTGAAAGGGAGTATTCCTGTTTCTTCAATCTTATGGAAAAGTTTAAGAAGTATGGGTACTAACTGTTTCCTGAAAGTTTTGTAGAATTCGTTTGTGAAGCCATCTGGTCCAGGACTTTTGTTGTTGGGGAGATTCTTAATAATGGTTTCAATTTCTTTGTCTGTGATTGGTGCATTTAGATTTTGTAGTTCATCTTGGTTCAGTTTTGGAAGGGCATATGTTTCTAGGAATTGTTCCACTTCTTCCAGATTCTCTAGCTTGGTGGCATATAGTTCTTCATAGAAGTTTCACATTCATTGTTTACAATTCTATTAATTTGAGTCCTCTCTCTTTTTTGTTTGGTGAGTCTGGCTAGGGGTTAGTTAATTTTATTTAATCTTTCAAAGAACCAACATTTGGCTTCATTGATCTTTTTTATGGTTCTTTTATTTTCAGTGTTGTTTATTTCTGCTCTAATTTTAGTGATTTCTGTCCTTCTGGATGCTTTAGGGTTCCTTTTTCCTTTTCCTCTAAGTCTTTGAGGTGTGCCGTAAGGTCGTTCATTTGAGCTTTTTCTTGTTGTTTAATATATGATTGTATGGCTATATGTTTCCCTCTCAGTACTGCTTTAGCTGTGTCCCAAATATTTTGATAGGTTGTGTCTTCATTTTCATTTGTTTCCAGGAACATTTGAATTTCCTGCTTGAGTGAGTCTCTGACCCATTGGTTCTTAAGGAGTATGTTGTTTAGTTTCCAAAGTCTGTGATTTTAAATAATTGTCTGTTTGTTGTTAAATGTTAGTTTTACTCCACTGTGTTCTGAGAAGATACTTAGGATGATTTCGATGCTCTTGAATTTATTGATGCTGTCTTTGTGGCCTAACATGTGGTCTATCCTTGAGTATGTGTTATGTGGATTTGAAAAGAAGGTTTCCAGTTTTTGGGGTAAAGGACTCTGAAAATGTCCAAGAGGTCTAGTCTGTCCATCTCTTCATTTAATTCTCTTGTATCTTTGTTGGTTGTCTGCTTTGTTGATCTGTCTAAGTGTGAGAGTGGGGTATTGAAGTCTCCCACTATTATTGTATTACTATTGATGTATTTTTGAAATTCTTTCAGTAAGTGCTTGACGTATTTAGATGGTCCTTCATTGGGTGCACGGATGTTAATAATTGTTAAGTCTTCTTGTCTTATTGATCCTCTAATAATTATGTAATGTCCTTGCCTATCTTTTATTACTTTATTTAATTTAAAATCTATTGTGTCTGAGATGAGAATGGCTGTTCCTGCCTCTTTTCCTTCTATTTTATTGATATTAATAATTATTGATAAATTGATATATTCAAGACCCTTTTCATACTCTCTTAACTCTATTTCTCCAGAATCTTTTACTTTGGTAAAAGTTATGAAAAGGAGACAGAGCACTGTTCAGCTCTGGCTTAGAAGGTACTAGTGATTGAAGCTGGGAATCCAGAGCCTCAGGCAGGGAAGTCTTTTGCAGAACCATTATGCTATTCTGACAGCCTGGTTGTTTTTGTTATCAAACTTGGTGAGTGCTTTACATATTTTGGTTATTGACCCTTTGTCAGTTGTGTGGCATGTAAAAAGATCCCTTATTCTGTATGAAGTCTCAGTGTTTTGGTCATTGTTCCAGTACCAAGCAGTTTTGATCACAATGGCCCTATCATACAACTTAAGTCCAATTGCAAGGAAGACAAAACCAAAAATAAACCATAGGGTACATCAAATGAAAAACTTCTGTGCAACAGAAGAAGTCACCACCAAAGAGACACCTTATAAAATGGGACACAGGCTAGTAACCAAAGTATATAAAGAGGTCACCAAACTCAGCAAAAAATAAACAAACAAACAAACAAAAGGAATCCATCCAAAATAAGTACCCAAAATAAGTAGAGGATAGGAACAGAATATCCACCACAGAAGAGATTCCAAAGACCAACAGACACACGAAAAAAGTGTTACAAGTCATTGATTGTCAGAGAAATGTGAATAATTATAATGAGTTACGCTTTACTCCTATGAGAATGTCATTCACCAGAAAGGATGGTAACAACAAATGTTAGAGAGGTTGCAGGGGTAAAGGAACCCTCTTATACTGCTAGTGAGAATGTCAATTGGTTCAGTTCCTGGGAAAAGCTTTCTGGAGAACTCTCAGAAGGCTGGAAATGGGCCTACACTATGACTTAATAATTTTTATTTTTCAATTTTATTTATAAAAAGTAAATACTGATAATACCATAGGATAAGAAGCGTACAACTCCACATAGTTCCTACCATCAGAATTCTGTATCCAATTCCCTCCTCTGATAGCTTTCCTATTCTTTAACCCTCTGAGAGTATGGATACAAGGTCATTGTGGGATGCAGAAGGTGGAAGGTCTGGCTTCTGTAATGGCTTCCTCACTGAACATGGTCATTGACAAGTTGATCCATACTCCCAGCCTGCTTCTCTCTTTTCCTAGTGGGGTAGGACTCTGGGGAATAAGAGGTCCAGGACACATTGGTGGGATTGTCTATCCAGGGATGTCTGGTTGGCATCATGCTAGCATCTGGAACCTGGTGGCTGAAAAGAGTTAACATATGAAACCAAACAAATCGTTGACTAATCATGAACCTAAAAGCTGGAATAGTGCAGATGAAGCATTTGAGGGCTCTCCATTTTATAGACAGCTAGATGGCATATTTTAGATATATTCCAAGGGCCTGTGGCTATACTAGTTTTGTTTTTTTTTTTCCCCTGAACCTGAAATCTGATATGCAGGTGGATGGATCCAAGTTATTGTTACTACTGTTGTTGTTGGATAGGACAGAGAAAAATTAGAGAGAAGGGGAAGACAGAGGCGGGGAGAGAAAGATAGGCACCTGCAGACCTGATTCACTACTTGGGAAGCTACCCCACTGTAGGTAGGGAGCCTGGGGCTTGAAATCAGATCCCTCCATTGGTCCTTGTGCTTAGTACCATGTGCACTTAACCCAGTGCGCTACCACATGACCCCCCAAAAATAAGCATTTTAAGTTAAGATATGAAATGTCTTTGAGGACTTAAGAAATGAGAAATCACACCAGTTAAACTCAAAGAGCCTTCCTGAGTGAGCTGGTATTTGAGAAGATGCACTCCATTACTAACAATCAGAATACCTCAATAATAAGCATGGCCAAGAGTCAAGTAGCCTACACAAAAAACTTGACTTCACCATTTTATCCACTGGGGAATCTTTAACAAATGACTGGAATTTTAATCTCAGATTCCAAAGCTGTAAAGGGGAAGAAAACAATAGCATATTCTTTGTAGTAAAGGATGAGATCTTTATATAAATATCAAGTACTGAATATAATGAAATGCGTAAGTATTAAGACAGGGTGAAGACTCTACCTTTAAAGATCTCTGAAGGTCAATTACCAATGAATTGACATGAAAATGACTGTACATTTTTCTCCGTAGTGTAATTTTTATGTCAGTCAAAGGCATCAATACTCAAAAGTGCTTGTTTCTCTCCTCTGAAAATGAAATTCATTATGGTATGGTTGCTAGAGCTAGGTAATATTCAGTCTAGTTAGGCTTTTAATCTGCATGTTCTTTTGGCATTAATCACTATACAATCAAGCATGCCAAGCTTGACAGACAGATCACCTTCAGCTAAAGCAGTTCATAAGTACAATTTGCTTCTTAAAAAGAAAATATTTCTCTGATGAGGAAAAATCATGTCATTTCCTGAGTGGAAGTTCATAAGAGGGGATTCACAGTATGCTAGGAGAAAAATGAGTAAATTTGGAGAAATAAGTAGAAAAAATCCACAGAAATAGCATATATGAAAAATATGTTCAGTTGTCTCTGCTAAACTTGATCTGTACTTATAATACACTATAGTTCTTTAAAGAAATGGAGAGCCTATTTTCTGATTATATTCTGTCATAAATCATATGGACAGATGTGTGCCTTAGTCACGCATCATGGTTGATTACCATCATTCAAGGTTTATGCAACACTGGCTAAAATTTATATTTTTTAATTCAACATTTAATTTCTTTGGTGTTATAGCAGACACAAAAACAATATCCTATGATTTTTTTCTTTGTTGCAGCACATCTGCACAATAAAAATATTTATGTAAAATACTTTTATTTTAAAGTCATGTGTAAGTCTGTTTAATCTCTTCCAAAGAGCAGTACATTTCAGCTTTCAAATATGGTTTTAAAGAACTTGTTTTAAAGTTTTTATTTAATCATCTTTCCTATTTTCAAAAATGGTATATCAGCACAATGTCAAAATGTGTAAATGAATAAAAATTACATAGAGAACTAGTATTCCAAATGCTATGGCTGAAGTTACTCACATTCCCAGCACCATGAGTCAAGGATTTCTTTAATTATAGGGTGCATGAAGGCTTTTCAAATGTTGAGCAGCAGTAGCCAGAAGTTAGGTGGGAGGGATAAATCCATAGGGTGAGTTCTTATACAATCAAATTCTATAGCATGACAGTAATGTAACAAGAGTTTCCTATCAAACCTTGTTCATTAGTGCTAGTTAGAGTTAGTAGACAAAGAAGATTAACTTGAGGTTACATAATATTTCTATTAGATAGAGTTCAGATTTGAATTGGTCATGGATATAGAGTTAATGTTGAATTAGCTGCAGAATTCAAACCCTTGTAGGTTTCTGCCAGCTCCAATGAATGAACAAAAACAAGATTGTTACAGAGTTATAAAGAGAGAGAAAGAGAGAGAGAGAGAGAGAGAGGGAAAGAACATATGGTTGAAAAAAAAGCAAATGCCATTTTTGATAGATAGCAAAATAGTGACTAAATGTTCACTGCAATCATACTTTCCTAGTTCAGAATTCTGCATAATATGTATTTTTTTCTTTAACAAGTAATATTAAAACTATTTCAATACTCATTTTTCAAAAATAAATTTATCAGATATTATATAGGCTTTTGTTTTGTTGTTATTTATTTATTTATTTATTTATTTTGCCTCCAGGATTATGACTGGGGCTCGGTGCCTGCATTACAAATCCACTGCTCCTGGGGGCTTTATTTCCCCCCTTTTGTTGCCCTTGTTGTTTAACATTGTTGTTATTGCTGTCATTGTTGTTGGATAGGATAGAGAGAAATCAAGAGTGGAGGGGAAGACAGAGAGGGGAGAGAAAGATAGACTCCTGCAGACCTGCTTTACTGCTTATGAAGCAACCTCTTGGCAGGTGGGGAGCCAAGGGCTGAAACCAGGATCCTTAAGCTGGTCCTTGCACTTCCCTCCATTTGCGCTTAATCCGCTGCGCTATTGCCTGGCCACCTTATGGTTAGTTTTAATGCAATCAGAATTATTATGGAGCACATTCACCGATCCACAACTTTTTAAATATTTATTTATTTATTATTTATTTATAACTGGATAGAACCAGAGAGAATTTGAGAAGGGGGTAGAGAGAGAAACACCTGCAGCCCTGTTTCACCACTCCTGAAGCTTTCCCCTTGCAGGTGGGGACCAGAGGCTTGAACCTGGGTCCTTGTGCACTGCAGTGTGTGCATTTAATCAGGTTTGCCACTGCCTGACCCCTCCAACCCACAACTCTTGGTAGCCAACTTTTCTTTTTAAATTGTCACCAAGGCTATTACTGGCCCTTGGTATCTGCACACAAATCCACCACTCCTGGTGACCATTATTCCTTTCTGTCTTTTTCTTTTTTATTTGATAGGCCAGATAGAAATTGAGAGGGGAGGAGAAAGTAAAGGTGGAGAGAGACAAAGAGACACCTGTAGCACTTGCTTTACTCCTCATGAAACTTCCCATTGCAGGTGGAAAGCAGAGGCTAGTACTTAGGTCTCTGTGCATGGTAATGTTTGTGCTCAATCAACTGCGCCACTGCCTTGCCTCATCATTTTTTTCCTTTTTAAATTTTGTTTTAATCTGATTTGACAGAGAGAAACTGAGAGGGGTGGGGGAAGATAGACAGTGAGAAAAAGTAGAGATGTCTGGTAACTTTCCATGAAGCTTCTCTACTGCAGGTAAGGAACTGTATGTGGGGATGAGATGGGGGGAGACTGAACCGGGTTTTTTTTTTAATTTTTTATTTAAGAAAGGATTAATGAACAAAAACATAAGGTAGGAGGGGTACAACTCCACACAATTCCCACCACCCAATCCCCATAACCCACCCCCTCCCATTACAGCCCTCCCATTCCCCAGCCCTCTGGGAGCATGGACCCAGGGTCGCTGAGGGTTGCAGAAGGTAGAAGGTCCGGCCTCTGCAATTGCTTCCCCGCTGAACATGGGCATTGACTGGTCGGTCCATGCTCCCAGTCTGCCTCTCTCTTTCCCTGGTAAGGTGTGTCTCTGGGGAAGCTGAGCTCCAGGACACATTGGCGGGTTTTTATGCATGATAAAAGTGAGTTCAACCCAATTGCCCGATGTAGTTAAGAATATTCTCTATTCTTATGAGAAATATAGCACATGTCAGAATATATGTAATTGAACAGAGTGTGATATTAGTGGAAATTTACTCTGATAATATTAATCATTCATAACAAGTGCTTCTAATATCCAGTAAATAATGGATACACTGATTGAGGCAGATTCATAGTATTGTAAGAAACACTGAAATTAAGTATAATCAATCTCTTCCTTCAAACACCTTGTAACTGAGTGGAAGTAAAATATTTATGCATATTAAAGAATATGAAAATCAGCAGCCCAGATAATGAGATGAATCATCTATATGGAATAATTTATACTGATTTTTTATAATAGACCCAACATTTTAGGAAATGGATAGGCAAATTATTCACCCTTATCAGACTTATTTTCTAGACAGGGGTTTAGAAAAATAAGGACAGAGAAGGAAAATACAAAGTGAAATATGAACTAAGTGTGATGTATTCACCAAAGCAAGGGACTCTAGAGAAGGGGAGGGCAGGAGGAAGTGAAGAGAACCTTGGAAGTCCTGGTGCATGATGAAGGAAAATAACCTAAGTTTTGGGTGAGAGTGATTTGCAGAAAACTTTCACAGGGAGATGTGAAATTGTACCCATGTGTCAACAACTGTACTGTAAATACTAATTCCTCAATAAAAATGTTAAAAAGAACATACATTTTGTGTGTGTGTGTGTGTGTGTGTGTGTGTGTGTGTGTGTGTGTGTGCGTGTGTGTAATAAAAGTACAAACTACCAATGTGGAAAAAAGAAGAGAAATTATACAGTTAGGTATTTCTAAAGAATAGTTTGGAGAGTTGGGCGATAGTGCACCAGTTAAGCACACAAGGACCTGTGAAAATATGTGGGTTTGAGCTTCTTGCTCCCCGCCTGCAGCAGGGATGCTTCACAAGCAGAGAAGCAGGTCTACAAGTGTCTACCATTTTCTCTCCCTCTCTATCCTCATTCCTCTTTCAATTTCTTTCTGTCCTATCTAATAAAATGGAAACAATAGCCATAATCAGTAGTTGAATTGTAGTGCTGGTACTGAGCCCCATCAGTAACCCTGGAGGCAAAAACCAAAACAATAAACAACAGAAACAGTACCAAACATAATAACAGTACAGAGAATTGCATTACTATAGTGACATGAGTGAGGGGCATAGAGAGAGATGAAACCAGAGAGGTATGTGGACACCGGTCATGGAAAATTGTGTGGATCTTGACAGACTCCACAGACTTGAGTGAATCTTCTAAGTAGTTGTAAAGTTTTGCACCAAAGAATTACATGCTCTCAGTTTAAAGGATCAAACTGACAAGTTGGTGGAGTATGGGCAGTTAGAACATCTGCATAAGTAGGGAGATAATTTAGACAATGTCTCTGAGTTGGAGAGAACTCGACCGGAGCCAGCCTGGGCTGCTACTCACTCAGCGACACGGGAGAGATGACTTACGAACTTGTGAGGGAGTGGCAATGCAATGCCTTTATTGATCAGAGAGCCAACACTTTTAAAATGGTAGACCCGGAAGTGGCAAGTCGGAAACAGAAATGACTAGGAAGGGAGTGGAGAAAGGCAAAAGTGGACTGGAAAGGTAGGAACTTCCTTAGCAATTGTTGCAAGGGTTTTAACTGGTAGGATTAATATTACCCTGCAGGCAGGAAGGGTTTTGAGGTAGAAAGAAGATAGGTCAAAGGAATGGAATGGGTAGGGATCTCTCAGGCAAAATAATGATTATGTAGATAGGCCATATTATCAGGAATGCAGGGTGCTTTGTAAGGCTCCTCACAATTACCCGACATATATGGAAGAATTTTAAAGATCTTTCAAAATAAAAATGTGTTATTATTCTAGGTCACCAGGTATCTTCAGTGGTCTTTAGGAATTAAGTAACCAATTTTAGCTAGAATAATCATGTATGACTTATTGAAAAATCTTGGAGCAATAGTGGATGATAGAGAAAAAGAAAGAGGAGAGAGAAAGAAAAAGAAAAAGGCAGGCAAATGATATGGAGAAATACCAAGCCTTTATGTAAACTAAGAACTATGCTAAGATAATTTACATTCAGTCAAGAAGGGAATGTCATAGTAAAGAGCATATATAACTCCTAACAGAAACCATGAGAATAAGACTATAGGAAATATTTTTGATTCTTATAAGATTTACTAGAATATATCTCTATGAGGTCCCTTTCTCTATAAAATCACTATCTGTATAGCTTTTTTGTCTTGCAGATGATTTTAATAGCTCAGTGTAGCATTGTTTTCAGCTAAGTCACTTAATAACTTCCACCACCTTTACCCAATGTAAAGGATGCAGCATTTAATCACATAATTCAGGCTAAAAGCATGCAAACTCAACAAGCTTCAATATAGAAAAGCATGTGTGTTACATACTCTTGTGATGAATGGATAACCCTCAAGGCTGTTTTTCTTTTCAAAAGTCCTTTTAGCCTGTGATAAAATTGGAGTAATAGAAACAACACAATAATAGTGTACAATTGCCAAAGTAAATAAAGAGAAAAGATAATTTGTTTTTTTTTTCTTTTTTTCTTTTTTTTTTTATTTAAGAAAGGATTAATTAACAAAACCATAGGGTAGGAGGGGCACAACTCCACACAACTCCCACCACCCAATCTCCACAGAAAAGATAATTTATAGCAGTTCTGATTCATTAGGATGGTGGTTGATGGATTATAGCTTTGAGTTTTATGGATAAATATTTAATTTATGAATAATTTTGTTATCTTCAAATAGTATGTTTTATAAGAGTATATAGAATTCCCTTTGTACAAATAAGTATTTTGAAAATTACAAAGAAATAAAAAAGCCAAAATATTATTTAAGAAAATTACCGAGACAAACAAAAATAAGTCAAGTGAAAGAACTGGAAATAATTTAGGCCAGTTGCTTTTTATGAAAGTCTGTGTGAAAAAAATTATCCCTATACTTCAAAACCTCACTCTCTTTGTCATATAAATGGGTAAGTAGAAGTAAATACTAGTTATTCCTTTAACATCATATATGAAAAGAAATTTTAGGCATATAATAAATGTGTAGTTCTTAGAGAAAAATGCAGAAAAAAGTAGAAATAGAAAATTCTAGGAAAAGGAGCTCTTAGGTATCTTTACAAATGAAAGGAAACATTGCTTATTGTACCTAACACACTCAAAATTTAATCTTTTTATGAGTTAGGGACTCATCTATATTGAGATAATTGATAATGACCAATCTATTTCAATAATCTATGGCAAGTTTGTAGAGAATAAAATATTCTTTATTGAATAGAATTTTATTTTCATTTTTATCCAATTCACCCAGTACCTTTGTTCATTCAGCAAATATTTAGTAAGTATGTAGGGAAGCCTACTGAATACCAGAAACACAAATATATATGGTTCCAGCTCTGAAGGTTCTTAAAACCTCACTGAAGGAAAAATGAGAAATATAAGTATTTTAGGGAGATGAGTGCAACAATTTGACTAAAGCAAAGACTCAGATGTAGTTATGGACTGAATAGTTTGTATTCAAAAGCATGGATTTCCTGGAGGAGGTCATTTTAACCTGGAATTTTTTAAGAACAATCAGACTGTGCCAGACACTTGGGGATGTAAGTGGAGCCAGATTACATAAATCAGTAAGGACATTCCAGGCAGTGGGGACAGAAATAAATGCTTGAAGGCAATAAAAGACTGAATGTTCAAAGAATTACATCTACTCTTATACTTCAAAACAAGCAAGTTAAGGTTGAATTTTTTTGAAGATGAATTTCAAGTTTGTTATGGCAAGAGATTTGAGGAAGATTTAATCAGAAGAAAAATATGACAGAACAGAATTTTAGGAAGAATACACTCCTAGAATCTGAGAAGAAGAACTGTTATCAGATCAAGTGACTTATTGTAGTGGTCTACATGAATAGGAATAAGAATATGAATCTAAACTAATATGGGTGGGTGCTATGATTTTGTCTCACAATCATTATAAAATAAGGTTATTTAATTTTTAATTTTTAATAATTTTTATTGTCTTTATTTGTTAGATAGAAATAGCCAGAAATTGAGAGAGAATGGGGTGATAGAAAGGGAGAAAGAGAGAATGAAAAGAGAGAGAGAGAGAGAGAGAGAGAGAGAGCTGCAGCCCTGCTTCACTACTAGCAAAGCTTTCCCCCTGAAGGTGGGGATCAGGGGCTTGAACACTGGTCCTTGAACATTGTAACATGAGTGCTCAACCAGATGCAACATCACCCAGCCTCAGGTTATTTTATTTTATATTTCTCTAACAATCAGCAATCAAAATCAGTAATATATAACTTGATTTCATGAAAAATAACTGACAATACAGTATAACTAACTATAAAATTTGTGTTATTTATTTGGGACTACCTACATCCACATTAGACAGCACATCATCTAACAAAGTTACAGATACTAAATATAGGTTAGGGCTTAGAGTTCTGGGTATAGGTGTACATGTATCTACAAGCATGGGGAATTATATAATTCAAAGTAATAGTACTCAATAGTCCTTGGTGATTATACTTATATCTACTAAACCTGGAATCCTAGTTGAAGTGCCTAAAGAAGGCATCACAAATTCTATAGTAGATGGGATTTTGACCAAATTAGATTGGCAATCTAGGAGAAAAGCTAAAAGAATGCAGATCCCAAAAAGTAATTCTTGTTAGGTTCAAAAAATGGTATTCAATACTTCAACAACTGGGAGAAAGTCAAAGGTCATCAGATAAAGAAAGGACTATAAAAGTTGGATAAGAGCAAGAGAATGGCTCACTTAATAATGGCTCTTTTGGTCAATATCACACCACCTTATCATCTGGGATCCTAGTCATGGAATCCTTGGATTCCTACATAAATATGATGGGCCTAGACCTCTAATGGGTCCCTCTCTGAACCATCACTGGTCACTTCTATCAGGAACTTCATTAAAACCCCTGCTGTGGGCCTTCTCAGGACCTTGCCCTCACTACAAAGCAGCAATGGTAGGGACTGCCCCAGTCTTCAAAGGGAGGCTGGGGTATCCTTCCCTGCCACTCATGGAAGGCTGGTCCTGAAATGAATGCAGCCATCAATGTTCCCAGCTGTGACCATGAGCTCAGAGCTCAGACCAACAGAAGCTCAGAGGTTACACAGGCTCTGGGTCTGGTGGATGGGGGTAAATAGGTAATTCTATCCACAGAATTTTTTCAAGAATGGGAGCTACTCTGCCCTAATCAAACTTTCTAGCTCTTTTCTCTACTCTGACACCATTTTCTCAGACAATACTTTTATCCAACATCATGTTAGCTATCAAACTCAAGCAGAAGCTAACATAGTCATGGGCACAAGACACATGCCTAAAATGGACTTCCTGGCTTTTTTCCACCCCAAGATTCTAATCTCATCTGCTCTGTTGCTACTTTTTGGTTCCTATTTATTAACAATTATGTGTCAATTTATGCCCTGCCACCTTCCAGACACTAAGTTGCAGATGCTACCATGATTCTATCCTGACTTCTCTGACAGACATTCTCACCAATGGTCCTGGAACCTCACTTCTCCAGAGCTCTGCTTGACTAGGGAAAGACAGAAATAGGCTGGGGGTATGGATCGAGCTGCCAATGGCCATGTCCAGTGGAAATGCAATTATAGAAACCAGAACTCCTACCTTCTGCACCTCAAGAACAAATTTGATCCTTACTTTCAGTGGGAGAGAAGTGATAGGAGGAAGAGAATAAGAGAGATCTGAACCCCAGCTCCTTCAGGACACTCAGAAAGAGAAGAAAAATGGAAGGAACATATGGATATAGTAATAGGACCATGAGTGGCTTGGAGGGGAATAGAAGATTGAACCTGGAAGAAAAGGGAGAAATTAAGTACAAATGTACAAAAATAGTTATAGAGATGATAAGTTAACCCATATATGCAATCTTGGGATAACTGCAGTGGTTTGCAATGGAGGGGATGGGGATTCAGAACTGCGTTGGCGGGAATGGTGTGGAATTATACCCCTGTTGACATGTAATTTTATAAATCAATATTAAATCACTAATAAAAAAGAAAAGATATCTAAAAGTTGTGTTACTTTATTTAACATACTTGTTTTTTATGCATTCGTATGGGTAATTTGATGCAATTAAACAGATTATTCTCTAAATCTGCAATAATATTTACTGTAGTGTAACTTGTAAATTTAAGAGTATCTAGAAATTTCAAGCTTATACTACTGACTTAATTGACATACCGATATTTATTAAATTACCATGATTTATAGTCAAGTATGATTAATATTAGATGCTATATCTTCTTACCTACTGGATAAAGATAAAGGTAGGATAAAATAAACATCTATAGATTCTCAAGTGAGAGAAGCACAGGTCAAAAAAGACAACACAGACTCATATTATGCAGACCTAAGTATTTTCTCTCCCCTATACATATGTTCCATTGGTCTCTTTTATGATTCTTCTATTAAAAACATACTAATAGAGATTTTAAAAAGAGCCTAACATATTTATATAAGTAGTTTTTAGGTCACATACTTATATACTTTATAGTATAGTTCATACAATGAATATGATGATAACTTTGTGTTTACATCAAAAATAAAAAAGAAAGGTTGAAATGATTTTTTAAATGAATCCATTTAACAGTTTGGAAACCTAGTATCAAAACTTTATAGTCAAAAACCCAAGGAAGGTTATGTATAATAAAGCTTTCCATACTTTTAAGTAATAAGATCTACTTACTTTTATTTTAAGAATGTACTTATGAGAGAGATGAAGAGAACGAAAAGGGTGGAGAGGATCAGAGCACTACTAGACTCTAAGTTGGTACCTGGAATTGAACTTGGGACTTTTGGGAGCTCAAGCATACAAGTTGGTGTTCTAATAGACTAAGCTATTTCCCTGGCCTACATCTATTCAATATTTATTTTTAAATATTTCAAATATTGTTTTATTTATATAAGCATTACAAAACATTTTTTTATTTGTCCTTGCTGAGGTGTCACTCTTCCAGGTTGAGTTTTTAGGCAGAAAAGGAGAGGCCAAAAGACAAAAGAAAAGGTCATAACAGTAAAGTTTCCTCTAGTATGAGTCACTATTCAATGAAATTGAAAAAGACACAAAGAAGTGGAAGGATATTCCACATCCATGGGTTGGAAAAATTAACATCATCAAAATAAATATACTACCCAGAGCCATCTACAAATTTAATGCTATCCTCATCAAGATCCCAAACACATTTTTTAGGAGAATAGAACAAATGGTACAAATGTTTATCTAGAACCATAAAAGACCCAGAATTGCTAAAACAATCTTGAGAGGAAATAACAGAACTGGAGGCATCACACTACCAGATCTCAAATTGTATGATAGGACCATTGTGATCAAAACTGCTTGGTACTGGAACATGAATAGACACACTGACCAGTGGAATAGAATTGAGAGCCCAGAAGTAAGCCTGCACACTTATGGATATCTAATCTTTGACTATTACATGGGGAAAGCAGAGTCTCTTCAACAAATGGTGTTGGAAAAAATGGGTTGAAACATGCAGAAGAATGACACTGAACCACTATATTTCACCAAATACAAAAGTAAATTCCAAATGGATCAAGGACATGGATGTTAGACCACAAACTATCAGATACTTAGAGGAAAATATTGGCAGAACTCTTTACCGCATAGATTTTAAAGATATCTTCAATGAAACGAATCCAATTACAAAGAAGACTAAGGCAAGTATAAGCCTATGGGACTACATCAAATTAAAAAAAACTTCTGGATCTGTATGTCTCAAAGTTTTTAAAAACACAAAATGAATCTTTTTAATATATAGGCTGTGTATTTGATATGTGGACTCTCTCAAAAGCCTAGACCAAGTAGATTAGAAGCATCCAATAGCACAGCTATATACAAGATACTGGATACTGTACAGCAAACCATAACAAAAGGACTTTTCAAAGTTAACCCAATTACCAAATAATGTGATGATAACATTAACTATCGATTGTCTTTTTGAACCCTAAGACAGCAGGAACCTCACATCTCCACTATAGAGCCCCTACTTCCCCCAGTCCTGGAACCCTTGGATAGGGCCCACTTTCCCGTATGCGTCTCCCAATCCATACCAAATAATATTGCATCCACCGATCACAACCTAACCAACGCAACGATTGCCACCTCAACATGCTTCACCTCAGACTGTGTCCAGAGACTTCACGTGTGGAATGACAACCCTTCAGCTTCATTACTCGGATGAGACCTTTCCTTTTATAGTACACTCTAATTTCATCTCAGGTGGTTCACTTTCTAACAAAGTCCCATAACCTAGATATACACCAGTTTCTGTGAGAGAGAGCTTATGTTCACACGTATCCATAAACTACTGCAAAATATATACCTGAAAGCAGAAGTACACTAGAGTTTGTAGTGAGTACCTCCCTAATACTTCCTCTCCACTATTCCAAGCTTTGGGTCCATGATTGCTCAACAATTTGTTTGGCTTCGTATGTTAACTCTCTTTTCAATCACCAGGTTCCAGATGCCACCAGGATGCTGGCCAGGCTTCCCTGGATTGAAGACCCCACCAATGTGTCCTGGAGCTTAGCTTCCCCAGAGACACACCTTACTAGGGAAAGAGAGAGGCAGACTGGGAGTATGGACTAACCAGTCAACGCCCATGTTCAGCGGGGAAGCAATTACAGAAGCCAGACCTTCTACTTTCTGCAACCCTCAATGACCCTGGGTCCATGCTCCCAGAGAGATAGAGAATGAGAAAGCTATCAGGGGAGGGGGTGGGTTATGGAGATTGGGTGGTGGGAATTGTGTGGAGTTGTACCCCTCCTACCCTATGGTTTTGTTAATTAATCCTTTCTTAAATAAAAAAAAATAAAAACTTCTGCACAGCATTAGAAACCACTACCCAAACCAAGAGACCTCTCACAGAATGGGAGAAGATCTTTACATGCCATACATCACACAAGAGGCTAATAACCAGAATATATAAAGAGCTTGCCAAACTCAACAACAAGAAAACAAATAATCCCATCCAAAAATGGGGTGGGGGGAGTACATGGACAGAATTTTCATCACAGAAGAGATCCAAAAGGCTGAGAAACACATGAAAAAAAAATGCTCCCAAGTCTCTGACTGTCAGAGAAATGCAAATAAAGACAATAATGAGATACCACTTCCCTCCTCTGAGAATGTTATACCCAGAAAAGGTAGCAGCAGCAAATGCTGAAACGGTTGTGGGCTCAAAGGAACCCTCCTGCACTGCTGGTGAGACTATAAATTGGTCCAACCTCTGTGGACAGCAGTCTGGAGAACTCCCAGAAGGCTAGAAATGGACCTACCCTATGATCCTGAAATTCCTCTCCTGGTTATTTATCCTAAGGAACCCAACACACCCATCCAAAAAGATCTGTGTACATATATGTTCTTAGCAGCACAGTTTGTAATAGCCAAAACCTGGAAGCAACCCAGGTGTCCAACAACAGATGAGTGACTGAGCAAGTTGTGGTATATATACACAATGGAATACTACTCAGCTATAAAAAATGGGTGACTTCACCATTTTCAGCCGATATTCGATGCACCTTGAAAAATTCATGGTAAGTGAAATAAGTCAGAAACAGAAGGATGAATATTGGATGATCTCACTCTCAGGCAGAAGTTGAAAAACAAGATCAGAAGAGAAAACACAAGTAGAACCTGAACTGGAATTGGCATATTGCACCAAAGTAAAAGATTCTGGGGTGTGTTTGTGGGGAGAATACAGGTCCAAGAAGGGTGGCAGAGTTGTATTGTTATGTGGAAAACTGAGAAATGCTATGCATATACAAACTATTGTATTTACTGTTGAATGTAAAACATTAATTTCCCAATAAAGAAATTTAAAAAAAAGAATAGGAAAGCTATCTGGGAAGGGGATGGGATACGAAAATCTGGTGGTGGGAATTGTGTGGAGTTGTACTCCTCTTATCCTATGGTTTTGTCAATGTTTATTTTTTACAAACAAAAAAAAGAAAGAAAAGCTAGAATCATATGCTGTTAGAATGAAAGTGTGCATTCCATGCTTTATTTTTTTTATGTTATGACCTATGGAGAATTCCACAGAGTCTATACCAGTGATAGATATAAATTTCTTTTTCTCCTTCTTCTTCTTTTTTTAAGTAATATTGCTTGCATTTTTCAGTTTTCCAAATATTACTTTATACTTATTCAATTTGAAGCTAAAATGTCAGGAATTTTGAGGTACAAAAAGGCAAGATATATAAGATGATTAAGAAATTTTCCAGTGGCATTTGGGAGAGTTTTTGACTTCCTTCCAAAATTCTTTGAGCTTTACATCAATACTTACTATTTTATAACAAGAGCCTTCCTACTTAGGCAAGAGGTGTGTTTCTGTTTTTAATCCCTAGCCACACTATTATAATCAAGTTTGAAAAAGAAACTTTCTGGTGATTCTAGCTTCATTAACAGTTCTAAGTCCATGTCTTTTTTAGGTTGTTTCCATTGCCTCTTATCTACAGTGCATTGAACTTCTTCTTTATTACTAGCTGTTTTGTGGTTTTATATGCTTCTGACTAATCACTATTCATCATACCAAAAGAATCAGATTTCCTAGTATGGTTTGATGTCATTGCATGTGTACAGGACATCCACAGGTGCCAGGAAGGCCAAAAAGGAAAAGAAGGAAACCAGCCAAGATTAAAGTTGCATAGATCCAGATGTTGCTGCTGCTGTTTTTTTTTTTTTTTTTTTTTTAAGCGCTTTTAGAGCTTGGCATTTCAGTCTTACAGCTGGCAAGTAATAAGAGAGAATGAAGTCTGTGTGCGTGCATGCATGTTAGTTTAGTGGTAGGGAAACAAGAGAGAGAACTAGAGAAATGGAAGGAGGGGAAGTCCAATCTGCTGAAATAAAATAGGAATGTGGATGAGAATCTGTTCAACCCCACTAGCAATGAGGTATTTCCCTGTTACTAACAAAATGTTCTGGCACATTGGGAAGACTATAATTTGCAGGGAAGAATATATAGAAAAAAAACATAAAAGCTGACTTCTGGTAATCTTGTTTCAATTTATTCACAAAATGTTCATAAGCAGGCTGCAGTTGTCTTTTTTTTTTTTCAGAATAGCTTGTTTTTACTATCACTCATTATTTCAGAGAAGATTTCAACAAAGGATCTAAAGACTACATAAGTCACCAAATCATTCAATATGTTAATGTGAATAGTGATGTGGTTTTAAGAGTTAACAAACGTCTCTTAGAAGTATTTTCCATCGGGATGTTATGAATAAATCTCTAATTCTACAATTCAATGACTCATTTCCAGAGATATAAGGATGACTTATCTGCCTCACATTAAAATGTAACCAGTATAATAGTAAATAATTATGAATCATTATTCACATTTACATCAGTGTAATCAATCTTCTCCTTTTCTTATAGTACCCATCACCATAGGATGCACTGGAAATAAAAAATAAGTTGGTAATTCTAATTTAGAACTGTATAGAAGTTTATAGAAATATAAATGTGTAGCCCAACTAGTGTATTAATTTCTATTTTTAAAAAATATTTTATAATGTTTTAAATTACCACCAGGGTTTTGGTGGGCCTTGGTGCCTGCACAGTGAATCCACTGCTCCTCATAACTCATGGCCATTTCCTTCCTTCCTCTGTCTCTTCCTTCATTTTGTTCTTCTTTTTTTAATATATATATCAAGAGAAATTGAGGGGGGGAGTAAGAGACAGAGAGAGAGAGAGAGAGAGATACCACCTTTTACCTCTCATGAAGCTTCTCCTGAGTAGGTGGGGACAAGAAACTTGATTCCATGTTCTTGTGTGATGTATGTGCTCTAGGAAGTGTACCACTGCCTACCCCCAGAGTATTAGTTTCTAAATCAAGTATATTAGACCCTAGAATAAACTGGGATTATATACTCAAAGTCAAGCATAAACTAAGTAGAGAAACATTAAATTTCATTTCATATAAAGAAATGATATTTTTGGTTCCAGTGGTCATACTGTGTGATAGTTATTTAAAAGAATATCGCCTTAATATCTGGGCATGACATAATCTGACAGACTGGAAAGTTTAAATGTTTTTTTTCTTATACTTTCATAATGAAATAGGTATAGTTATGCTTTAAGATAGACACAATGAGACAGTTTAGTGATAATATATGTATAAAATAATTATAGATGAGAAAAATACTTAAAATGTTCAATATATCCTAACTTCTTCTCCAGAATATATATTTATAGTTTTTGAGTATATCTAAATATTGAGCAGTTATATTAAGTTTACTACACATAAAAGTTCTCTTTTAAGGAACAAAGGAACCCTAAAGCAACCAGAAGGACAGAAAACACTAAAGTTCGAGCAGAAATAAAAAACATCGAAAATAAAAGAACCATACAAAAAATCAATGAAGCCAAATGTTGGTTCTTTGAAAGATTAAACAAAATTGACAAACCCCTAGCCAGACTCACCAAACAAAAAAGAGAGAAGACTCAAATTAATAGAATTGTAAACGATGGAGGAGATATCACAACTGACACCACAGAAATAGAGAATCCTGTGAAACTTCTATAAAGAACTATATGCCACCAAGCTAGAGAATCTGGAAGAAATGGAACAATTCCTAGAAACCTATGCACTTCCAAAACTGAACCAAGAAGAACTACAAAATCTAAATGCACCAATCACAGACAAAGAAATTGAAACCATTATTAAGACTCTCCCCAACAACAAAAGTACTGGACCAGATGGCTTCACAAACAAATTCTACAAAACTTTCAGGAAACAGTTAGTACCCATACTTCTTAAGCTTTTCCATAAGATTGAAGAAACAGGAATATTCCCTCCCACCTTCTATGAAGCCAACATCACCCTGATACCAAAAGCTGATAGGGACAGAACAAAAAAGGAAAACTACACACCAATATCTCTGATGAACATAGATGCCAAAATATTAAACAAGATCTTAGCCAACCGGATACAGCAAAATATCAAAAAGATTGTTCATCATGACCAAGTGGATGCAAGGCTGGTTCAACATCTGTAAGTCAATCAATGTCATTCACCACAAAATAAAAGCAAAGCCAAAGACCACATGATTATCTCAATAGATGCAGAGAAAGCCTTTGACAAAATCCAACACCCGTTCATGCTCAAAACTCTACAAAAAAAGGGAATAGTTGGGAAATTCCTCAAGATAGTGGACTCTATATATAGCAGACCTACAGCCAACATCATACTCAATGGACAGAAGCTGAAAGCATTCCCCCTCAGATCGGGGACTATACAGGGCTGTCCACTGTCACCATTACTCTTCAACATAGTATTGGAAGTTCTTGCCATAGCAATCAGGCAAGAGAAAGAAATCAAAGGAATACAGATTGGAAGGGAAGAAGTCAAGCTCTCACTATTTGCAGATGATATGATAGTATACATAGAAAGACCTAAAGAATCCAGCAGAAAACTACTGGAAGTTATTAGGCAGTATAGCAAGGTATCAGGCTACAAAATCAATGTACAAAAATCAGTGGCATTTCTTTATGCAAACACTAAATCTGAAGAAGAAGACATCCAGAAATCACTCCCATTTACTGTTTCAGCAAAATCAATCAAATACCTAGGAATAAAGTTGACCAAAAAGTGAAAGACTTGTATGCTATGAGTCGCTACTCAAGGAAATAGAAACTGATACCAAGAAATGGAAAGATATCCCATGCTCATGGATTGGAAGAATAAATATCATCAAAATGAATATTCTCCCCAGAGCCATATACAAATTTAATGCAATACCCATCAAAGTTCCACCAAGCTTCTTTAAGAGAATAGAAAAAAACACTACAATCATGTATCTGGAACCTGAAAACACCTAGAATTGCCAAAACCATCTTGAGGAAAAGAAACAGAAATGGAGGCATCACACTCCCAGACCTTAAACTATATTAGAAAGCCATCATCATCAAAACAGCATGATTCTGGAACAAAAATAGGCACACAGACCAGTGGAACAGAATTGATAGCCCAGAAATAAATCCCCACACCTATGGACATCTAATCTTTGACAAGGGGGCCCAAAGGATTAAATGGAAGAAGGAAGCTCTCTTCAATAAATGGTGCTGGGAAAACCGGGTTGAAACATGCAGAAGAATGAAATTGAACCACTTTATCTCACCAGAAACAAAAATCAACTCCAAATGGATCAAAGACCTAGATATCAGACCATAAACAATCAAATACTTAGAGGAAAACATTGGTAAAACACTTCCCCACCTACATCTCAAGGACATCTTTGATGAATCAAACCCAATTGCAAGGAAGACTAAAGCAGAAACAAACCAATGGGACTACATCAAATTGAAAAGCTTCTGCACATCCAAAGAAACTATTAAACAAACAGAGAGACCCCTCACAGAATGGGAGAAGATCTTCACATGCCAGACATCAGACAAGAAACTAATCACCAAAATATATAAAGAGCTCAGCAAACTTAGCACCAAAACAGCAAATGACCCCATCCAAAAATGGGCAGAGGATATGAACAAAACATTCACCTCAGAGGAGATCCAAAAGGCTAACAGACATATGAAAAACTGCTCTAGGTCACTGATTGTCAGACAAATGCAAATTAAGACAACACTAAGATACCACATCACTCCTGTAAGAATGGCATACATCAAAAAGGACAGCAGCAACAAATGCTGGAGAGGTTGTGGGGACAGAGGAACCCTTTTACATTGCTGGTGGGAATGTAAATTGGTCCAGCCTCTGTGCAGAGCAGTCTGGAAAACTCTCAGAAGGCTAGACATGGACCTTCCATATGATCCAGTAATTCCTCTCCTGGGGTTATACCCCAAGGACTCCATAACACCCAACCAAAAAGAGGTGTGTACTCCTATGTTCATAGCAGCACAATTCATAATAGCTAAAACCTGGAAGCAACCCAGGTGCCCAACACCAGATGAGGTGCTGAGAAAGCTGTGGTATATATACACAATGGAATACTATGCAGCTATCCAGAACAATGAACCCACCTTCTCTGACCCATCTTGGATAGAGCTAGAAGGAATTATGTTAAGTGAACTAAGTCAGAAAGATACAGATGAGTATAGGATGATTCCACTCATCAACAGAAGTTGAGTAAGAAGATCTGAAAGGGAAACTAAAAGCAGGACCTGATCAAATTGTAAGTAGGGCACCAAAGTAAAAACCCAGTGGTGAGGGGTAGACATGCAGCTTCCTGGGCCAGTTGGGGGGTGAGAGTGGGTGGGAGGGATGGGTCACAGTCTTTTGGTGGTGGGTATGGTGTTTATGTACACTCCTAGCAAAATGTAGACATATAAATCAGTAGTTAATTAATATGAGAGGGGGAAAATCAGTTGTATGTCTCATAGTTTCTCAAAACACAAACTGAATCTTCTTAATATATAGGCTGTGTATTTGATATGCGGACTCTCTCAAAAGCCTAGACCAAGTAGATTAGAAGCATCCAATAGCACAGCTATATACAAGATACTGGATACTGTACAGCAAACCCTAACAAAAGGACTTTTCAAAGTTAACCCAATTACCAAATAATGTGATGATAACATTAACTATCGATTGTCTTTTTGAACCTTAAGAGAGCAGGAACCTCACATCACCACTATAGAGCCCCTACTTCCCCCAGTCCTGGAACCCTTGGATAGGGCCCACTTTCCCGTATGCGTCTCCCAATCCATACCAAATAATATTGCATCCACCGATCACAACCTAACCAACGCAACGATTGCCACCTCAACATGCTTCACCTCAGACTGTGTCCAGAGACTTCACGTGTGGAATGACAACCCTTCAGCTTCATTACTCGGGTGAGACCTTTCCTTTTATAGTACACTCTAATTCCATCTCAGGTGGTTCACTTTCTAACAAAGTCCCATAACCTAGATATACACCAGTTTCTGTGAGAGAGAGCTTATGTTCACACGTATCCATAAACTACTGCAAAATATATACCTGAAAGCAGAAGTACACTAGAGTTTGCAGTGAGTACCTCCCTAACACTTCCTCTCCACTATTCCAAGCTTTGGGTCCATGATTGCTCAACAATTTGTTTGGCTTCGTATGTTAACTCTCTTTTCAATCACCAGGTTCCAGATGCCACCAGGATGCTGGCCAGGCTTCCCTGGATTGAAGACCCCACCAATGTGTCCTGGAGCTCAGCTTCCCCAGAGACACACCTTACTAGGGAAAGAGAGAGGCAGACTGGGAGTATGGATTGACCAGTCAACGCCCATGTTCAGCAGGGAAGCAATTACAGAAGCCAGACCTTCTACCTTCTGCAACCCTCAATGACCCTGGGTCCATGCTCCCAGAGGGATAGAGAATGGGAAAGCTATCATGGGAGGGGGTGGGTTATGGAGATTGGGTGGTGGGAATTGTGTGGAGTTGTACCCCTCCTTCCTTATGGTTTTGTTCATTAATCCTTTCTTATATAAAAAAATTTTTAAAAAGTTCTCTTTTAAATATCTCTACTCACTAAGGTATGTTACTAGTACAATGACTTAATGTGATAGCTTTATGAATCACTATACTATTCAGAATAAGAAAATATAACACAACCTCATTTTTTTTTTCCAGAGTACTGCTCAGTTCTAGTTTATGGTAGTACAGGAAATTGAACCTGGGACTTTAGAGCCTCAGACATGAAAGTTTCTTTGCATAACCATTATGCTATCTACCCCTGCCCTACAGCCTCATTTTGAAAGTCATAAATCAACCCAAGTCTGTTACCTGAATATTGTTTTAGATCTTGATTTAAAGGCTCAGTTAACTGTTCATTTAGTTACTTTTCATTAACACAACTATTAACATAAAAACTTGAATTTGACAGAGTTTTGTGGTTTATTTTATTTTATTTTCCCACCAGGCTTACACAACTACTCCACAGTTCCAGTGGACATTTTTAAAAAAAATCATCGAATGGGAGTTGTTAATGAATTACAGTACATATGTTTATATGTATGTATGGTCTCCTCATTCTGCTTAATAGGTATCTGCTGCACTTTTATCCCCCCATCCCCACCAAGGACCTAAAGCCCCCTCTTCCCTCAGATTCTTTATTGTCTATCCCCCCAGACTCCCTTGCTTTGTTCCATTACCCTTCTCCCAGTCCTCCCAGTCCAAGTTTTATCTCAGGTTCCCCTTTTTTTCTTTTCTTTTCTTTTTTTTGAGAGAGAGTGGTAGAGAAAGTTATAGAAGAAGAGAGACAAACCTGCAGCACTGCTCAGTTACTCACGAAGCCTCTCTCATGGAGATGGATGCCAGGGGCTTGAATCTAGATCCTCATGCATAGTAATACATGTGCTTTGCATGATGTGTTTACACCTGGCTCCCTTGACAGAGATTTGACTATGAAAAATGGGAAAATATATATCATTCCAAACAAATACAGGCAAGTGTCCATTTAGAATATCTTGTAAAAGTCCAACATCCCCAAATTCCCAGCTGAAGCTACTAACAAACCCTGCCCCCCCACATTTGTAATTTCCCTTGACTATGCAAAATCTGGTGTTTATACTTTAACTTGATGTAGAAATGCAGCATTTGTTCTCTGACACTAGTTGATGACACTCTAATGGCTAGATTCAACCCCAATTTACGCTCTAACATTATAGTGATTATGCTTAGCATGCTCTATAATCCTGGCTCTGTAGTCCTTAATTTTCTCATTTGTCACTTTCAAAATTCTCAGCACTCATAAGAAATTAAAACAACGATGAGAGACAGTTGCCTTAGATTACAAGAACATTGCAGAAGAATGTTTATGATCATTTCAAACTTTCAAACCTTTCCTGCTTGGCATAATGTACCCACTCTCAAAAGCCAAGTTCAGATGAAGAAACAATGTAGCCGTAAGGCTAGAAAGTCAGAAAATAGTTGGTAAGTATGCTAATTTGAATTCACAGGCATAATGCCTTTGAGCAGTGACTCCTGTTTAGTTTGTGACTTATCCAGACATATGCTATACATACAGAAACTAAGTATCTGCTATAATTTAAATGACTTCTAAGCCTTGGGGGCATCAAGGAAGTTATTTTTAAACCTTAAAAAGAAGTAACTTGGAGTCGGGTGGTAGCACAGAGGGTTAAGTGCACATGGCAGGAAGCCAAGGACTGGCGTTAGCATTGGGGTTCAAGCCCCTGACCCCCACCTGCTGGGGAGTTGCTTCACAAGCAGTGAAGCAGGTCTGTAGGTGTCTTTCTCTCCCCCTCTCTGTCTTCCCCTCCTCTCTCCATTTCTCTCTGTCCTATCCAACAACAGTGACAACAACAGCAATAATAACTACAACAATAAAAAACAACGGCAACAAAAGGGAAAATAAATAAATAGTAAGTAAATATAAAAAAGAAATAACTTTTAATTTCCCATATGACCTTGTGTTCAATTGTCAGAACTTTAAACTTAATGTAAAAAAGAATCAAAATTTTTAGTTATTGGACTATGTTATCTTTTGCATTAGTCAGATCTTGGTATATACCTAAACACTACCATGAACTAAAATAAGAAGAAAATACTATCCTCTGTCTTTTTAAAATATCAATTATTTTAAAAATGCTAATTAAATTAATTTTAAAAAGAAAAGATTTTTTACTTTTTAATTTTCTGAAAAGACAGGAAGATTTCAAATACTAAACCTCAATACAGTTACATTAATTTCATTCTGTAGGATATGAATTGTGCACATTGCTGTTTTTTAAAAGTCAGTACTTAACAGTGGTGAATTGTGTACTATAATTTTTATTTTATAAGTATGCTGATATTTTTGTTGTTATATAGATGGGTTTATTACAATTCAAATTGATTTTTTGAAAAATGCTATTTATTTCACCACTGAGTGCATTTTTATAAAAGCTGAATTTTTGGGTTAAATTTATAAAACAAATATGCAAGTGAAATTATTAGATTAGTCTGTAACATTTTTATCACTTTGTATCTATTTCATTATCACATTTTTGTAAGCATTATTTCTGAAGTATGTCAGCAGTTTACAATATTTGCTACATAGTTTACATTGTGACTAAAATGTTCTTACTGATTCAGATTCACTCATATAGTCTTAATTATTTGAAATAATTTGGTACTATCATATAGTTAGTGAAATAAATTGAGACATTCTCCAAATTTCTAGGATGCTTTAATAATTGATTTTCCCCCCACTGTAAACCTATGATAATGTTGGTGGTACATAGAAGATAAGTTAATAAAATAGGTGTACACTTAAAATTTTTTCTAAATTATCTTTTTTTATTTATGGGATAGAGACAGCCAGAAATTGAGTGGAAGGGGGAGATAGGGAGGGAGAGAGACAGAGAGACACCTGCAGTCCTGCTTCACCACTCATGAAGCTGTCCCCTTGCAGGTGAGGACTGGGGGCTTGAACCCAAGTCTTTGCGCATTGTAATGTGCGCTTAACCAGGTGCACCACCACCGCACCCCAATAGGTGTACTCTTATATCTGTATATAATTTAACTATTTTTAATATGAGAATGCACTACCCTTCATTGATAACAAAATGTGCAAATGCTATATTTTGATCATTCATATTTATGAATACTTTTGTGATGATAAAGTTTTTCTTCACACACAATATATATATATCAACCTGGTTAATACAGATCATAATTATGAAAGATAATTATTAGCTCTACTGTCTGCCTACCATCTATATTTTGTATGAGATCTTTCACACACATGTTTAATTCTTACTGAAAAATACGGATTAGATAATTCACAATTTCTTAAAGAATTAAAATGCATTGTCTAAATTATAGACATTTATAAACTTGGCATAGAAAGAAAAGTATGTATTTAGTCATAGAAATTATTATAGCTGGCAATAGAAAATGTAAACATATTCCCATATAATGAAAATGAGTACTGTATTTATTTATTTTTATCTAGAATTTTAGAAGTGGTGTAAGACACTAATTTAATTAGTCCTGCTAATTAAACTTTGAACTACATGTTTAAATGTAAACTTTTTAGTAGTCACATGTAAAAATTAAAATATTTAAAATGTGAAATTAATTTAGTAATATTATACTATGTAACAGATATTAAACACAACTGTCATGTAATTAAAATAACTGAGATATTTTTACTTTTTTCTTAATATCATTAAAAGCTACATGGCTCAACTAATAACTGTATAATTCAATAACTCAACTGCTTCATATTATTACTGGAGAGCCATCCTATTGTATAGTACATTTCTATAATCTGGAAATTTAGTAACCATATGATATTCAAGAAAAACCAGAGCTTCTTCATCCTAGGTACCATATTTAGAAGAATATAAGCAGGCAACTGTCACATTTAAATGTCACAATGACTATAGAAACAAACTGTATATGAGTGCAATTAAGGGGAATCTTTTCAAAACAGAGGGAGTAATTAAGTAGAAAATGTGTAGTTAGATCCACACACAAAAAAGTTGAATGGAAAGATCCTTTCCAGACAGAAGAACACCAAACATAAAAGGAAAGGGGAGGGGAGGAAACTTAGCATAGGCAAAAATTACCATATTTACTGAATAGAAGGCCAGTTTGGCTCTGGAAAACTTTTTCTTTTTTCCTCCTAGAAAGAATGGCCACACGCCAATAGATACAGAATTAAAATAGAGTATATACTATGGTAACCATAGTAATGAGTAAGTGGAACTTAAAAAAGCTGGTCTTGGGTGAGCAGATGTTCAGTCAAAGCAAGAATGAAAACATGAACTGCATTTCACAACCTCCATTTTATCTACATACAGTGGAACAGTGTTCTATGAGGCTGTGGGAGAAATGTGCCTGAGGAGAAGAAACTAAATGTCAAGGAGACACACACACACACATACACACACACACACACACACACACATACACACACACACACACACACACACACACACACACACACACACACTCACTCACTCGGCAGTGTATCTTACAGTTTTATAGAAATAGTTTGTATGGATAAAGTATGAAGAAATCATATACTGTCTTAATTTTCTTTAAGAAATCTAACTAAATAAGTAGCATGATTGCTATCTAAACTTTTTTTGGCTAGAAAATAGATTTATGATGCAATTAAGGACAAGAGTGCAATGTAAATTGCTTAGGTTTGAATCTTGACTTACAATGTATCTTAAGAGAAGTAATAAGACTTATTAAAGCATAGTTAGTATATGCAAGGTAGAGTAAAACTGTACCACTTTTAGCATTCATATATGGGTTAATATAAAGAAACTTGAGGTGGTAACAGATAATTAGCATTAATAAATTTCATTAGCTTTCTGTTGTTCAATTAATCAATTCATTTCCATGATACATAAGACTAAATTCCAAAATAACTATCAAGAAAAAAATTATAATATGTCATAATATATCCAGTACATTTTTGCTGACATGTGTGTAATATACTCACAAACAGAAAAAAATACATTGGCCCATGCCCACCATCCCATAAAGAAGACAACTTAAAGGAAAACAAATAATTCATACTCAGGTAGCTCCTGTCTTCCAAAATGCTAATGACAGATTCATTATGTGCCATATTCTGCTGCATTCAATGGCACTGTTTCAAAAAACATATCCTGAGCCACATTAGACTACAGAGACTCAGGAGCATTGAGTTATAATTAGCTAAAGACTAAAGTCCACTGAAGAATGGATTCAAATGCAGTTTAATATTAAAAGGCTTTAAAGGAAGAAACCATTGTGCTGAGAACTGAATAAAACAAACTTACATTCTTGATTATTAGAAACTCCTTGATAAAGAATCTCCTTAGATCCTTAAACGCCTTGTGCAGCTGGGGTTTGAGGTCATACTTCTCACTACATTTAATGTGGGAAAGGAAGGTTGGCACATGTTCATCTTGATCTACATGTTGCACCCACAACACTCTCAAAAGGAAAGGAAAAAGCCTACAGAAGGACCTACCAACAATAAGTTTCAGAAAGCAATAGGACTTCTGGAATGAGAAACTTTCAAGTTGAAGTTGAATGGCTAAAGCACTGTAAAGGTATGTTAAATCTTAACAAAGTTATAGCAAACATTATACCAACCAAAGCTTAATAAGAATTTTAATCACAAAGATTAAAATGACATTACATACAATGATTATGCATAGACATATGTAAAATGATTAAGTATATATTGTATGGATGAGAATAAAGTTATATAGTACAATGAAGTAAATGCATCCGTTAGGAAAACTATGGTAGCAAAAATATTTTTAGTTTTCTATTCATTTAAACTGCAACTAAAATTTAGATAGAGAAATAAATTATTAGAGTTGTGTTTTCCTTTCAAATTTTGATATTGCCCCTCTATTGCAATACAATAGGTACAAGACAAGGTATTAAAATGATAAAAGTCCTGAGCTAGCAAGATCTTGAAAGGTCACTGCTAGGTCATATTTGTGACCAGATTCCAGCCTATTCCCATTGCACCTGGGGGGATTTCAGTGCTATAGTATCTTTTCCTCTCCCCCTTTATCTCTGTATTTTTCTCTGAAAATTTTAGTCCTGAACATTGAAGCACTAGCAACAAAAAACCTTTCTCTGTCTCTCTCTCTCTATATATATATAACTATATATATATATATATAAAACTATATATATATATATATATATATATATATGTAACTTTTTAACTGGGAGAGAGTCTTTGTTAAGAAGCAGAAGATAAATGACCCAGGTTTGAGTCTGACCCTCACTGTTTGGAAGTAGAATTTGGTGCTGTGGTGTCTTTTATCTCTGTTTTTTCTATATGAAAAATCCATCCTGGACTGGGGTTATAGATCTGCCTGCTAATGCCCATGACCAGTGGAAAAGCAATTACAGAAGCCAGAACTCCCACCTTTTATACTGCAAAAAGAATTTTGGCCCATATTCCCAGAAAGGGAGAAATGAGAATAGAAGATGACCAGAGGACTTTGAACTCCGTCAGGACCTGGAGAGAGAAGAGAAAGAGAGGAAGGACATTCAGAAGTAGTAATAGGTGTGGGAGTAACTCAGAAGGAAAAAGAGGGCAGGACCATAGGGAAAAAAAAAGGGGGGGGTGTTGGGGCTGGGCGAAGTACAAGGGCCTGCTTGAGGATTCTGGTTCCAGCCCACTGCTCTCCACCTGCAGGGTGGTCACTTCACAAGTGGTGAAACACCTCTGTAGGTGCCTATCTTTATCTCCCCCTCTCTGTCTTCCCTTTCTCTCTCTGTTTCTTTCTGTCCTATCCAATAACAACATCAACAACAACAGCAACAAAATGGGGCGGGAGACTCTAGGAGCAGTGGATTTGTAGTGCAATCACCCTGGAGGCAAAAAAAAAAATGAAAGAGAGAAAAGGGAAAAAGGGGGATGTATACAGATATTCATAGAAATAATAGTCAACCTATATCTGCAACTTTGGGAGAACTACTTTAGTTTCCAATGAAGGGGATGGGGATATAGAAATCTGGTAGTGGGAATGGTGCAAAATTATACTTCTGTTATCTTATAATTTGTAAATCAATATTAAGTCACTAATAAAATTTTAAAATGAAAGAAAAAATGGGCAAATATATATAAGTATAGATAGTTATAGAAATAATAGTCAACCTATATCTGTGACCTTGGGAGAATGGGGGCCATAGAATGCTGGTGGTGGGAAAGGTGTGGAATTATATACTCCTGTCATCTAATAACTTTGTAAGTTAATATTAAATCACTAATAACATTTTTAAAGTCAATTTAGAGCAGTGAAACCCCATTGACAATAGATAGATAGATAGATACACAGATAGATACACAGATAGATAGATAGATAGATAGATAGATAGATAGATAGATAGATACATAGATAGATAGATACATAGATAGATAGATAGGTAAGAGCAGAAGACAGGGTTGGAGGGATTCCATCATAGTTATGCAAATATTTTCATACCTGAGACTCTGAAATCTCAACACCACCATAAACCAGAGATGAGTAGTACTCTGCTCACTAAAAGAGGCACTCTGGTGTCTTTCTGTCTGTCTTTCTATCTCCATATATACATACATATATAATTAAAATAATAAAATATTTCTAAAAAGGGAAGTAGAAGATAGATATATCCACTTCTATACTCCCTTTGTATTTTATATATTGAAACTCTTATTGGCCAATAATTCAACTATACTGCAGATTCAGTTCACATTTAAGTTACTCTTAGATTTTATTCATTTCTAGTTAAGAGTTTTTTTGTTTTCTCTGAAGATGGATGGATGAGGTTAATCATGGATAATGGGTATAAGCTAATGAAATGATACTTAAATATCAAACATCAAGCTTTGTTTGCCCACGTCCATATGTAAACACTCTTAAATGCCAATTTCTATCTTCTTCTGAAGCTGTCTGATATTATTCTTTCAACTGAATATACTTAAGAGCTGAAAAGACAGAAGAGTAGTTCAAAAATGTCATTTTTCTAGCATTCTTTATAAAATTATAGGGGGTGAAAATATTTTAAGTATTAACTCAATTTGTTTTGATCTCCGGGAATAAGAGAATGCATGGTCAAATCCAGTTTGTAACATTTGGAAGTAAAACATGTTTTAGGTTATTTTCATCGGATGGAGTGTTTTACTTGTTTTTTGCTTTTTTTTATTATCAGATGTAAGCGGTAAATCCCATTTCTATATTGATGTATGTATGCCATATATATTGTTGCATGTAACAATTTGGTATCATGGATTATTTAAGATTGTTTAGGAATTAAATTTTCAAGTGGTACTTCCTTGGAAAATCACAAATTGGAGAGAGCGGACACTAACTGAACCAATTAGTTGCATTCTATCTTGTGTGGGTTTGTATACTGAGAAGAGTATGTAATACTAAGAAAAGTAGATCATTTGGGGGACAAATGAAGGGAAAATAAGGGAGATCAAACTCTCCCCAGGAGGTCAATTAGAGACTGCCTGTGCAATTTCCCTCCTGCCTATGGTCTTAATATAACCACATATTCTTATTACTGCTCTAAAGTTATTGAACATATGTAATCTGTGTATCTGCCTTTTTGGGATCTTTCAATAGTTCTCAGGGCAGCTGTACTTGAAATTTAAGGGTTTGCAGCTGTTAGAAACTATATGAAAAACGTGAGGGTTTGGCACTAGTTTTCATAGTTCCTACTGTGTAGAAGTTTGGCAAGAACTATGGAAAGGGTATGGTGACTTAAAGAATGTTTGTAAAACTTTTCCTCATTCTTGTGGTTCAAGCACATGACGTATGGAGTAGAATAATATAAGGATGATTATTTTAATTGAGGTATTTGGGTCCAATTTATACAACAATTGTGAAGTAAACTATTTTGAAATTGTGATTCAATTTTGATTTTCTTTAGATATGGACAGCAAGGAGAAGACTGTCATGAAGTGGGTTTAAAAGGTGTTTGACTTTCTGAATTTCAACAACAGCTTTCAGAGATTTAACCTGGCCAGTTATATTGAGGACATCTTTAAAGAACATGTTAATGGCAGTATTATTGTAAAACAAACAAACAAAAAACATTTAAACATTCACAGAAGAATAATTTTACCAACGTTTATTATTTGGGGGGAATATGATTCTATTATTTAAATCATAATTTGGGAGATTTAAAATCATTTTGAAAAAGGCAAAAAAAAAAACCTAACTAAAAAGTCACTAGGTAGAAAATGCATTGAATTTTATTTCATTCAGTAAACACATCTTCAAATATTACTGCTATGTGATAAATTTCTTTTCAAATTGTTTAAATTTTATAAGTAAATATTTATTTGTCACTAAATTCTAAGGCATTAGTATTTTAGTGTCTGATAAAATATTTTATAAACATAATTAAAAGCTATTAATGTCAGTGTTCTTAAGAGGAAATTTAAGAATTAGTTTTTTTATAGTTAAACATTTAAACAATAAACTAATATGTATTATTAGAATAAAGAATGGGAATTACATCTGTAATTAAAGGGGTTTCTTTTTTTTGTCATTAGCAATTTTATATCCAATATAAAATATTCAGTTCCCCAGTCATATAAAAAACTAAAATCAAATAGAACTAATTAGAATTATTACAAATAGGGAGTCGGGCGGTAGCACAAAGGGTTAAGCGCACATGGCACAAAGCACAAGGACCAGTGTAAGGATACCAGTTTGAGCCCCTGGCTCCCCACTTTAAGGGGAGTCCTTTCACAGGCAGTGAAGCGGGTCTGCAGGTGTCTATCTTTATCTTCCCCTCCTCTCTTCATTTCTCTCTGTCTTATCTAACAACGACAGCATCAATAACAACAACAGTAATACCTACAACAACAATAAAAAAACAAGGGCAACAAAAGGGAAAATAAATAAATAATTATTACAAATACATACACATATAGGAATATAGCATCAGGTCACTACAATATTAATAAATTCATGCTTTTCTTAGAACTCCTGATGGAAACTAATAAGGATCAATTAATTAAACTAATAAATACAATTATTTATTTTTTGGATAAAGATTTCATATTTTTACCAACAGTGAATTACATAAAACGTTAAATTCACTAAAAAAAATAATAAAACCTCCTAAGATCTTGGGAGGTGACATAGTGGATACACTGCTGGATTCCCAGACATGAATCTTTTGTTTCACCCTTGGCATTTGATGTGTCATATTGATACTCTGGTGCGCTCTTTGTTCTTCTAATAAATAAATAGTCAAGATATGGAAACGGTCTATTTGCTGATGAATGGATAATGAAAATGTGATATATTTGTTTGAATTAATATTATTATATATCCAAAATCATATAATGGAACATTATTTAGCCATATAAGTAGAATAAGATGTTGCCATTTACAATGTGAATAATCCCCAAGATACTATAGTAAATGAAATAGATTAGAAAAAAACAAACATATGGATACAAAGAAAAACAACAACAGCAAAAACCATTTGTTGCCAGAAGCAGGGAGCTGTAGGTTGAAAGAAGTTGCTAAATAGGGGCCCTAATCTGGGAGTCCTGAGATTCCCAGACTTGATGGGCCTAGAACTGGAATAAATCCCTCTCTCCATTGTTACTGGTCATTTCTATCAGGAACAACAAAAGACACCTTAGTGAGCCCCCATAGGACCTTGCCCTCAACTTGGATCAAAAATGATAGAGAATGTCCAAAGGGAGGATGGACAACATACTCTATGCTACACCTAAGGAAGATGGGTCAATACTGGGGCAGCATGGACTGTTCCTACTTATGAGCACAGAATGTGAGCTCAGATCTACAGGGATGCAGAGGTAACACAGGCTCCTAAGCTCATTATGAGCCCCAGACACATCAAATTGATGAGATTTACAGTCAACAATATTTATACCCCTTTCCCATATTAGGGAGCTACTCTCTTCCCTGAAAAGCTTCTGCATAGCCAAAGAAACTATCACACAAACAAAGAGACCCCTCACAGAATGGGAGATCTTCACATGCCATACATCAGACAAGAGACTAATCACTAAAATATACAAAGAGCTCAGCAAATTTAGCACCAAACAAGCAAATGAACTCATCCAAAAATGGGCAGAAGATATGAACAAAATATTCACTTCAAATGAGATCCAAAAGGCTAACAAACATAGGAAAAATTGCTCTAGGTCATTGATTGTCAGGGAAATGCAAATTAAGACAACACTGAGATACCACATCACTCCTGTGAGAATAGCATACATTTAAAAAGGACAGCAGCAATAAATGCTGGAGAGGCTGTGGGGACAGAGGAAGCCTTCTGCAGTGCTGGTGGGAATGTAAATTGGTCCAGCCTCTCTGGAGAGCAGTCTGGAGAACTCTCACAAGGCTAGACATGGATGGACCTTCCATATGAATTGCAATTCCTCTTCTGGGGATATACCCCAAGGACTCCGTAACACCCAACTAAAAAGATATGTGTACACCTATGTTCATAGCAGCACAATTCATAAAAGCTAAAACCTGGAAGCAACCCAGGTGCCCAACAACAGGTAAGTGGCTGAGAAAGCTGTGGTATACATACACAATGGAATACTATGAAGCTATTAAGAACAATGAACTCACCTTGTCTGACCCATCTTGGATGGAGCTAGAAGTAATTATGTTAAGTGAGCTAAGTCAGAAAGATAAAGATGAGTATGGGATGATCCCACTCATCAACAGAAGCTGAGAAAGGACAGAAAGGGAAACTAAAAGCAGGATTTGACTAAATCTAGAGTAGGGCACCAAAGTAAAAACCCTGTGGTAAGGGGGAGGATAGACATTCGGCTTCGAGGTGGAGGGGTTGGGGGTTGGCTGGGTTGGGTGTGTGGGAGGGGACACAGTCTTTTGGTGGTGGGATTGGTGTCTATGTACACTCCTATTAAATTGTAGTCATATAAATCACTGCTTAATTAATATGAGAGGGGAGAATTTGATTGTATGTCTCAAACTTTTTAAAACACAGACTGAGTCTTTTTAATACATAGGCTGAGTCTTTGATAGGTTGATTCTCTCAAAAGCCTAGACCAGGAACAACAGAACCAACCAGTGGCACAGCTACATACAATGCTGTATGTATTGTACATACATGCTGGGTATTGTACAGCAAACCCTAATAAAGGGACTTTTCAAAGTTAACCCAATTACCAAACAATGTGGTAACAATAACTATCCATTGTCTTCTTGAACCCTAAGACAGCAGGAACCTCACATTTCCACTATAGAGCCTATATTTCCCCCAGTCCTGGAACCTTAGGGTGGGGTGCACTTTCCTGCATGCTTCTCTCAATTCATATCAAATAATATTGCATCTGCCGTTCACAACCTAATCAACGCAACGAGTGCCACCTCAGTATGCTTCACTTCAGACTGTGTCCAGAGACTTCAGGTGTGGAATGACAAGCCTTCAGCTTCATTACTCGGGTGAGATCTTTCCTTTCATAGTATTCTCTGATTCCATTCCAGGTGGTTCACTTCCTAACAAAGCCCCAAAACCTAGATATAGACCAGGTCCCCTGAGATAGAACATATATTCACATGTATCGATAAACTAGGGCAAAATATATACCTGAAAGCAAAAAAAAAAAAAAGTACACAATAGTCTGCAGTGAGTACCCCCAAAAACTTCATCTGCACTAATCCAGTCTTTAGGTCCATAATTGTTCAACAGGTTTTTTTTGGCTTTGTATGTTAACTCTCTTTTCAGCCACCAGGTTCCAGATGCCAGCATGATGCCGACCAGACTTCCCTGGACAGACGACCCCACCAGTGTGTCCTGGAGCTCTTCTTCCCCAGAGACCAACCCTACTAGGGAAAGAGAGAGGCAGGCTGGGAGTATGGATCGCCCAGTCAATGCCCATGTTCAGCGGGGAAGCAATTAGAGAAGCCAGACCTTCCACCTTCGGCAACCCACAAGGACCCTTGGTCCATACTCCCAGAGGGATAAAGAATAGGAAAGTGATCAGGGGAGGGGATGGGATATAGAGATCTGGTGGTGGGAATTGTGTGGAGTTATACCCCTTTGACCTATGGTTTTGTCAATGTTTCCTTTTTGTAAATAAATAAATAAGTAAATAAATAAATAAATAAGAGTTAAAAAGATGTTAAGTACACATGACGCTAAGCACAAGGACTGGCATAAGAACTGCAGTTCCAGCCTGGGCTCCCCACCTGCAGGGGGTTCGTTTCACAAGCAGTGAAGCAGGTCTACAGGTCTCTATCTCTCCTCTTTGTCTTCCCTTCCTCTCTAGATTTCTCTCTGTCCTACCCAACAACGACAGAAATAACAACAACAATAATAATCATAACATCAATAAACAACATTGGCAACAAAAGGGGAAAAATAAAGCTATTAAAAAAGAGTTAAAAAGATAAATAGGCACCATTTCTCTTTTCTGAGAGAAAGGATAACGGGAAAACACTTGGAAGTAGTTAATAAGTTTAGGTGTGACTTTGAAAGGAAGTGAAGGGGGTAGGGTGGTGGTGTACCTGGTTAAGCACACCGTACAATACACAAGGACCTGGGTTCCACCCCCTGTCCACAGCTGCAAAGGTAAAGGTTTGTGAGTGGTGAAGCAGTGTTGTAGGTGTCTTTTTATCTCTCTCCCTCTCTATCACCTCTTCCCTCTCTGGCTGTCTCTATCCAATAAATAAAGATAAAATATTCAATATAAAAAAAGAAGTGAAGTGAAGGCAGGACCATATAATAAATAGGTATGTGTATTCTATTAATCTATATCTGCGACCTTGGAAGAACTTTTGCAGTTTCCACTGGAGGTGGGTGGGGACAGAATTCTGGTGGTGAAAATTGCATGAAATCATTACCCCTATGATCTCATACTTTTGTAGATCACTAATAAAATGATTTTAAAATTAAAATGTTTAAAAACTTAGAAAGAAGATATATATTTAGGTCACATTTCTCAACAAAATAAATACTTCAAGTTAGATCTTCAAATATAGGAATAAAGACATGAGTCTGTATGTTTGTTGAGCATGTTCACACACATAATTTAGTACTTGTCACTAGGTTAATCTCATCTATAAATGACACATCTTTTGAATGAGAGTACAGTACAGGAGGGCCAGAAAATAATGTTATAAACATTAATAATATATATTTTTATTTAGGAGTGAACATTTAATTATAAGGATGCAGGGAATGAGAAATTATACAACTGTTGGTTTGAACCAGGAATTAAATTATATTAACTTTTAAAAAGACATGAAAATGACTAAATCTGTATATGGAAGTGGAGATTATCTGAGAAAAATCATTGCCTCATGATTGCACATACAGTGTTTTTAAATCTGCAAGTAGGTAGTTATAAATGAATCATAAGTATAGTACTATTAATTTAATGAACACTTACCACACATATTACATAAATTAAAATGTATATTCTCATTTAATTCTCAAAATCATTTCATGTAAGTACTGTTATTACTTAAACTCATTACTTAAGCATTCCAAATTTAGGATTTAGACTGTTTTGGAAAATTCATGTGAATAAAATATCTGAACTCTGGAGCCCACAAATGTAATAATCAGATTATACAATTTATATAGAGCAGTAGTGAGTTATGGAACTAGAATTATAAACGATATTCACATTTTGAAGGGTGTTTGATATTATTTTTATAATATTTTTAAGAATTTCAGTTTTATTGGTCAGCAATTTGTTTGGCTTTGTATGTTAACTCTTTTCAGCCACCAGGTTCTAAATGCTAGCATGATGCTAACCAGACTTCCATGGACAGACAACCCCACCAATATGTCCTGGAGCTCCACTTCCCCAGATCCCTTTCCCACTAGGGAAAGAGAGAGGCAGACTGGTAGTATGGACCGACCAGTCAACATCCATGTTCAGTGGGGAAGCAATTACAGAAGCCAGACCTTCCACCTTCTGCATCCTACAATGACCTTGGGTCCATACTCTCAGAGAGTTAAAGAATAGGAAAGCTATCAGGAGAGGGAATGGGATACAGAGTTCTAATGGTAGGAATTGTGTGAAGCTGTACCCCTCTTATTCTATGGTTTAGTCAATGTTTCCTTTTTATAAATAAAAAATTTAAAAAAAAAGAATTTCAGATTTGTCTTCTAGGCAATGAAAATACACTGGGAAGTCTGCATTCAGGGAATTTATAGCATCCATTTTTTACAAGGTTTTCTATGTTTGACCATATGAAAAAATTAACACCTTAACAAAACATGAAAGTGGATTGATTAAATTTCCTATGATGGCATTAGACTGCTATTACTGAACTAAGTTAGCATATGCAAAATAATTTAATTCTATCTTACTCAAACTAAATATTTTAGAGCAATTATTGAATCCTATATTACATTCTATGCCACATACATCAGTATATTAAATACTGATAGTCTAAAGAAATATTTGTCTGATGAGGCCTGGCATAGAGAGGTCACTGATGTACTTATGGAATAGACAAATAATGATGTAAATAAAGTCAGCATTATGAATCAGAAGAGAATGGACCTTCTCACAGAAATTATTAAAGAAAAACATTCTGAATTTATGAAAGAATTAATCCATAAAGTATCTGTTAAATTTTATTAGAATATGGATAGTATTGGTATTAAAGTGTTCTTAAAAGGAAATATTTGTGGGTGGGGGTGATAGGTTAATGGTTATGCAAAGAGACTCTCAGGCATGAGGCTCCATAGTTTCAGGTTTAATCCCCAGCACCATAGACCAGAGATGAGCAGCAAAAAAAAAAAAAAAAAAAAAGAAAGAAAGAAAGAAAGAGAATTTGATAGTTCATTCAATGTGGATTTTTTTAATATTCTAAGAATATGGAAGATGAGTGACCAGATTCATTTTTCTACCTTAAATAGCTAGGAAAAAAAAGGTATAAAATGCTGGTTTGGACACAATGGCCAATGGTTAATATAGTACTGTGATTGATATCTCAGAAAACAAAAATTAAAAAGGTGAGCCTTATCTTTACATTAGCTCATTGGATAGAAACAGGAACTAAAGTCTGATAGGGAGGAAAGAAAAAGGATTCAAACACTGAACAAATTCTTGCTATGTTGAAGATACAGAAAATGGATTTCTGAGAGCTCAAGACAGCTAGGCTCTGTTAACTAGAGGTGAGAACTGATCCTCCTCAATTGTTTGACTGACTGCTGATAGATTCTTGCATGACAGTATATTAACTTAGAAAGTAGGAAACAAAAACACTTTCAATACACAAGGAAGAAAAATGTTGGAGCCCTAAGAAAATAGATTATTTGTGATGCAAAGGCCTTGTGGAACATTAAAGCATGATGTATAATCTTTAGAATTACTCAAGATTAAAATTATCTGGTCTTCAAAACATACTGTCAAGAGAATTACAGGCAGTACATACACTGAGGAAATATTTTAAAAATAATTTAGTTTATAGTACATAAAGAACTCCTTTAAGTAAAAAAAAAGATAAAAATGCTGTAAAAAATACAATATTTGCATAAAAGTTTTACCAAAGAATATATACAAATAGCAAGTAAGTACAGAAATAGAGGCTCAATTTTATTAGCTCTTATGGAAATGCAAAATACCTACCCAGTAGATTACTATTATATACACTATTTTATAGCTGGCATAAAAATACTGACAATGTGGAATGAGGATGTGGAGTTTGCATGCTATTTATGAAAATGCAAAACCACACACTTTGGAAGATCAGGTCAGTAGTTCCTTATAGAGGTGAAAACATACAACATCAGATTTTCTTAGAAGAAATGAAAACACGTGTTAAATAGCATGCACCGGGCCCTTACTAGCATTGGGCTTTTACTAATATTTTCCTCCAGAATTTGTTTTAGATTCTTTCTTTGCTGCTATAATCTCTAGTTTCATGTTTACCTATGAATTCAATGAATGGCTATTCAAAGACTTTTCACAAAACTATTTTCAGTACAAACTGCTCTTTTGAGATCCAGATTTATATCTCTATTTGTCGTCTTGACATCTCTAAAATATATTAATGAAATTTAGTTGGAAATGATATTCTTACTGCTTTGAATCCCCTCAAATTGACCTAGCTTCTAGTGCACTGAGTTTTCAGTCTTACATCTCTTCTGTCACGGAAGAACAAAAACCAGAATTTAACCTTTATACCTCTTTCTTCTTTATATTCTGCATCAGATTATTCCCGTGACCTTTCAGTTAATCTATGTCGATCTTGGTATCAGTTTCCATTTCTACAGTCCTTGTTCATTCCAAAGCCTCTTCTTCACTGTGCTCTAAACATACTTGTCAATAACTTTTTATAGAGCTTGATCTAATACAGAATCTGGTTAAGTGCTTTGCAGGGGAGATGTAATTAGGCCAGTGTTTTCTTGTTGAACATATATTAAGCAATATATTTTTTATTGTCATGAGGGTTATCACTGGGGCTCAATGCCTGTACTACAAATCCACCACTCCCAACAGCTATTTATTTCCCCTTTTCCTTTTTTTTTTTTTTTAGTTGATAGGACAGGGAGACTGAGAGTGGAGGGGAAGTTGAAGTGGTGGGGGTGGAGTGAGAGAGAGAGAGAGAGAGACCTGCAGGACTGCTTAACTGCTTATGAAACTTTTCCATTGCAGGTAGGAAAGTAATATATTTTTAAAAATATGATCAATATACTCATTTTTAATCCAACAAGAATTCCATGTGTCCAATGACTTCATATTTTTTAACTTTGAATTTTTAGAAAGCATCATTAATACTGCAGAGCATTCTCCAAAGAGCTATTCAGAGCACACTCATGCCAACAAATAACTAAACCCTCAATTATCATGCTCTTTATTTTATTTTCATAGTTTTTATTTCTTATTTTTCTTACTCCTTATCTCCAAAAACTTTGAAATATAGTAAACTTGACTTGTCATGAATGTCTGGGTCATTGAAGAATTGTTAGTGATTGAAACGAGAGTTATAATGTGATATCTCTTAGAAATCAGATCATTATTAAGAGATGAAATGAGACATGTAGCTTTGAGGTCATATGGAAAAGCATGTGTGCTTTCCATGTGAAAACATGTTTGCCTATATAGACACACACACAAACACACCAATTAAAGGAAAACTTGAAAGTATATGTTAGATAACCAGGTATTAGAATATTAAAAGTTTATATAGGACAATTATATACTCTCTTTGCTTACATAAAGTCAGTGTGAAATTTTTGAGTGGTTTAGTTGACACTCAAAATTCTTTCACCCTGTTTGTTATACATTACCTAACTTCTCTACTTATACATTAGTTTTCAACTTTATTTGGTCTCCTCCAGCAATACCATGTCTTGAACAGCCCTTAAATGATAGTTCCTTGAATTCACTACAATTTATAATTTCAAATTAGAAACTGAGGTTTGAAATGTTTTAAATATGATCCTGTCTGATAACTTTTGCCTCCCTGTTCCAGAGGAAAATAGATGAAACGTCAAAAGTTAAGTAGATTTGGTTGGGGAAACAGCTTAATGTTATGTAACTTTCATGCCTAAGGCCCTAAAGTCCCATTTCAATCCCCAGTACCAACATAAGCCAGAGCCAATAGTGCTCTCATATCTGTCTCTCATTAAAATAAATAATATATATATATTTCTTACAAAGTTCAACTAGATTCTTAAACCAGAATCTTCTCTACAGTGATCAAGAAACAATTTACTCACCTACACATTATACTAAGGACCAACCGTAAATATGACATGTGGGATGTCTCATGGTCAGGGTATTTAAGGTACATAAGTTGTGGAGGAAAAGAAAACACATTTATACAACAGCATCATATTGCATTAAAAAAAATCTGAACATCTGAGACTATTACAAAGTAAATGTTTTGAATTCAGACTGTTACACCACTTATATTCATTATATACACATTGAAATCAAATACAGGGAGACAAGTATGTCATTTGAGGGAAGTTATGGGTAAAGATTTTTGGATTGGTAGGGACAAGTATCACATCAATCTTTAAGTAAAAGTATGTATTGTTCACATACATAGACACATGCACATACATCTTACTTTCTTTTTCCAATATAATTGGGGTGTTCTAAAAATTTGTATGTATTTCAGCACATCCTGAAGTTTTTTTTTTAAAAGGTGATCCAGAAATAACAAGTTTTAAAATAAAAGACTCTTCCCTGTGAGATAAATTATTTCTTCATATATATTTTCCAGATGCCCAATATATTCCTGTGATCCTACATAATATATAGTCTATAGTGCATGTAAAACTGCAGATGGGTAAAACATAGTTCAACATAGATGAATCAATTAACATGGAATATAGAATAACGTGTTTCATTTTCTTTGTCATATTAAAATAGACACTGACATGCTAGGCTATTTACAGTATTGAAATAAAATTCGATTTTTTTTTGCCACAGTCTCTTCTTGGAAGAGAGTAAGAAAGTCTTCATGATCACAACACCAAATTGTCATAAAACATGGAATCTAACCTAAAATGTAGTTGTGTCTGTGAACTTTTAGGTTCACATTGTTTATTGGTTTTATCCTCTTCTCAAACCATATGTTACATTAAAAATACTGAAATTGCTTCATTAAATCAAATTTCCTTCTTTTATGTGTCAGTTACCTATTGAGAACATATGTTGTCTCTACACACTAATGCATACTCTCAAGTTATATACTAGAAATGAATTGCCCTAAAAATAAAGAAATAAAAATGTCACCATGCCCTAATTGAAAATAAAATTTCATCAAAATGATATTATAAACACTTAAAAATTAAAGCAAAATGTATAATGATATAATAACAAATCCACAGTTCTTAAACATAAAGAGATAAACCATATAGCACTGACAATATTTTTCCTTCCATATGAAGTCGTTGCTTACTCTCTACTTGATCTGCACAGCTAAGAACACTTAAACCAAAGATCTGTGTGCAATCTATCAAAGATCAACCTTAAGTGATATGAGGGCTCAAACTTTCTCTTTTACTAAACAAAATTATTTCTTATTTTCCGTTATGTGTAATCTAACATTTGAAATAGTTCTATTAAAAATTATGTATCTGGAATTGGTGAGATAATTCACATGTGGAACACAGGATTTGTAGGTATGAGGTCTTCAGTTCTTAGCAGGTAAGTGCTCTGATCTCCCTTTTATTGTGCTCATTCTCTTCGCTCCTTCTCATAATATAAATATTTTTAAAATAGTTAATATATTTAATGGACAGAGATGGGGAAAATCAAGAGGGATAGAGTACAACTGCAGTACTGCTTCATCAGTCATGATGCTTTCCACTACAGGTGGTGACTGAGGACTTGAACCTGGTTCATTGTTCATGGTAACATGTGTGCTTAACTGGAGCCATCATTACCCAGTCACTAAATAAAAAACATTTTTAAAAGAATATATGTATCTGTGTGGAGTTGTATCCCTCTTATCCTATGGTCTTGTTAATTTCTCCTTTTTTAAGTAAAAAAATAATATATGTATCTATATTATTAACCTACTCATTTTCTTTCACTTTTTATTCCTTTACTTATATCCTCTCCACCCCACCCCACTAAGTTGTCAGAATTTGCAAGTCTTTTGTAAAAAAAGAGTTTTCTAAAACAAAAACAACATAGTTAATCAACAGTAAATAAATATTAAATCATTTATATTATAGTTTTATTCTGACAAATATTAATGAAGACCAAGTGGTGTTGATGATTAAAAATGTTAAATTTAAATACTCATAGTTGAGAGAGATAGAGAGAAAGAACCAGAATATCACTTTAGCATATGCAATGCTAGATTTCAAACACAGGACTTCACACTTTTAAATCCAGTTCTCTAGCTACTAACCTCTCAGGCTATAGTATTGCTGATAACTTTCTGCCTTTTGTATGGGAGGGGGTGCTAGTTATTATTATTATTTTTGTCCTTTACCCAAAAAGAATTTGACCTGACCCTTTGGACGTGATTCTTCACAAATACAGTGTTTTCTTTTTTAGCCTATGTGTTGTGAATGGACCAAATATTTGTCTTTGGTAGGGAAATTAAAGTTATAAAACATCTTAGAATCACTAGTTCATATCATTCCTTCAAAATTATATGAAACAATGACCTTGTGATTCTCCTTGCAAGAACAAATTTTACTTTCCCAACGAAGTCACGAAATCAATTTTTCTACCACAGTAATTTCATTAGAATGAAATACAGCATCTGTATACCAGACCTTCATGACTGACTCGGGACATGGCAGATCATTTCCCATTAAGATTCTCAGGGAAATTAAGTAGACAGAATGGAATTCCCTAAATAAGAATACCAATGAATGAGAACAGAAACAACTGATTTGACCTGAAACAAAGTCTTCAGTGTTACACAAGTGCAGCATAACAAAAATAAATAAGCCTTTGAAGTTTTTGTCTCTGCTTAATTTTTCAACCATTTTATGGAGTAAAATTATATCATTTATGCAATATCCTAGAAACTGATCTATTATCAAGTATTGACATATATCATATTTGTGTATGTCCATCTTAGATATGTAAATCAATCTTAGACATTTAGAATAAATGTTTTCTAAAATATTTTTAAACATTTTATTTATCTATTTATTACTGGATAGAGATTGAAAGAAATGGAGAGGGAAGAGGGAGATTGAGAGAAAGAGAGAGACAACTAAGCAACCGGTGGCACAGCTATATACTAGATGCTGAGTATTATACAGAAAACCCTAACAAAGGGACTTTTCAAAGTTAACCCAATTACCAAATAATGTGATGATAATAATAAATATCCATTGTCTTCTTGAACCCAAATACAGCTAGAACCTCACATTTCCACTATAGAGCCTATATTTCCCCCAGTCCTGGAACCTTAGGGTGGGGCGTACTTTCCTGCATGCTTCTCTCAATTCATATCAAATAATATTGCATCCACCGATCACAACCTAATCAACACAACGAGTGCCACCTCAGTATGCTTCACTTCAGACTGTGTCCAGAGACTTCAGGTGTGGAATGACAAACCTTCAGCTTCATCACTCGGGTGAGACCTTTCCTTTCATAGTATTCTCTAATTCCATTCCAGGTGGTCCACTCCCCAATAAAGTCCCCAAACCTAGATATAGACCAGGTCCCCTGAGATAGAGCATATGTTCACACATGTCCATAAACCAGGGAAAAAATATATACCTGAAAGCAGAAGTACACAAGAGTCTGCAGTGAGTACCCCCTAGCACTTAATCTGCACTATTCCAGCCTTTAGGTCCATAATTGTTCAACAATTTGTTTGGCTTTGTATGTTAACTCTTTTAGCCACCAGGTTCCATGATGCCAACCAGACTTCCCTGGACAGACGACCCCACCAATGTGACCTGGAGCTCCTCTTCCCCAGAGACCCACCCTACCAGGGAAAGAAAGAGGCAGGCTGGGAGTATGGACTGACCAGTCAATGCCCATGTTCAGCAGGGAAGCAATTACAGAAGCCAGACCTTCCACCTTCTGCAACCTACAATGACCTTGGGTCCATACTCCCTGAGGGATAGAGAATGGGAAAGCTATCAGGGGAGTGGAGGGGATGGGATATGGAGATCGGGTGGTGGGAATTATGTGGAGTTGTACCCCTCCTATCCTATGGTTTTGTTAATGTCTCCTTTCTTAAATAAATTAAAAAGAAAAAAGAAAAAAAAAGAGAAAGACAACTGCAGCACTACTTTACCACTTGTAAAGCTTTCCCTCTGCAGGTGGAGACTGGGGGCTTGATCCCAAGTCCTTGTGCATTGTAACTTGTGCTCTCAACCAGGTGCACCACCACCCATGCCTCTCTAAAATTTCTTAATTTACCAAATCAATGATTAGCATTTGAAGTACATTAACCAGTAATATATCCATATCAGGTTTGTGTGTGTGCAGATATTCAAAATTCAAAGTCTGATCCAGGGACAATGAGGTACTTTGAGCTAAACACACACATATGTATGTATGTGAAACTCTACCCTCAAATCTTATCTCTTTTTTTTTTTTTTCTGCCTCCAGAATTATTACTGGAGCTAGGTGCCAACACTGAATCCACTGCTCTTGGTGGCCATATTTTATTTCCTGTTTTCACTGTATAGGACAGAGAGAAATTGAGGAGGAAGAGGGAGATAGAGAGGGAAAGACACTGGCAGACCTGTTTCACCACTTGTGAACCTTTCCCCCTCAGGTGGGGGCTCAAACCCGGATTCTTGAACTGGTTCTTATGCTTAGTACTATGTGCTCTTAACTAGGTGCTCCACTGCCCAGCACCCAAATCTTAACATTTGTAAAACTATGTTAAAGCAATATTAATAAGGAGCTCGAGGTAGGTCACTAGGCAGAGAACATACTACTAACATGAACCTGAGTTCCAGCTTCCTAGCCACCATGTCAGAGCACCATGCAAAGGAGATGCTTCATAAGAGCTGGATCCATGATGTGGTATCTCTCTTTATCTCTGTCTCTCAGCCTCTCTCTCTCTCTCTCTCTCTCTCTCTCTCTCTCTCTCTCTCTCTCTATATATATATATATATATATATATATATATATATATATTTCCATGAGTGATGCAATTCTGCAGGCATGGAGCCCCAGTGGGGAAAGAAAAGAGCCCATAATATTAATACATTTTTTAAAAATCTTATCAAGAGTCCATATTGTATCCTCTCTACTGAAACTACACACTGAAAATTAAAGAGGAAATTGAAGAAAGCTGAAATATTTACGAGGTCAAGTTAAGATGCTTTAAACAAGAGGTCAAGAACAAAAGAAAAATTTGTAATTACTTGAGAACGCAATTTTCTAATACACATCCTCTGGTCAGTAAAATGAGAATGAAATACTTGATTGGTATGATATGTCCAGGGCCTTTATGTTTAAATACCCTAGATAAAGAGGAAATCATTTAGAATAAGCCTCTAGAGAATATTTTAGCAATACAAAGTAATGGTATGCAAATCTTTGCTGCATTTCTAATTCATGCACTGTTTAAGAATCTCATTTATGTATTTCACATACTAAATAACACAAGAGGAACTATTCTAATGCTTTATAATGAATAAATATTTTTGGTCCAGGAGGTGGCACAGTGACTAGAGCATTGAACTCTCAAACATGAGGTCCTGAGTTCGATCCCTGGCAGCACATGTATCAGAGTGATGTCTGGTTCTTTCTCTCTCTCCTTTCTCATAAATAAATAAATAAAATCTTTAAAAAAAATATTTGGGGTAGGGGCCAGGTGGTAGCTCACCTTGTTGAGTGCATATGTTACAGTGCACAAGGACCAGGTTCAAGCCCCTGGTCCCTACCTGCAGGGGGAAAGCTTCATGAATCGTGAAGCAGAACTGCAGGTGTATCTCTGTGTCTCTCTTTCTTTATCTCTCCCTCCTCTCTCAATTTTTCTGTATCCTATCCAATAATAAATAAAATAAATAAAAAGATTTTGGCTAAACCAATGTTGTAATGTATGAAATATAATGAATTCAATTTGCTCTTTTAATAAAATCATTTAGAGGTTTGATAGTCATCTATTATATCATAGTACCCACATATATATGTGTATGTGTATATATATAGTAAACATTTAAAATCAAATTTTATTTACTAAACCTGACTCTAATCCCAAGAACATAAATAGAATTCTACTTTTTAACCTAGTCCATTTTATGAGAAAATTTCCTGGACCATACAAGCTAATCTTAAATACCTTTTTAAGTGCCATAGTTTCTGAAATGTGCTTTTTCTTCATAACCAGTAATTTATTTGAAGACACTTAAAGAACATAAACTGAATTTCATGAAGTAAAACTAAAAGTGCATGAAATTAAAATTGTTAAAATCTATATTTTAATAAAAATATGTAGTTTGAAAGTTGACTTTTTATCATAGAACTCAAGTTTCATATTTATTTGAATGTGTATTTATGAAGGACAATAAAAGATAATTAAGTCTAACTTCTTTATTATTATTTTTGAGTTTATTCAACTTAATTAAATATAAGTAATATGATTATTTTAATGAGTTATTTTAAAATTATAAAAAATTCAGATAAACCGATGTAATGATATTTAAATTTTTTATGATGCTAGAAATATGGTAGGTACTTCAATTCTAGTAGGGATGGTATGCTACATGTTTAAAATAAGGTTACTATATACTTTTAATATTCACAGAAAGCACTCTAATTTGATTCTCTGAGAATCTCAATCAAGTTTAATTTTATACCTTTACCTCTATTTGTTGACAGATTAATTCCTCATTAATTAACAACTTCAGAATCTCTGCTTTGCAAGATTTAGAAGTTATTTCATTCAAAAATAGTATTATTTTCATATTTTAATGTTGTCCATATTTACTTTAAATATGTTAAGGTTACAATATAAGCTATATAGTTTAATATATACACGTGTTATGTTTGCTTCATATGTACACATAATTTTTAATTTAGTTCCACTCAAAGTATAATAGAGTAAACTACACTATTTGGTTAGTTATTCTTACCTAAAAAACTTAAATAATTGCAAGTATAAGTAGATTCCATGATTCTGTTATTAAGAATCAAAACTACTTGATTTTTTAAAATTCAGAATCATATAGTTTTTTTTCATATATAGATTTTTAAACTTGTGTTATCAGTGACTGAAAGCTAGTTTAGTATTTGTTTCTCTGTAGTGTCCTCTTCATTTGAGCACATTAATATTATTTACAAATTTATAAACTTATTATGCATTTTATTGTGAGAAATATTTTCAGTTGGTCTTAACTATTACTTGTTACAAAATTGTGCTAAATCAGAAGAAAAACAATATCATGATATAAACTGGGTATTCTACATTAGTTATATTACATTCACCACCACTAAGAGAGGGAAATTCAGTTGCTGAGTACAGAATTAGCAATTGGTTGTCTTCAGTCTTTCCTTCATCAAATGTAATTCACAATACATTTTGTGACATAAAGAAAACTAATGTGCATTCTATAAAAGGAAAGAAAGATGAAAGGAACCCAAGACAGCAGAAAGGAGGTATCACTACACAAAACCATGTTAGAAATAGATTTTTCATGATACTCGTATTTCAATAAATACAATATTAGCCAGACATATAGATGGTAGGAAACAGGAGTCTTTTGGAAACTAATGTAATAAATTAACCAGGAAGCTAATTAGGAAGAATTTCATTTAATCATCACATAGAGCACGGAACAATTTTACAAAAATTAAAGCAATGTAATTTCCTTTCTTGGCAGGGTGGCCAAGCCTCAGACCCTGGTAGGAAATGTAAGGTCTCAAATCTCCTACAGAAAACTTACTAGATTTGGCAGGAATTAAGGTTTTTTTTTCTTTCTATTGAAGGTAGGTTTAATTAATTTCAACGAAGTCCTAGAGATCTTATGCTTTGGTTTTTGAATAGCTCACAGTTAATTGACTTCAAAAAGCTGGCGTCACTTACTGTTAATTAGTTCCTGGTAGTTATCAAAAACTAGTAAAAACCTTTAAAAAATAAAATAAAAAAAAAGGTTGGACGTTCATATGTCCCTGGGGAAAAAAAACAGTTGTTTTTCAAAATTTTTGGTCATCACCAAGAGAATCATAATGACTGAGTAGCCACTGGAAATTCTGATGCAAAGGAGAGATGACTAAACTAGGAGTATGTTCTTATGAATTGCTGAGTTTGTTTCAAAGGACTCTTGTTAATGTAATGGTCTTAAGGAATTTTTAAACATTGAAATAAATGTATTTATGGTGAAGAGAATAAACATTACACATTTTTTGCAAACATTACAACATAAAGCTAGAGGCTATGACATTTTCATGTATGAGAGGGTCAAGTAAAACAAACCAAAAAAAAAGTAAAGGAAGGGCTATAACACACTAGATGAAATCCTACTACCTGAGCAGTATAATTATGCATGCACTAGACAAATAGACCTATCTTTGTTAAACATAGGGGTTGTGTCTATTAAATATGAATAGATCCCGCTTTAAGAAATGAGTAACTCTCCATCATGAGGACAAAAAATTAATACAAAATAGGAAAGTCAAGGGAAAACTCTTTATTAGAAAAGACACTTTAGTAATGATGGATGTCATAACAGGATAGGAACTTAAAATTCTTGGAAAAATATATCCAACAACAAGAGAATGCCAAGAAAATGTCCTGTTACTATTTGATGTGGTTACAAATGACGATAGTAAAGATAGTCAATGAAACATCCTCTGGGCTATTATACGGAGGTTAACTGAAGAGTTTAGGAAAGGAGACTGCATTCTTTATTGTCTTTGAAGAAGGCACCCACACAATAGAATTGGGAGGTGAAATTGACTATAGAAACATCATTTTCTATGATTTTAAGTTTTTTAAAATAAAGTTCAATTTTCATTCATTTTGTTGGCTTTTTAAGTATATTAGATACAACCACTCTTCACCATTTGATAATGGGAAAGACTTGAAAATTTCACTCTTCAAGTTTCATTTATCATACATATAAAACAATACTAATAGTACGTACATGTAGACGTGCTAAAAGAATCAAAGAGAATTGGTTAGGTGAACACATCATAGTGAACAAGGACCCAGGTTCAAGCCTCTGTTCCCTACCCGCAGGGGGGTAACTTCACAAGTATTGAGTAGGACTGCAAGTGTCTGTCACTTTTCTATCTCCCCCTTCCTGATCAATTTCTCTCTGTCTCTATCCACTAACACATACATACATACATACATACATACATACATACATACACACATTTAAAACATTTAAAAAAGGATCAGAGTCTTCACTTCTTTTTCCCCCTATTCTTTTTTTTAAATTTGTATTTATAAAAAGGAAACACTGACAAAAACCATAGGATAAGAGGGTTACAACACCACACAATTCCCACCACCAGAACTCCATATCCCATCCCCTTCCCTGATAGCAGGTGACCCAAGTTGTGAGATAGGGCATGTGTTCACATGTATCTATAAATTAGGGCAAAATATATACCTGAAAGCAAAAGTGCACAATAGCCTGCAGTCAGAGTCAGTATATGCAGCAAGAGGTAGAGAGACGTAAAAAGACACCACAAAGTTCCTAATGAAATAGTGTCTACTTAGACTTACATACCCTCCTCACCTACTTCCTATTATACTACCCTCACTTACTCCAAAGCTAACCTTATCAAAGCAAGGACTGCAAAAGAGAATCTTCACTTCTGACTAGATGATATGCCTAACAAATATTTATTTTCTTATTACTAATGCAAAAATTTATAAATCCTTCCTCATTACTAGAAGGCATATTTGAGCACTTGTTTAAAAAAATGTACCTACAGTTGCATAATGATTAATCTGATAGTAATGGGCAAATATATTGTTGTGTGTTCATTAGCATCACATTTCCTAATTTCACATTTATTATTTTATTGCCTGTTGTAAAAAATTTTTACACCCTCAGAATTACACATGACACTTTATCATTAATATATACTTCTATATTTCTAAAATGATTATGTTAACTATTAATATAAAAATTATGAAATTGCAATTTTCTTTTTTTGTTAATATTTATTTTATTTATTAATTCCCTTTTGTTGCCCTTGTTTTATTGTTGTAGTTATTATTGTTGTTGTCGTTGTTGGATAGGACAGAGAGAAATGGAGAGAGGAGGGGAAGACAGAGAGGAGGAGAGAAAGATAGACACCTGCAGACCTGCTTCACCGCCTGTGAAGCGACTCCCCTGCAGGTGGGGAACCGGGGTTCGAACCGGGATCCTTATGCCGGTCCTTGTGCCACCTGCGCTTAACCCGCTGCGCTACAGCCCGACTCCCGCAATTTTCTTTTTTAACTGGTCATTTTACATTTCCATCAACTACGTGTGAGATATTTATCTGGTTTTGGATAACAGGGTTGTACATAACAATGTAGCATAATAACAATGAAAGTGCAGTTGAAGCAACATAAAATAACTATCCCAGTACAAAAGAAGGGGGGTAATTGAATCACACTAATACTACCAGAAAATACTAGCTGAGAAAAGCTTACCCCACACATTACTTAAACAATTTACACATGAAACATTACAAATACCATGAGAATTTTAGGAAATATTAAATTCATTTCTCTATTCAAACTTTAAATATTGGATGTACATACATTTGCTCCAAATGTGTTCCCTCAGAAACAATAAATCTGCCTGCAGATGCTGCTATAGCAAGCCATCAATTACCACAGTAGCACTCACTGAAAACCCAGTAAAGAGCTGTGGACCATTCAAGTATAGAGCTGAACAGACAGAGCACCCCTGCTCTCCATGAACCCACTCCTAGCCCGGACACACACACACACACACACACACATACACACACACACACACTTTCATTAGCCCAGGCCCGCTTCCACCACCCCCCCCCCCCACACACACACACATACACACACAAATACACACACACTTTCATTAGTCCAGACTAGGAAATGTGTTGAAAATCAAATGGAATGGATAAGGAAATAATGGGAATGTTACAATTCAACAGCAGTGTGGGAGTGTACCACTGAGCAGGCAACTAAGGAAGGAAATGGATGATGTGTCCTGATGCAGATCACTAAGCTGTTCAGAAGCCAAATAAAGTGGCAATTGGGAGGGTCAGCTCATGTGCATCTGTTGAAACTCTCTTTCATCAAAGTCACATCATCTGGCAAGTTCCTGACACACCTTATGAGAAATTCCCTCCATCAAAGATAAAGGAAATGAACTATTTGGGGAATGAGTTCTCTGGACCAAATTCTAATCAACAAAAAAATTGAGTCATTAAGTGAAAGACATAAAACTCTTAGGAGAAAACATTTCAGAGGACAAGAATTCTTGTGATAATTCAGGAGATGGAGATTGAATTCTCTGTTCTTCACTACTGGAGAATCAGAAAAACACATCCATGTTCCAAAGGCAAGCACTGATGATTTGGGACCATTTTCTTATATTTTTAACTCTGATCTTTGAAAAACATGATAATTTTTATTTAAATCTACCTTCCAGTCAAATATTTCTATTAATTTTTTTAATTTTTAATATTTATTTATTCTTTTTTGTTGCCCTTGTTTTTTTATTGTTGTAGTTATTATTATTGTTGTTATTGATATCCTTGTTGTTGGATAGGACAGAGAGAAATGGAGAGAGGAGGGGAAGCCAGAGAGGGGAAGAGAAAGATAGACACTTGCAGACCTGCTTCACCACCTGTGAAGCGACTCCCCTGCAGGTGGGGAGCCTGGGGCTCCAACCGGGATCCTCACGCTGGTCCTTGCGCTTTGCGCCACGTGTGCTTAACCCTGTGCTACTGCTCGACTCCCAAAGGGGAAACCAGTCAAGTATTTTAATTGACCATATTTTACAAATAACTGATACACTTTTATCTTCAAATTTATAGCACAAATATGATTTACTTTAATTAATGTGATTTGCCTTATTTGTATGATTCATAAAAAATAAAACCTCTATTGTTTAAAGAACATTGTGACTAAACTTCCACAGCATTTCTAGTATTGTTTAGGTATTTAACAACCATGCTACTTTTGTGACATTGTATTAATCTAGCTCCTTCTAGGGTCCTAAAAATCTAGGCACAGCATTACTCTAGTGCTATCCAAAGAATACTAAAGCTCTTCAACAACTTTTTGGAGGTTCTGGATGGTCAAATCTGCCATTAAAATAACACAAATGTTTCTCCCAATTTCACTCTTTTTCTGGTGACTGTATATGTGGTTTCCTAGAGACTACAGATTAATGCAGCCATAAGTTGAACATAGGAGCATCAGCCTAATAAAGCAGAGATACATGAAACCTATAAAAATATTAAGAAATCGTACTGCACCAAAGTAAAAGACTCTGGGGTAGGTGGGTGGGGAGAATAAAGATCCAAGAAGGATGACAGAGGACCTAATGGCGGTTGTATTGTTATATGGAAAACTGGGGAATGTTAGCATGTACAAACTATTGTATTTACTGTTGAAAGTAAAACATTAATTCTACAATAAAGAAATTTAAAAAATATTAAGAAACAATTACTGCTTTCTCAGTATTTTGCTTTAAGTTTTTATTTTTTTACTAAAATTTTTATTTGTAGTATTTTTATTCACTAGTGATAATTTTAAGTGAGGCAATAATACATATATAAGTGTTTAAGTTTTAATTTGTATTATAGTGCATATTAGTAGATGTCAACAAAATCTTTTAGTTCCCTTAATTATAAAAATATACTGAACACCATACATATTAACACAATTCTTTGTCATAGTCCATGAAAATAATTTGCAGTTGACAATATTTGTTAAATAATGTGAGGAAAAGGGGGCTGGGCGGTGGTGTACTGGGTTAAGCGTCCATAGTACAAAGTGCAAAGACCCAAGCAAGAATCCTAGTTCAAGCCCCTGGCTGCTCACCTGCTTGGGCTTCGTTTCACAAGTGGAGAAGCAAGTTTGCAGGTGTCTTTCTCTCTCCCTCTCTATCTTCCCCTCCCCTCTTAATTTCTCTCAGTCACTGAACCCCAGCAATAACCCCGGAAGTAAAAAAAATAATCATGTGAGGAAATGGACATAACTAAAGAATATTTCTTCAACAACGATACTTTTGATTTTGTGCTATAAGAGGTTTTTTTTTCAATCTTTATTTATTGATTGATAGACACAGCAAGAAATCAAGATGGAAGGGGGAAACAGAGGGAGAGAGACAGACACCGGTAGCACTGTTTTGCCACTCGCAAATCTTTCCCCCCTGTAGGTGGAGACTGAAGGCTTGAACCTGGGTCCTTGCAATTCGTAATTTGTGCACTCAACCAGGCGTACCACTATGCGGCCCCCCCAATTTTTAAAAAATTAATCTGTAATTTCTTTGGCTGGTTATGTTTGTTTTAAATGTCTCACCTGGGAGTCAGGCGGTAGCGCAGCGGGTTAAGCGCACTTGGCACAGAGCTCAAGGACCGGCTTAAGAATCCGAACCCTGGCTCCCCACCTGTAGGGGAGTCCCTTCACAGGCAGTGAAGCAGGTCTGCAAGTGTCTTTCTCTCCCCCTCTGTCTTCCTCTTCTCTCTCCATTTCTCTCTGTCCTATCCAACAATGACAACATCAACAACAATAATAACTACAACAATAAAGATTTAAAAATAAATGTGTCAGCCTTTTATATGTATATTTGCCTTTTTCCTGATATTTAAATATTTTACATTTAATTATGTAAATCATCAGAAAAGGTTTCATCCTAAGAAAGCAAGTATCTTGTCACTCAATATATATTTTGATTTGTGACATAAGTACTTAAATTATTATTATCTTTCAAATAGTAAACAATGGGAGAGGTGGACTTATGTAAGAACTGAGCTCTCTGGGCTTCCCCCCCTTTTTATTTTTGATAGAGACAGAGATATTTAGAAGGATGGTGGGGTATAGAGGGAGACAGAGAGAGACACCTATGGCACAACTTCATTACTTATGAAACTTCTCTCCTATAGGTTGAAATCAGGGCTTTGAACCTGCACCCATGTACATGATAATGCGAACTCTACCAGATGTGCTCCTACCCTGTGGCAGCAAACACCACTTTTCTATTTGTATTAGTGTGTGTGTGTGTGTGTGTGTGTGTGTGTGTGTGCGTGCTGTTTACTTGTTTCTAAGCAACAATTATGGATTAAAGGAAAAATATCATTATGTAAGAAGAAGGCAAGAAAGAGTCAAGAATCAACATTAACTATTGGAACCAAAAGTAATAAATAAATTCTAAACAGTCAGGTCATGCATCCCCTGAGGACACAGAGAAACCTTGAGAGAGAGAGAAATAAAAGGGAAAGAAAAACATAGAACAAAGAGAAAAAAGAACTGGAACTTTAAAATGCTTGCATTCTTTAAACCACAAGAATGAGGGCAGTTAGAAACACAGAATGCCTTAGACCAAGAAGAGTTAGTTACATTTATGATCTAAGTTTTGCTGTGAATTTAGTTAACTCTTCTCATTGGTCAGCAGTCAAATTTTGCCTCATTATTATCTTCATGTTATGACACTAAAAAGACTAAATAATGTACAGTAGTTGAATAATAATTATTAGAAGTCTCTATCACAGTGAAAGAGTCTGTTAAACCCTGCAGGGAGAACTGTATGATAAAACTAGGAATCAAATGTTAATCTTTTAGTCTCAAAAACTATTCAAAAACAGGACTTATACTTTTGGAAATCTTCCATTCAAAGCAAATTTAACTATGCTTCATACTGTATCACTTGTTCCATTAATATGCTTATTTATTTTAGTAACTACATTTTTATTGGGGTGACTTTTATTTATCTCCTTCCAATATTTATTATGTCACTCCTTTTTTATGGTCTCATCTAACAATTAACTATTATTTACCTACTACTATGAATTAAGATTCTGAGTGGACCAATACAGGAAAAAAATGATTCTTATTGTTCATTTCTTCTATCATCCTTTATGACTGCAGGTTAACATCTGTCTCATGTGTAATCAAGAAAGAACAAAGAATGTATATTCATTCATTCTGTTTCAATAGCTGAACACTCAGAGGTAGAATTACTTCAGAGTCCCCTAAGACTTTCATTGGTTCATCCATAAGCAGCAACTGAGAAAAATTCATTTGAAAATCATTTTTTATTGGAGTGGTTAATGGTTGGTAATACCATTGTGGAAACATGGGTACAATTTCCCATTTTCTCATGAAAGGTCTTTCCAGAACACTCACTTTCTCAGTTTAGATCCTTTCCCATCATAATGCACCAGGACACCAAGGTTATCTCCACCTCCTACAACCTCCTCCTTACCCACAAAAGGCCTTTCTATTCAATAAAAATTTGCATAGCATGTATTGAAGTAACAGATATAGTCACAGATAAAACATTTCAAAACTAAATTTTAAGTCAGATTTGGATACTTGGTTATGTAGGATTGTTTGTTGTCTTTTCATGTAATGTTGGCAGGAACTCGTTGAAAATTCTAAGCGTGCCAATGCTCTAAACAATTTACTTATGATTCATCTACTCTTAAGGGGAAAAAAGACTAAAAGAAACTTGTATAAGGTAGGCTACTCTTGTTACAAACTTAATTTCTGAGTAAATTGTGGTTCTTAAAATTTAAACAATTTGCCCAAGTTCTTGACAATACCATTATAATCTTAGATCTATCAACAGTTGGCATGCTATGTTTATCCCTATGCAGATCACAACTACACAGAAGACAGAAAGGAATTTATAGTAAAAATATTTAGGAATTGGTAATGTAATGCAATTAAAAATTTTGATAATGAAAAATAAATGCACAGGTTACTTGTGAAATTATCAACTGTGGAATTGTCTCCTTAGTTAAATATAATGAATTATAAAGGAAAATATGTACATACATATGTATCTGTACATATATGCATCTACATAAACATGTATTTACTCTTCTTTTGTCTGAATAATGTATCCTTAGTTTATATTTTCTTTCAAATATATATTCAACCTGAAATTCAAGATACCCCTAGAGTACACTGTTAATTCATCTCATATTATTGTTGCATTCACGATAAACCCACTTTGCCAAAATTTCAGCCCAAAGGAAATCAATAATTATAGACAAAGCATATAAAACAAGCTTAGTTATATTTGGAGTCTATGAAAAACCTCAGACTAGCTCCAAGCCAATTATTTCAAAAGTTATTATAGTTGAGAAATTAAAAAAATATCTTTTCTAATATCCTATATCTTGACAAATTTATATCTAGGGGATGATTTTTTCTTCAATATGTGGATATATTCTTCCTCTGAAATCAAGTAGAAGAATGATTTTAATAATTTGTAATTCTGTTAACACTTTCATAGCCATTGTTTAGATAGATATTATACAATTAATGTAACAGTTTCCCAATATTACAATAATAATGTTTTTTTAAACATTATCTCATTAAGATAATATTGACTATACTTCAAATGTAATTAACTTCATGGTCTTCACCCCACAGATGTGCTATCTAGTCACAAGCTCTTAGAATAGCATATTACTATCTTTGACAAATATCATTTTATGATATCTATATAAATCTCAGTATTATGAAGTGTGGTCATGTTTATATGAAGAAATATGTTAAATATATAAATTGATATGAGCAATTCAGAGTGATTTTGTAGTCGTTTTCTAAGATGATGTCTAATTAGGTGCACCACAACCTGGCCCCAATAGCCCTTTGTAGAGCATCCATTGTATTAGCCAAATAAAGTAATCTTTAATGATAAAAATAAGATCAAATATTATTACTAATGAGTAAATTAATAAATTTCTACTAATGAGAATTAGAAAGTGAAGTACATCTTTCCAGAGGGTGGTGGAATAATCATGGGCAATTATGTTCCAAAAATGTACCTAGAAACATGTTAAAGGAAGTATGATGTATATTAATTGTTTAAGACAGGGACTCATCCCAGGTAAGAGAGGAAACTAAGAAATATGCAACATCTAAAAATAAGAATGCTGACTGACTGTGGAAATTGGGAAGTATGACCAGGTCAGTTTTCTGGAAGCTCAGAATATTATTGAGCAGATGCAGAAAGTAGACAATCATAGTAAGGTAAGATGTGGTTATATCTCTGAAAACTGTAAATGGTGCAGAAAGAAACTAGTTGGTAATTTACTCTAGAGTCGAAATATGTGAGATCTTACAATATGAGCACAAAATGATAAAATTTGTGTTTAAAATTGCATTCAGATAAATAAGATGACATGTGAATTCCAGTTTACCCACTTTTTCTGCTTTTTATCTTTGGTATTTATTACAAATGAGGCATACCTCTCTGTGTCAGCAAAGTAGTAATTACTGTTCGATAATGTGCCCTGTGTTCCCAGTTTGTTAATAGTATATACTATAGGAAAAGTATGACTGTACATCATCTCAAGAAGTAGAAATTGAAGTTACACAAGTGATATGTAGGATTCACATTCATCATTATTTTCTACCAAACATGGAATACTTGAAATTTTTAAAGTAATTTCATAACCTAAAATTTTGGCACCAGTGTTACCTCTGTGATATGGCACGTGCCCAATGACTCCACTGACCCTGTGGCCATTTTTCCTTTTATCTGTAAATGGTGATGAGAGAGAGAGAGAGAGAGAGAGAGAGAGAGAGAGAGACAGGAGGAGGAGGAGGAGGAGGAGGAGGAGGAGAAGAAGAAGAAGATGATGAAGAAGAAGAAGAAGGAGGAGGAGGAGGAGGAGGAGAAGGAGCAGGAGGGGAAGGGGAAGGGGGAAGGGGGAAGGAGAAGGAGAAGAAGAAGAAGAAGAGGAGGAAGAGGAGGAAGGGGAAGGGGAAGGAGAAGAAGAAGGAGGAGGAGGAGGAGGAGAAGAAGAAGTGGAAGAAGAAGAAGAAGGAGAAGAAGAAGAAGGAGAATAAGAAGAAGAAGGAGGAGGAGGAGGAGGAGGGGAAGGGGGAAGGGGGAAGGAGAAGGAGAAGGAGAAGGAGAAGGAGGAGAAGGAGGAGGAGGAGGGGGAGGGGAGGGGGAAGGGAGGTAGAGGGGAGGGGGACGGGAGGGGGAGGGGAGGGGGAGGGGAGGGGGAGGGGAGGGGAGGGGGAGGGGAGGGGAGGGGAGGGGGAAGGGAAGGAAGAGGGGAGGGGGAAGGGAAGGAGGAGGAGGAGGGGGAAGGGAAGGAGGAGGAGGAGGAGAAGAGGAAGAGGAAGAGGAAAAGGAGGAAGAAGAAGAAGAAGAAGGAGGAGGAGGAGGAGAAGGAGAAGGAGAAGGAGAAGGAGAAGGAGAAGGAGAAGGAGAAGGAGAAGGAGAAGAAGAAGAAGAAGAAGAAGAAGAAGAAGAAGAAGAAGAAGAAAAAGAAGAAACAGCTTTACGCCACTGTTGGTGAAGGATCCCCTTGCAGATGGGATCTTGAACACAGGTGCGTCCTCACACATGGCAATGTGTGTACTCTATCAGGTGAGCCCCCACTGGTCCCAATTCTAAATTTTCTTTAAAAAATTTTTAAAAATGTTTTTATTTATTTATTATTGGATAGAGACAGGGAGGAATTGAGAAGGGAGGGGGAGATAGAGAGGGAGAGAGACAGAGAGACAACTGAAACCCTGCTCCACTGCTACTGAAGCTTTCCCTTGAACCTGCAGCCTTGCACACTGCAGTGTGTGCACTTAACCAGGTGCACCACTGCTTGGCCACCGAATTATAAATTTTCAAATGCAGTTGAATGAGTTTCTTAAGCCTCAGTTTTTGAGACCATAGTATCAAACTATAAAACAAAATTTCAAACTATAAAGCTTTATAAAATATAAAATATTCACATTTAACTACTTAAGCCAAAAACAAACTATGTTTCACAGAAATTTTTTAAAAATCAGTATTTGAACTTGTAAAATAAGTTAAAGAAAGTTTATTGGATTATTCATTTGCCTCTTAAGTAATCATTATTTTGTTTTAATCATTGTTTTGTCTAGCTATAAGAATATGAAAATGTTAACAATCTTCTAAAAGTTTTTTCAGTTTTCACTTAGAGTTAACCATAAAACAAGGAATGTATGCCTTTTTGGAAATAGTGTTTCCTCCCCATTACCTGCCACAGGGCCTCTTCTTGATGAATGCTTCCCTTTGTTGTTTCAAAGACTGCTCCACTGATTGCTTTTCAAATATTCTGAAAGCAGGCAAACAGAAATCTTTGATATTTGAAACTTTTCCAAAAGCAGAACTTTCTTAGTAAACTTGTCTAAAAAAATAATAATACCTCTGTCTTAGTGCCAATGAACTTTTCTATGACACCTTGGAAGCATTGCTGACATGTCTCTCAGGCATCACTAACCTCTTTGTTCTTTCATCACTAGTCACTCAGAACACTATTATCTCCCTCACATTTTCCCAAATTGGATATTCAGAGATTATTTCCACTATGTGTGTGTGTAAATTTGGCTCATGTCTCCTCACCCTCTGTTCAGCTGCCTTATCTTTTTAGACAAAATATTTGCCCCCTCAGCTGCTTTAGACACTTCCGGCTTTCTATCTTCAGGCAGTCTTAAAGTAGGATTCCCTCCTCCAATTTCCGCTGAACTCACTGTGAGTAATAGTCACCTCAGGATCGGATTCCCAAGCAATCAAGCTATTTTTCTTATAGACAATTACTCTCAAATGCTCTTCTTAAATTTTAAATTTAAGGCTTGATTTTTTTGGCACCAGTTGAATAGGAATTCTTGATTCTACAGTTTTCATGCTTATGTGACACAGCAGCCACAGATTTGGAGGCTGTGGCTGGGGTTGAGTGGGTGGACATAGTGGTGACTAGTTTAATGACTCACTCACTCACTAAGAGGTTTTAGTGCTGAAAACTGAACCCAGAGAGTAACACAAGCAGTTCTTAAAGAACACAAGCAATATCATTTCAGAGGAAGAAAACACCTGACCAAAATCCAGTAAGTGTGGCCCCTCCTTCCGCCCTCAGGAAATCAGAAAGTTTCATTGCATTCCATGATCAAATGTCTATGAATATTGACTAAATGTTCAGTTTGGAACTTGAATGTATCTTAAAATAAAATTCAACTTATTTGGTGGCTGATTGTACTCATAAGCAAATTATCCATCCTTCTTATACTTATGCCTCTGCTGTTCTTCCCATAAAGAAGGTTGTTGTTTAGATTTCCACGTCCTGGTTATGGGTTTGACATGGTACTTGCATTGACCAATAGAAGACCAATACAATAAATTTTCAAAATATAAAGCTTTATAAAATATAAGATAGTCACACTTTATTACTTAAGCCAAAACAACTATGTTTCACAGAAAATTTTTTAAAAATCAGTATTTGAACTTGGAATATGAGTAAAAAAAGTTGTTCCAACTCTGAGCATCAGCCTCAAGTGATATTAGATAAATCCAGCTGACCTAGCTATTGTTCATTTTAAAGCACTGGAATATATTGGTTTGTCATGCAGTAATAGTTAACTAATACACAATAAATAGAATAATTATGAAATAGGTACAATTTTTTTATCTACAAACGTTTTTAAAATTCCTACTTCATCAAAACTATGAGAATATGTTTTTAATAATTTTAGTTTTAAATGCATATTTGTTTATTCTTGTGCGAGAGAGGGAGAGAAAGAGGGAATAGGAGAACAGCACAATTTTGCTTTATGGATTTACCAGGGATTGAACCTGGGACCTCTATGACTTCAGTTATGCAAATGCTGTATTTTAATACATTGTACTGTCCCCCTGGCAGTACAAGATATAAAAAATGTCTTTTAAACTAGATATATCTTAGAGAATGTCTGCAATCATAAGAAAAATGTAAGCAATGGATTTTATTATATATTCAACACAACCATATGAGAACATACAGACTTAATCAAATCTAAATTTATATTTTGCATCCTATAGTAATATATGAATACAATAAATTACCAGAATTATATCTTTGAAGCACTGACAAAATCCTCAATATTTTTCTAAATATCCAAATGCAAATGATATATCTTGGTATGTAAGGGTAGAATTGGTTTTGTAGTCACACAACCAATAATGACTGAAATAGTGACTAGTAGGGAACTGAGGACAGAGGGAATGGGTTATTAAGCATAAGGTACAAATTTTCTGTCAAGTAAATCAGTAACTAAAGATCTGCCTCACAACCTTGTACCTATGGTCAAAAATTATGTTTTGAGATTTAAAAAATTTTAGAGGATAGTCCTTGAATTAAGTGATCTTATAACAGTATCAGAGAGAGTGAAGAATTAGAATATTTAAATTAAAAATTTAAAACTAAATCTACTAGTCCTTGGCCATTTGCTCTTGAGAGCTAGTTAAGCTTTCTTGAGTTTTAGTTTCTTATGGCAAAGGATTTATAATGCATATAAATCAATCAGTCTATTATCTGAAAAATAAAATGAACATTATTATCTCCAAAGAAAGTTAAAATTCTATCTATTAGTGTTTTGGTGTATAATCTTATATTCTATTATCTTTTTAAAAGTAGACATTAGCAAGGGAGCGGACGGTAGCACAGCAGGTTAAGCGCATATGGCGCTAAGCACAAGGACTGAAGTTAAGGATCCTGGTTCAAGCCCCCAGCTCCCCACCTGCAGGGGGTGGCTTCACAAGTGGTGAAGCAGATCTGCAGGTGTCTATCTTTCTCTCCCTATCCCTGTCTACCCCTCCCCTCTCTATCATATCCAACAACAGCAATAACAACAATAGTAATAATGATAAATATAAAAAAGTGTTGTGGTCCGGGAGGTGGTGCAGTGATAAAACTTTGGATTCACAAGCATGAGGTCCCAAGTTCGATCCCCAGCAGCACATGTGCCAGAATAATGTCTGGTTCTTTCTCTCTCCTCCTATCTTTCTCATAAATAAAAATAAAAATAAAAGAGCAACAAGGAAAAAATAGCCTCCAGGAACAGTGGATTCATGGTGTAGGCACCGAACCCAGGAGGCAAAAAAAAAAAAAAATAGACATAAGCAAGTGTGGCTTCAGGGAGAAAAACAAGGGAGTTCTCAACGTTGAATAAATGACCCAGCTACAAGGTTTACTGAACAAGCATGATCAAGAAGCCTGGCATGAGATCAGGAGGAAAGAAATGGCTCTCAGGTAGCATCTCTTAGGCAATAATAGCCCAGAGGAAAAAACAAGTCTTGGGGAGAGAGCATGCAGTTCAGAAAATTCACATTGTCATTGGTGACAAAAATCAATGAATTTTGAAAAAGATAATGTGTACCAAAACATTTATGTACACATAATTTTCAATAATTTTATTTTAATAAATTCACTCAAAGAATAGTAATAAATACGTGTGCAGATATTTAGGCTAGAAAGTTCATTTCAGCGCTGGAATAACAGTGAAAATTGAAAGTAGGTGCTTAGCAAAAAAGGGATTTTTAGGTAAACTCTAAAATACCAACACTATATACCTATTAATATATGCATATTAGTAAACAATGTATATTTAATATGTGCATACTTGTGAATATTTACATGTGCATACTTATATGATATATGTGTGGTATTAGCTATATTTTGCATTGGTGATAATCTTTAGAGCATTTGATTACCAATGTACAGGGAATTAGAGAGATTTACTTTGTTTATGATATATATGCAACTATATTTGCTTCTTTGGCATAGAATTTGAATATGAGAAAAAACATGTCATTTCTGGCTCACTGTTCTGCAATTCTTGAGAGGCAGAAGCAAGTCTGAGAGATGAATGGTACTTTAGAAAGAACAAAGGAATAGTCTTTTTCTTCAGAAGAAGAAAAGCCAATAACATTAAGGAACTGAGATACTTCTCAGTTTTCTTTTGTTTGTACGGGGTAACTTCTTCATCCTTATAGTCCTATGTGAAGACAGACGCCATTAAAAAAAAAAAAAACTTCAGTGTTTATGGGATGGATGATGACTCAACTGATAGAATGAATACACATAACACAGAAGAAAACCTGGGTGCAAAGCCCTGGCCCCCATTTGCAGCTGGGGAAGCCTCATAACAGTGAAGCACAGTGAAGCAGTACTTCAGGTATCTCTCCTTTGTGTTTCATTTCTTCTCCCTCTCCCTCTTTCTCTCTCCTTCTGAATCTCTCTCTCTCTCTCTCTCTCTCTCTCTCTCTCTCTCTCTCTCCCTCTTATCAAAATAAGGGGGAGGGGAAGATGACCAGGATTAGTGTAGTAGTGCAGGCAGTAAACCATGATGATAACCCTGGTGGCAAAATTAAAAGGCAAAGACTTTGGATCGATGCTTTACTTAAACCCATATCCTAATACAGTGTAGTAGATATTCTGACTCCAAATTTCTGCTATCTATCCTCAGAGACAAAAGTTCCTGATTTGTAAAAATATTCCAGGGCAATTCATCCATACATAGCAGAGGAACACTAGCTGCAACTCACCAAATGAACTATCTTAATCTGAAGCAGTCTCATGTTCTTGGTGAATATCTCTTATTTACCAAAAGATATTTATCTGAGGATAGTTCATGCTTACATTTATAGATAATTCTTTATAGAATAGTTTTTTAACCCAGGCCTCCTTTTAATCTCAAGTATGAAAATTTTGCACAACATTATGCTATCTCTTCATCCTTAGGGAATACAATTCATACCTTAGATTCTAGTAATTGACTCCTTCCAAACCCTGTTGTTTATAGTCCTCTCCTTGGGAAATTTTTAATAGAAATTTCAGTTTCAAACGAAGACTATATGGGATGATCTCAGATGATACAATACTTCCTTATAAGCATCTATTCATTTATTGGAGTAGGGTCAGAGAGAAATAAAAAATGAAGGGGTAGATAGAGAGGGAGAGAGAAAGGCAGACACCTACAGCACTGCTTCAGCACTTGTGAAGCTTCCCTGCTGCAGGGAGGGACCAGGTTCTCGAACTCAGATCCTCACACACTGTAACATGTGCCCTCAACCAGGTACATCACTGCCCAGCCCCCAGTTTCTTAATATTTCTTGGGTAAATGAGGCTGTCCGTTATATCATGATATGTGTAGTCTAAATTTATTGATATTACTAAAAAGAAATCTTCAATTTATTAGGTTACAGAGAAACCAGTCTATATATTCAGTTAGTTTAAGTGTGAAGTACTTTTTTACATAATTTACAGTTTTTACTTTAAAATTCAAAATATTAATTAGGGAGACTATATGTGGAGATACATTTATACCATTTCCTTTTCTTTATGTGTATAAAATCAAAATCCATTATCATATATTTATTAAAAATTTTGCATTTATGTGAAGTTTTAATAAATTAGAGAAAACTCTATATAACTGTCAAGTTTGTAATTTACGGAGCTAATTTATAGCTCTATAGTTAATATCTGCACAGTTTGTTTAACACAGTTAAGCACGTGCATACAAAATGAAGTATACACTTGTCAGAAAATGATAATGGGGGCCTGGTGGTAGCTCAGAGGGTTATGTACACCTGGTGCAAAGCCTAAGGACCCACCTAAGAATCCCAGTTTGAGCCCTTGGCTCCCCACCTGCTGGTGGGGAGGGCGGTTTGCTTTGCAAGCAGTGAAGCAGTTCTGCAGGTGTCTATCTTTCTCTTTCCACCTCTCTTTCTTCCCCTCCTCTTTTGATTTCTCTCTGTCCTATCCAACAACAACAACAGCAATAACAATAACAACAGCAGCAACAAAATGAAAAAAAAAGAGACCTTGCAGGGGAGATAGCAGAGTGGTTATGCAAACAGACTCTCATGCCTGAGGCTCCTAAATTTCAGGTTCAATCCCCAGCACCACCATAAGCCAGAGATGAGCAGTGCTCTGGTGTTTCTCTCTGAGTCTCTCTCTGTATCTCTCTCAAAATAAAATAAATAAATTTTTTTGAAAAAAAGAGGGCCTCCAGAAGGAGCAGTGGGTTTGTTTTTAGTGTAGGCACTCATCCCCAGCAATAACCCAGGGAGAAAAAAAATTAAATTAAATTTCTAAAAAATTATCATCATCATGAAAAACTGTTTTTCAAATTAAATTGTCTCCACTGATCAAATTCAAAAGTGAAATTTCAAAGACTTGAGGGAATTGTGCATGAGAGATTCTGTTCAACACACACTCCACTAGGTTCATCTTCCAAACATATGAACATAATTGTATCTATTTATAAGAACAAAGCTGTGACATGAGGAAGTGGTCTGGCCTTAAAAAAATATCCTCAAATCGACATATTATTATGTAACTTGAATAAAGTGACAATAATGAAGCAGGAAAAAAAGCACAACTAACTTTCATGTTCATCAAAATTATTATAGGAAAACATAAATTTCACAATATTTAAACTTCAAAGGACTAGTGATTTTTTATTTTATAGCTTAAAATATTTCCCAATTAGGAACAACTTGTAACAAATAAGGCAAAAGTACTGGCAGTAGAGTTTAATCACAATTACTAAAAAAAAAATACATTACATTTGTTTGGCAGCTAATTTGTGATGATTTTTATTTATATTTTAAAAAGGTACATGGAAACATAGTTTCAGAATAAGACCGAGCTTGTCATATTATGTTTTGTGGAAAAAAAAATCTGTCATTGATTTTAAAAAATTATGAGTAATTTCATGACATATTTTTGTGTGAATTCAGGATACTGAGTCAAGAGTATGTTTCAGAAAATGAGACTGATTTGTGATTTATTTCAATTACACACTTTATAAAAAGTTATCATAAATATGATACAGAAAATAAACATTAAAGAGAATTTTCAGGTGGCACACCTGGTTGACCTGGGGCTTGAATCCGTGTTCTTTAACATTGTAACACGCATGCTCAACCTTTGCAAGTAATGAAGCAATGCTGCAGATATCTCTCTGTCTCTTTCCCTATCATCCCCTTCCTCTTTATTTTCTGTCTCTCTCCAATAAATAAAGATCATAAAGAAATTGAAAAAATAAAAGGAAATGTTCCTGAATTAAAAAAGAAATTATTGAAATGATATATTTATTGTTTCAAATGATTTTTATTGAGGGGATTAATGCTTTACTGTGTAGTTATTGTCATAGGCATATAGTTTCATTATGCATCTGGCCCCCACAGTTGTCTTTCACATCTCCCTACCCCTTTTCTACTTTCCCCAGAGTCCCTTACTTTTGATGTACTACACTATGCCAAGTTTCTGTTTCACTTTGTTTTTTTTCCCTCCCTGTCCCTAGTTAGTTGGTCCCACTTATAAGTGAGATTATTCAGTATTGTACTCCTCTTTTTGGCTTATCTTACTTAAGAGGTCTTCCAGTTCCATTCAAGATGATGCAAAGGATACAACTTCATTTTATTTACTTATTTATTTTTATATTACAGAATTACATGTCCACAGGGGTTTGAATCCACACAATTTCCATCACCAGATTTCTGAATCTTCTGTCTCCCCCCCTGAAATCCACCGTAGTTCCCCTAAGATTGTAGACATGGGCCAACCATCATCTCTACAACTATTTGTCCAAATTTATACATAGTTTTCCCCCTACTTTTTTCCTGATTCAATCCTCTCTTCCCCTCCAAGCCACTCATGACAACATAACCACTTCATCATTTCTAACAGCTGAATAATATTCCATTGTGTATATATACCACAGTTTTTTTGTTTTCTTAGCCACTCATCTGTACTTGAACATCTGGGTTGTGGCTGTGTCCAAGTTTGGTTGATTACAATTCAAATGATTTTTAACAATGAAAATGTACATTTTCAGAAAAGGAGAGAGTTTCCCCAAGAACTGAATTTATAATTGCACTTTTGATAGGCAATGACAGCATGATACAACTGTGATGAAAATCATAAAATTGAAAACCAGAATGGATTTGACATGAGTATTATTTTACTGCTCCCATGAAACTGTTCTGAGTGAAAAATGACAAAAAAAGTATTGTCTTAAAGTTGTCCAGGGTCAAAAACAGGTTTTAGAAAAAAAATTTTTTTTTACTGAATATTCTAGCAGAGAATCTGTTCCCTTGAGTTTTTCCAGCTTCTAAGAGTCTATGGTTGTCTAGTTCTTAAACACACACACACACACACACACACACACACACACACACACACACATTTCTGAAGTAGCAGTGTCAGCTTGACTTATCATGTATCTATTTCTCCTGGACTACTACTGGGAAAGGTCCAGTGCTGTTAAGAACTGTGGTTATTCTTGCAATTGGGTTTATTTCATCAAAGATGTCCTTGAGGTGTAGGTGGGGAAGTGTTTTACCAATGTTTTCCTTTAAGTATTTGATTGTTTCTGATCTGACATCTAGGTCTTTGATCCATTTGGAGTTGATTTTTGTTTCTGGTGAGATAAAGTGGTTCAATTTCATTCTTCTGAATGTTACAACCCAGTTTTCCCAGCACCATTTATTGAAGAGAGTCTCCTTTTTCCATTTAATCCTTTGGGCCCCCTTATCAAAGATTAGATGTCCATAGGTGTGGGGATTTATTTCTGGGCTTTCAATTCCATTCCACTGGTCTGTGTGCCTATTTTTGTTCCAGTACCATGCTGTTTTGATGATGATGGCTTTATAATATAGTTTGAGATCTGGGAGTGTGATGCCTCCATTTCTGTTTCTTTTCCTTGACATGATTTTGGCAATTCTAGGTGTTTTCAGTTTCCAGATAAATGATTGTAGTGTTTGTTCTATTCTCTTAAAGAAGCTTGGTGGAACTTTGATGGGTATTGCATTAAATTTGTACATGGCTCTGGGGAGAATATTCATTTTGATGATATTTATTCTTCCAATCCATGAGCATGGGACATCTTTCCATTTCTTGGTATCAGTTTCTATTTCCTTGAGTAGTGACTCACAGTTTTCAGTATACAAGTCTTTCACTTCTTTGGTCAACTTTATTCCTAGGTATTTTATGGATTTTGCTGAAACAGTAAATGGGAGTGATTTCTGGATGTCTTCTTCTTCTTCTTCAGATTTAGTGTTTGCATAAAGAAATGCCACTGATTTTTGTACATTGATTTTGGAGCCTGATACCTTGCTATATTGCCTAATAACTTCCACTATAGAGCCTATATTTCCCCCAGTCCTGGATCCTTAGGGTGGAGCCCACTTTCCTGCATGCCTCTCCCAATCCATATCAAATAATATTGCATCTGCCGATTGCAACCTAATCAATGCAACGATTGCCACCTCAACATGCTTCAGCTCAGACTGTGTCCAGAGACTTCACGTGTGGAATGACAACCCTTCAGCTTCATTACTCGGGTGAGAACTTTCCTTTCATAGTATTCTCTAATTCCATCCCAGGTGGTTCACTTTCTAACAAAGTCCCCAAACCTAGATATACACCAGTTTCTGTGAGAGAGAGCATATGTTCACACGTATCCATAAACTAGTGCAAAATATATACCTGAAAGCAGAAGTACACTAGAGTTTGCAGTGAGTACCCCCCCCCCAACATTTCCTCTCCACTATTCCAACCTTTGGGTCCATGATTGTTCAACAATTTGTTTGGCTTTGTATATTAACTCTCTTTTCAGCCACCAGGTTCCAGATGCCATCAGGATGCTGGCCAGGCTTCCCTGGACTGAAGACCCCAGCAATGTGTCCTGGAGCTTTGCTTCCCCAGATACCCACCCTACTAGGGAAAGAGAGAGGCAGATTGGGAGTATGGCCGACCAGTCAATGTACATGTTCAGCAGGGAAGCAATTACAGAAGCCAGACCTTCCACCTTCTGCAACCCACAATGACCCTGGGTCCATGCTCCCAGAGGGATAGAGAATGGGAAAGTTATCAGGGGAGGGGATGGGATATGGAGATTGGGTGGTGGGAATTGTGTGGAGTTGTACCCCTCCTACCCTATGGTTTTGTTAATTTATCCTTTCTTAAATAAAATAAATTTAAAAAAGAACTGTAGTTATTATATTATATTATTGGATTTGCCTGCATAATTCATATGGTTTCTCCATTTCAGATGCCTTAACTATACATAGTTATCTCTTCTACCAAATTAGGTTATGTGCTCACAGGTTCTAGTTAGGATATAGTTATTTGGGGGAGGCATTAACTTCATATAACATGATGAGTGAAAAAGGAACACTTCCTAATTTCCTTCCTTCCTTTTTCTTCTTTTCGTTTTTCTTTTTCTTTTACTGCCATCAAGTTTTCTCCTGGTGCTTAGTGCCTGTGTGACTCCACAATTCCCACTGACCATTACTTCTGTATAGGTGAGAAATAGAGAGGCAGAGAAACAGAAGAGAGAAGGAGAGGAGATAAGCAGGGAGAAAGATAAGCAGAGACACCTACAGCATTGTTCCTCCACTTATAAATTGTCATCCCCTGCAGGAGGGAGTCAGGAGCCTGAACCCAACTCCTTGCCCATAGTAATGTATGCAGTGCACTAGGAAAATTGCCACCTAACCCTAATGTTTTATAACTTTTAGAATGTTTCTCCTTAAATGTACCATTAAACTCACCTCTACTCAATAAACAGAGGCTATAGGCCAGTTATAATTATGGGCACTATCAGGTTGTAGAGAAAAATAAGAAGCTTATTCAATCAAACCAGTCATGATGTAAACCTACAGAATGTAAGTCTGTAAAAATTGTTAACCTTGGAGACCCAGGAGGTAGCACAGTAATTAGGACACTGAATTGGAAGCATGAGATCCTGAATTTAATTCCCAGTATTCCATATGCCAGAGTGATACTCTGATTCTTGTTTTCTCTCTCTCCCTCTCTTGTGTTAATAAATAAATAAAATATTTATAACAAACTATTTTTATTATAAAAAGAATATTTAACCTTGGAACACACACTTCATCCAAAGAATAAAATTCAGTAAACTTAGTGGTTGCTTTCTATAGGTGTGACAAGAGGTAGACTGCTTTTGTATCTTATAGTGATGATCAGTTTAATTGTGCACAAATATCTCATTCTTAAAAGTTATCCATTTTTAGAAAATAAAAATTTAGAATAAAAGCAAAATTCAGGAAAAAAAAAGACTGATCTCAAATGTAAGGAAAGCAGAAATCAGGTTTCTTTGTAACTGAGAAAATGCATGTAAACTAGGGTCCAATCTTGTTCTACATATAGTTATGATTTGAATGACAGTTTGTATAATTTTCAATATATATTAAAAAATCTATTTAAGGAACTGAGGAAGAAAGAAGTCACCAAGTAGGGTATGTGTCTTGCCTGCCATGCATTAGGTTCAGATTTGATCTGTGGCACTACATTACATGGGAGGTGCCAAGGTGTTACTTCCTCTCTGTTTCTCTGTTTCTCTGTTTCTAGATGAATGATTTTCAAATAGGTATTAGTTATAGAGAAAATATTGTGTAACTACAAAAAACTTACAAATTAACGCAAATTTGAAAAAAAACATTGCATTTCATTTGCTTAGGTACACTGATATGTTTAGTGTTTCATAAGTTCATTTTTTAGCATCTTACTTTGAGATTAGATATATAGCAGACTTACAGTGAAAGGGTAAATTTAATCAGTAATACAAATAATTTCTGTTCTGAAATCCTTTTATTTAACATAATAAGATATCTATAAATTTTAAAGAGTCAGACCTATGATCAAACAACTGACTGTCATTCAATCTTCCATAGTATTAATTAATTCATAGAACAAACAATGGAAAAATATGATGAGTTAATTCTTCTAAGCTATTTAATGTATTTGTGGAAAAGTTTATTACCACCATAAATATGGCTAACATATTTCTGAACCTAAATTTGTTTTAATTTTTATCAATTTAGAGAGAAAACAGTGAATTTGCCTCTTCACTGCCCCAGTGGTTAGATGTCTTTAAATTTCAGGAAAAATAATTATAGTTTTTAATGCTTAGTATTAGAGAGTATCATAAATTATTTAATAGATCAAACTTTCCCATTTGCCTGGACCTCACAAAGGCTTCCTAAAGCACAGGATCAATCCCTTCAATGTCAGTCAATTTAGAATGTTGGAAAACTTCATTAATCATTCTTGGAGGGTACTTCTAGGACACAACTGTCTCAATTACAAATAGGGTCATGTAAAAGTTAATGAGTCCTTTAAATAACTCATTGGTTCCTTGTTCCACTTATTGTTGCTAAGACGTTATTTTCTATGACAATAGAAAATTAAAAATAATTACTAACTGTAGGCTCCAGACTGTTTTTGGATGTGTTATTCTGTGTTAAATATTACTTAGGTTTATGCATTAGATAAACTAATCATAGTAAAAATTTGTTTTGTCACTTTAGATAAGTAGAAGAGATTTTATAATCACTGTAATATATAAAAATTAACATGAACAAAAAATTTAAACTTTTGAGTCAGGCTGGAGGAGATAGCTCAACACTACAGCACAGGACTTGCATTTCTGTTGCACCTGAGGCATCAGGTTCAAGCCCAGGCACTGCATATGTATAAGTAAGTCTTTATATCAAAAGAGATACACAACACTTTGTTCCATATTTTATACTCTAAAATAAAATTTGAAATTTTTTAAGTGTATATGGCAATAAATTGAAGGATGGGATATTTGGTGAATTTTTACTTTCTACCACAGAAACAAAAACACACCATTAGTTTCTCTTAAATCTTTGTAAATGTTTACCTATCTTAAAATAGAAGTGGGTTAAGTGCACATGGCGTGAAGCACAAGGGCTGGCATAAGGATCCTGCTTCCAGCCCCCGGCTCTCCAGCTGGGGGGGGGGGGTGTTGCTTCAAGGGCAGTGAAGAAGGTCTGCAGGTGTCTTTATCTTCCTTTTCTGTCTTCCCCTCATCTCTTGATTTCTCTCTGTTCTATTCAGCAACAACAACAGCAATGGCAACAACAACAAGGACAAAAAAAATTTTTTTAAATGGAAAAATAGCCAGAATGGGAGCTGTGGATTCGTAGTATAGGCACCCAACTCCAGCAAAAACCCTGGAGGCAAAAAAAAAAAAGAACTTATTCAAATACAAAAAGACAACAACAGTACATTTTATTGGTTATAAGTACGAGTTACTTGCTTGTTATATTTTGTCTTTATTTATTTATTTTTAAAAATATAATCCAGACATATTTACTCTGTGTTAATTTGGGGCCAGATAGGCAGAGAGGTTAACTGAGACAAGTTTCACAAAGCACCAGCCATCTATGAAGCATTTCTATTTCCAGACAAATACTATAAATAGCTAATCCACAATTTTCTGCTAATTTTAAGAAGTCATTCAAAGAAACTGCCTAGAAAAATCTAATTCTTTTGCTGATGGGAGCAAAAGAAAGACAACTTTTTGATTGAGAGCTTCAAATTTAACTGGCTCTCTCAGAACTATCTCTAAGTGGTCTGCAAATCAGAACACAAAAGGAGTGACACCATTCTAAGCAAGCTACTAAATTAGACAGAGAGGAATGTTGATGGAGAGGTGAGAAGATTATATGAGGACAGATTAAGTTGAATGACAAAACATATTTAATTTTATTTTGGATGCAACTACCAATAATTATAATTAATAGACATACATGTTTTATATTGAAACAAGAAATACTCTTATGTTTGATCTCTTTCATTGGAAATAGTTTGCTAAATGATAGAGAAATGCAGAGCTCAGCATTAGTCAGAGTAAATGAGTTTCAATTTTGAATTTGATCTGTAGGTGGTTCTTTTACAGTTGTCCTGACTTCTAAAGAAACAGATCCCTTTAAAAACAGAAATTGTTAGCATGTAAACATGTTTGACATACTAAAACTGCATTTGTTTGATCTAACTAAATAATTTGAATGTATAGCAACAGAAAGCAAGCACACATCTGCCACAACAGGCATGTTTACAATCATTTTAATGATACCATTAGATGTTACTCTTCAGGGTTTACAATTCCAGACTGTTATATAAAAACCATGTGAGATAAGTTTACCACCTGTGCACAATAGAAAGATCCTATTTAAATGAGTCGTGGTTAAGTACAGATAGAAGAACTGACATAATTTCCTTTCTTAAAATATAACCTTAAACACAAATGGTGTGTGTGTGTGTGTGTGTGTGTGTGTGTGTGTGTGTGTGTGTGTGTGGTGCATACCTTAAATCTAAACCAGAGAAATATTACAATGAACAGACCTTTCTAAATTTTAAAGCATTTGAACTTTAATGTCTCTGGAAAAGTCTCTACTTGACAGGGTTCTTAACTCATGCAAGAAACCCGATCTTTAAAAGCTTTTCTAAAACATTTACCTGAATCTTAAGCCCTCTAGGATTTAGATGTTTTCAGGGAATTTGGTAGCTAAGTAACCATAACCGTATTGTTTCTATACTTCTCTTTAAAATCTGGTGGCAATATTGTTTGCTTTTTTGGAAGACGAAGGAATTACAGGGTAATTCCACCTTAATCTGTACTGTTTTTAAAACACACATTCTTCCCCTTTTGTTCGACGAGGGATTCTTTAAGTGTACTGGTAATTATATTTAAACCATTATGATATGCATTCAATGATCTTTTTGTTTAATTTTATTGTTTTAATTTATATAAATTGCTGTATTTTCAGGAAACTATATTGTACCTCCCACAAAAATTCTTAGTAATTTATCATATTACTTTTAAAAACAAAGTAAAATATTAAAAGAAAATTTAAATAATTTTCTTCCATTAAATTCTTTCAGTAGGTCCCAGACTATATATCCTGCCCTAGGAATAGAACCATGTTCAATTTAGGGCTGGCAAAACAGCTTACTGGTAGTATGCAACCCAGATTTAAGCCTAGTCCCCACTGCATTGAAGAAAGCTTTGGTTCTGTGATCTCTTATACTCTCTCTGCCTCTCTGTTTCTATCTTACATATAAATACAAAAAAAAAGTATAAATGAATTATAAGTTAGTAGTAGGTTATTTAGTATCTGAAGAGATGTTTGTTTTTGATAACACGTCTAGGGACATAGTAGTATTTCCTGTAGTTTCTAAAAATATTTGATGAGTTAGCTTTTCTCAAAGAATATGTAGAAATGAAGTTTCATTCATATAGTTATGTAAATAAAAATGACGGTTAGAATACATCCTTATAGTTATGATTATATAGGTAACAAACTAAGGTATCTAAGACAAATTTTGTGATTTATCATTGCAAAGGAATATATATGGAAAGGATCTATTCTTGAGGTTAATAATTAATGTGGAGCTCTCTGCAATAAAGCTTTTTTCTGCCAGACAGAAAGTCAAGTGAAGAAAAAAACCAGCAGGAAGTTGTCTGATAAGATAAAATAGGAACCTAGGTTTTATTTTGACTTTAACTTTCACGTATACTGGAGTTGTTTTACTCTGGTAAAAAGAATTGCTGAAATGAATCCTATCTCTATATCTTTTCCATAAGCCAACGTGACATGCTCTCTGATTTCCTTATCACCATTTACAAGAGGTGAGTTGAAGTATGTAATGATGTACCCCAAGAGTGCATTTGACTTTCTTGTCTATGCGATTTTTATGGTTTTATGATTTCATTTCCTTCTTTTGATTTTCAAGTATATAATTGTTTAACTCAATGGTACACACCTGGTGTCTAACTACTGTAGCCTTAGCGGGTGGAAAAGAGTTCACAAATCTCAAATCTTGGCAGTAGTTTTAAGTCAAATTTAATAAAACTATACAAAGATTCCAAGCACAATTGCAGAGTAGCTATAAGAGATACACTCTCAATAATACTTAGTATAAAATGCATTGTTTCACTAGGAAATTCTACTTATAAATGTTACAGCAGTCATCATAGTCAGGAAGAAATTGTATAATTGATTTAAATGTATTTCACCTGTTTTCCTGCTGTCACATGCTAACAGAAATTTTCTTAAGTTATTAATAAATATACAAGATTAGGAATACATGAATATTTTTCTCTAAAGAGAAAAGATATAATTGTAGGCACATAAAGTCAGAGCAAATGAGAGAGAAACAAGAAGAAAAAAAAGAAAAGAAGAAATGAACCATGCCTTGCAAATATTTAAAACACTTTCAGTGTATTAAAAATTGTAACTGTATATTGCCTAAGCAAGTAGCAAGTAGGTAATTTTCCTAAACTGTATATAAGAAAAATAATATACGTGGTCGGGAGGTGGCTCAGTGATAAAGCTTTGGACTCTCAGGCATGAGGTCCTGAGTTTGATCCCCGGCAGCACATGTGCCAGAGTGACGTCTGGTTCTTTCTCTCTCCTCCTGTCTTTATCATAAATAAATAAAATATTTAAAAAAAAGAAAGATAATATGGCTTAGTAACCAGAACTTTGGAGGACCCTGGTAACACACACACACACACACATATATATATAACACACACATATATATTTATAATATTGTATATTTTTTTAATTAGAGCATTGTTCAGCCCTGCATACTGATAGTACTAGACATCAAATCTGGGACCTCTCACATGCAACCTTGAACTCTACTACTACTCTTTTGTAAGTCCTATTTTCATATACTGACATATTAAACTTTGGCTGTTACAAATATTTCATACCTTATAACAGTCACATGTAACATCTGCATGGTGCAAAATTAAATAAAAATAATTAGTAGACATAGTATGTTTTTTTCTGAGACATCTACTTGGAAGGAGAATCACTGGTTATACTGAAATAGTACAGAGATTGTAGAGTTCCTTTCAATCTAAATCATAGTAGAAATCTTCCTGCACCTTTTGTACTATAAGACTTTAAAACTGATACATTTAAAATACACACACACACATTATTGGATAGAGTCAGAGAGAAATTGAAAGAGGAGGAGGAGATGCAGAGGGAAAAAGACAGAGAAAACTGCAGTGTTGCTTTACCACTTATGAAGCTTTCCCTTGTAGGTGGGGACCAGGGGCTTGAATTTGAGTGCTTAGGCACCTTAATACGTGTACTTAACCAGGTGCACTACTGCCTGGCTCCACATTTAATATATTAAGCAAACAATAGAACTAATTATGTTCACTGTAGACACTACTATTTAACAGTGTTAGAAGCCCTAGTAAGCACAATTAAGGAAGAAAAAAAATGAAGTGCTACAAATTGCTAATGAAGAAATAAAGCAGGGTCCAGGCTGTAGCACACGTGGTTAAGTACACATAGTATAGTACAAAGAGGAAAGACTCTTGCAAGGATCCTGGTTCAATACCCTGGCTCCCCACCTGCAATGGGGGAGGGATGTCGCATCACAAGTGGTTAAGCAGGTCTGCAGGTGTCTATCTTCCTTGCTCTCTATCTCCCTCTCTTCTCTCAATTCTCTCTGTCCTATCCTATAAAAAAGAAAGAAAGAAAGAGAGAAAAAATGGAAGAAAGAAAGAAAGAAAAGTTGGCCTCTAGAAGCAGAGAATTCCTAGTGCTGCCACCAAGCCCCAGCAATAACCCTGGAGAAAAAAAAGAAATAAAGCTATCACTATTTACTATATATATATATATATATATATATATATATATATATATTAAAAAGCAATATTGGATATAAATTAATTTATTAAAGTGGCAGGTTAAAAATCCATATCATTTCTATATACAAATAATGAACTAGAAAAGGAATGTGTAAAAAAAGTAAGTCCATTTGTAGATGAATATAAAAAGAAATAAATGTCTAGAAATATATCTAGTAAAGTAAATGAAAGACTTGTACTTCAAATACTGTAAGTTACTGTTAAAGGAAATAGACACACAGAAATAATTATAACATAGACCATGTCATTAGGTTAGAAAACATTGAAAGGTGAGTCAGGTGGTCAGGTGGAGCAAAGTGCAGGTGGCGCATAAGCGCAAGGACAGGCATAAGGATTCAGGTTTGAGACCCCGCCTCTCCACCTACAAGGGAGTTGCTTCACCAGCTGTGAAGCAGGTCTGCAAGTGTCTATCTTTCTCTCCCCTTCTTTGTCTTCCCCTCCTCTCTCCATTTCTCTCTGTCCTATCCAACAACGATGACAACATTAATAACTACAACAATAAACGAACAAGGACAACAAAAGGGAATGAATAAATATTTAAAATAAATACATAAATAAATAGAAAAACTAACATTGAAAAAAATTACCATTCTCCCAAAGTATTATACAAATTCAGTGAAATTCCTATCAAACTTCCAATTGCATTTTCTTAGGAATTATTAATAGAACAAAAGATATGGAAATTCATTTGTAAATAAACAAAGCCCTAAATTACTCAAACAATTCCGAGAAAAAAAAATAGAAGTTATATAGCCCATAAATAAAACTTCATTATAGAACTACAGCAATGAAAACAATAGGTCATTGGAATAAGAGTACATTTCTAGGCCCAAGAAGAAAGTACAGTTGGCAGCACAACAGACTTTCATACCAGAAACCTCAGATGCACCCCGTTTAATCCCACGGCAAAACCATAAACCAGGATTGAGCAACAGTCTGATGAAAAAGAAAAGGAAAAAAAAAATTGACACACAAATAAATGGAATAAGATCCAGAACTCTGAAATAAATCCTCAGAGATCTATTGTGTTAGTAAATATATGACAACAGAGATGTGAATACTAAATGGAGCAAGGAAAACCTCTTCAATAAATGATATTAGGGAAATTAGATAGCTAAATGCAAAGGAATAAAACTGGATTACTGGAGTTAGGCGCTGGCGCAGTGGGTTAAGCACACATGGCACAAAGCGCAAAGACCTGGCTTCAGAATCCCGGTTCAAGCCCCTGGCTACCCACCTGCAGGGAGTCGCTTCACAAGGGGTGAAGCAGGTCTACAGGTGTCTATCTTTCTCTCCCCCTGTCTTCTCCTCCTCTTTCCATTTCTTTCTGTCCTATCCAATGATGATGACATCAACAACAATAATAACTACAACAATAAAAACAAGGACAACAAAAAAGGAATAAATAAATATTTTTAAAAAACTGGATTACTATCTCTCATCACATACAAAAGTTAATTCAAAATACATTAAAGATTCAAATGTTACACTTGAAAACATGCCACACAGAAAAAAATGTAGGCCAAGTATTCCATGATACTGGCTACCGACATATCTTTGGTGACTTAACTCCAGTGGCAAAGGGAACTGAAGGCAAAATAAATAGGTGGGATTAGATTGACTAAAAAAAAAAAAAAAAAAAAAAAAAAAAAAAAAAAGGTCTTTAGAGAGAAGGAAAAATCTCAAGAAAACTAAAAGGCTCATATTAAATGGGAGAAAAGAGGCATAAGCACACATCTGCCAAGAGTTGAATATCTAAGATACTCACAAAATGAACAGTGCCATACCAAAAAATCTAGAGAAAGAGCAGAAGAGGCACATCACCAAAGTGATGTACAGAAGACAATCAGACACATGAAGCAATATTCATTATCACTTACTAGGAAAAAGGAAATCAACACTACAATGAGATAATACCTTACATCTATGAGAGTAGTCTGTATCAAAAAGACCAGAAACCAGTATTGTCAAGATGTGTGGATAAACCCTGTACACTACTGGTGGGGCTATAAATTAGTCTAGTTACTATAAAAAGAGCATAGTGATTTCTCAGAAAATTAAGGATAATATTACCAGATGATCCAGAAATTCTGCTCAGCTGTCTGAAGAACACAAAAATACTTAATAAAAAGAAAAAAAGAAAAAAGATGGGCACCAATTTTACTGCAGCGTCATTTAGAATGGCCACAGTATGGAAACTACCCAGCTGCCCAATGACAGATATGTACGTTAAGAAATAACATATGTACGTTAAGATATAACATCTATGCACAATAAATACTATTAAGCTATAAGAAAAGATTAAATTTTCCCTCTACTACAATGTGGTTATATTTAGAGTGGAGTGGGATAAGTGAAACAACTCAGAAGGAGAACTAATAATATACGATCTCACTTATATGTGAAATATACAAAAAAAAAAAAGAAGCATACAAAATCAAAGGGAAACAAATCCTCAGATCTTGACTGAAATACTAAGATCAGAAAGAAGAGGGACTAGTAGAGTTATTAGCATTGAAGGAGCCCAGTAGACTATATATGTTTAAAATTTATTATTTATTTATCAGTGATTTAATAATGTTTGACAAGATTGTGGAAAAAGAAAGATACAATTCCATACAATTCAGTTCTCACTATCAGAGTTGCACGCTCCCTCTTCCCCCCATTAGAAGTTTTCCTATTCTTTATTCTTCTGGGAGTATGGGACCATGGATCTTTATGGGGTGCAGAAGGTGGAAAGTCTGGCTTCTGTAATTGCTTCTCCACTGGACAAGGGCATTGACAGGCTGATACATACCCCCAGCCTGTTTCTATCTTTTCCTAGTAGGTAGGGGTTTGGGGAGGTAGGGTTCCAGGACACATTGGTGAGGTCGTCTTCCCAGGGAAGTCAGGTTGGCGTCATGGCAGCATCTGCAACTTGATGGTGCCTGCTCCTTTTGTCCTATTCAGTACTGGTTTTTTAATAGTTGAATTGTAATAATCCACGCTTGCTCTTCAATTTCCCTTCCTTTATAGTTTCTCTCCTATTGGCCTGGAAATCAGCTCTCACTTGGAGTTCCCAGGTTTAAATCAGTTTTTTTTTTTTTTTTAGGAGAGTGGTCCAGGTGTTGTTCAGGACACCATCTTGAATCTGCCCCCTGTCCTTTATTTATATTTTGCTTGTGGGTATGGGGTAAAACAAACAAACAAAAATCTGTGAGACGATAGAACTTATACCCCTAAAATATACAGACTTATAAAAGGAAGATACTATCTCTATATAAAAGACATAAAGAATCCTGTTTTATTAAGTACTTATGTAACTAAGTTAGAAAATAAAATAAAGATTGGTTTAACTGGAAAATGTTGTAGTGTTTAAGAATTACTATGTCATTTCTATATCTGGTAATTAATTACTTTGCCAATTTTTATAATCATAGTATTGAATCTTTTCTTTTTAAATTTATTTATTTTTACTATTTTTATTATTACACAGAGAAAGAAAGAAAGAAATTGAGAGGGGAGGGAGAGATAAGGAGAGTATAAGACAAAGAGACACCTGCAGCCCTGCATCACTACTCCTGAAAGTTTTCCCCCTGAAGGTGGGGACCAGGGACTTGACCCTGGATCCTTGAGCCCTATAATGTGTGCACTTAACCAGATGTGCTACCACTTGGCCTCTTGAATATTTTCTATTAGAAATAAGAAAAGATCCTTCTGAGAACAAATATAGATTAGCACACTGCACAGTTTACCTCATCTTATTGAATAACTTAACCCAACCCCAGACTCGCTATAAAAACAGAAGGGCTGCAAAACAAAGGACATCATCCACTTTCAAGGGCCTATATGTGTCTGTGCTTTTATGTCTCCTTTTTGTACTTGTTTCATTAAATGCTAGTGGGGGCTGGGATTTGGTGTACCCCATTAAGTATGCACATTACCACATTCAAGGACCAGCTCCCCACTTGTAAGGCGGATACTTCAGGGGCGATAAAGCAGGTCTGCAAATGTTTTTTTCTATCCCTTCTAGTCCCACCTTTCCTCTCTACCTCTGTCCTATCAAGTAAAGTAGAAAGAAAAATAGCCACTGGGAGTGGATTCACAGTGCTGGTACATAGCCCCAGTGATAATGATGATAACAATAAAATAATTAAAATAAAATAAAATACTCTCCTTGAAACATGATGGAGTCTATTTTGATTTTTCACTGCAGACTTGTATCTATTACCAGACAAGGAGTTTCAAAGACTCCCAAGAGGGACTCATTGTTGCTAGCTTCAACTGCAACACTGATTCCTAAACTACTTTGGGATGTAGACAATGTACTAAGAACTGCTCAAGTGCCAGTGGATAAGTAGTCAAAATGAAAAATGTTGATTTGTATTTACTTTCTTTTTTAAGACCACCTTCTGTCTGTGGGTTATAATTAGCTTGACAGTAAGCCTATCACTCATAATGTGGAGCTTGGAAGGGTTAAAAAAGCGAATTTCTCTAAGAACTAGTATAGCTGCCAACATGGAAACATCAGTTTTATTAGGAGATACAACAAAAATGTCTCTCAAACTTTGCCTAGTTCATTTTATGAGGTGGAAAATCCCCAGAGTAAAAATTTAATTGCAAGTTACATAGCTTAACCTTAATATTATGATTAAGCAATTTATTTTCATCACAGATATGACAATATGGAACTGTCTAAATCAGAACCTACTAACATTTGTGGAAATACATTAGTAATAAAATAGTAATTTTGTTTAGGAAACATTTGTGGGAGTTCTTGGGAATCTAGTGTATCATCATTGATCTTGACTCCTGTGGCAGCAACATCCAATTCATATATAGGTTGGGAAGAAACAAAGAGAATGCTTCTCTCTCAGTGATAAAACTAAAGATTTTTTGAATTGTCTTTATCCCAGCAACAACAATGGTAAAAAAAAAATATCTGGAAAACTCCACATAGGAATGGGTTTGAATCTCAAACAAATTCACATCACAAGAGACAAAAGCTCAACATTTAGATGGGAAGGCACAAAGAGTTGTCCTCACCAAAAATAAAAATATATGTTCCATGCAACAGTAATTCTCAATCAGAACGAAATTCATAAGATAGAGAGCACTAATCTAACTGGAGACAGGATTAACCAAAATTCTGCTACCCCAACCCTGTTACTTGCCTATGCCTACAATTTATGAAAGTGGAAACAATGTTAATAAAAGCAACAAACCATGTGGAGATTGCACTAGCAGCTTCCAGACAGACATGGTGGTATGTCAAAAGAAGCAATGATAGATCTAACCACATAGGAAATTTGTTTCCATAGTAATTGACCTTAGGGAGAGTGTTGGGAAGAAGCATTCCATATACAGTGTACAGTCTGCTACAGTTTGTTCTCTTATGAGTTTGTTTAGCATATGCCACTTCAAATTTCTGGTCACTTCTCAGAGTGCCACAACATTGGCACAATAGCATAAGTTAAACACATATGACTGTGACCCCTAGTCATTCCTCAATCCACTCAAACACAGAGCTCTCATTCCTGTGAACATAGAGGAGCAAACATATTATGAAGAGAGAAAAATTATCCCTAGTGATGGACTAAGACAGCAGCTTGAAGGAAGATCTAAATTCAACAAAATCTAATAAGCTTCTTAAAGAAGCTATGATGCTAAGAATGCTTAATAAAATGTGAAATTTCATGAGAGAAAACATAAAAAATTCTAAGTATGAATGAATTCATTGTAGAAATCAGGGATAAAGAATACATTAATCATATTAAAAAATGCAGTACACCATCAGAAAGTCAAAAGTTAAAGTGGTGAGTTGGAGGATAGGATAGAAGAAACCATTAGAAAAACTTAAGAAGAAAAAAATGGAAGAAATGAAAATCACATGAAAGAGTTGTGGAAAAACATTAGGAAGAACAACATACAATTCATAGGCATAGATAAAGGAACAAAGAGGGACAGTATTGATTTGTGAAGTAGCATTAGCTGAGACTTTCTTCAAATTAAACTATGGAAATACACCCTCAGACCCTGGAAACTCAAAGATAATAAAAAGTAAAGAAAACCTAAACTAATAAAAGTGTTTGATAATTTACATGGTAACAATAAGAAAGTAAAGGTAATTGTTAAAGCAGCTGGCCAAAAGCAGATTCACATATAAGGTAACTCCCATATCAGCTAATTTCTTAACATAAACTTTGAAGGATAATAGTGTATATGCAAAGTTTGAATGGAAAAAATCCACCACAATTACTTTAAACAGTTAGACTATCAGTCAAGTTTGAAGAACTGATGAGGAGCTTTCAGATAAACAACTGCTAAACAAAATGATAAAGGAACTTATAAAATGGAAAATTCTGTGTGTTCTCTCATATGGGAATAAACAAAAAATCAATGCAAGTGAATACAGAAAGTCAGTGAAGTCAGGACTTTGGAGATAAACTACAAAACTGAAGTTACCAAGGACTTTTGAAGGTGAATAGATTGCAAGGATGGAGAGGATCCATTGAAATTTGGCAAAGGGATACTAGTGTTTTGGTTGTGACGAGGGATGATAATGCATTTTCAAGAAGTGAGGAATTGTATTTTCAAAACATTTAGAGCTCTTGAAACTAATACTGACCCTAAACCAAACTTCTTATGTATTACAAAAACAAAGAAACAAACAGAAAAAGGATCTCAAGCATGGACTGAATGAATAAGCTATACGAAAATCCTTCCTGGGGCCAGGTGGTGGCGCACCTGGTTAAGTGCACATATTATAGCACCCAAGAACCCCGGTTCAAGCCCCTGGTCCCCACCTGCAGGGGGAAAGCTTCACGAGTGATGAAGCATGTATGCAGGTGTCTCTCTGTCTCTTTCCCACTCTATTTCCCACTCCCCTCTCAATATCTCTCTGTCTCTATCTAATATAAATAAATTAATTAAATATATATAAAAAAGAAAATCCTTCCCAATATTATCCATCATGGTAAGATACACATTCTCAAAAGTAGATTTTCTTGTATTTCTAATTTTTGTACTTAAAACAAAAAGAATTACAGAATCACATTGTCACCAGTATATATATAATATAAATATATTATTAAAGTAAATGTACTCAGTTTTAACTAACTTGATTATGAGTAGTTCCATTTAACCTGTCAAAGAATGCTTCATGCTACACAGATAACATGGGGGAAGAATCACATATAATAAGTGCTTGAATATTTGGTGCAATCTGTCTGGTGGAAGAGGTAAATAGCTTTGTGAAAAATGATAACAGAAGTTGAATGACCAATGGTAGAACTATTATAGAGATTATTAGATTGCCACCTCACAATTCCCTATGAAATCACTTCTACCTTATTTATTTACAGATCATTATCATTCTTCTAGTCAATTTTAACCAACATAATCATATTACTGAGTTCTCAGTATCTCAAAAAGAATCATAATCACTCATCTGGTAGAACACAAATGTTACAATGGACAAGGACTCAAGTTCAACTTTAGTCCTCAAATACAAACTGAAAGTTTCGTAAATGCTGGAGCAGTGCTGCAGGTATATCTCTTTCTCTCTGCCTCTTCTTCTTTTAAAATTTTTCATTATATTTTTATTTATTTGATAGAGACAGAGATATAGAGGAAGGCAGAAGTAGAGTAGGAGAGAGACACCTACAGCACTGCTTCACCACTTGCAAAGATATTCTTCTGCAGGTGGTGATGGGGGCTTAACCAGGTTTCTTGGAAATTGTGACATGTGGGTTCAACCAAATGCACCATCACCCAGTTTTTTTTCTGCCTCTATCGACCTATTTCTGTACCTTTATGCCTCTTTATGTGTCTCACCATTAATTAAAGAAAAAAATAGGAAAGAAAGGAAGAAAATGGCTGCCAAGATCAATGGAATCACCATGTCTCAGCAATAATTCTGGCTGGGAAAAAAAATCACATTTTTATAGTTGTGACTTTTCTATGTGCTCTTAACACCAAATAATGTTAAGAATCAATTTTCTCTTGTCTATTACCATGTCTAGTTCTTATTAAAATTGTTTTAAATAGAAAAAGGCAAATAGACATTGTGGAAAAAGTCAGACATCATTTTCTAAATAAATAGCTTTGAAAAGATTGGTTAACACCTTGAACCTTACTTCCTTTATAAGAAAATTGACATATTAGAATTATATATCGTTTTGATTAGCATGGCACCTACTCTATGTACTTAATCATGTACAGTTTATAAAACAGGGCAGGGTACACAGTTAACAGAAAGATTATTTTAGCCTTGCATGTACATTAATCATTGTGTTAGGTAATTCATATATATTCAATTTACCTTTTATGTTAACTAGGGCAATCTTGTTTTGAAAAGTATAAAACAAATTAGCAAAGCAACCAAAAGGTAATGTTGACTAATAATCTTTTTTTTTTCTATCCCTGTCCCAACTTTCAGGTGAGTATAATCGATCTACTTCCTTACTTTCCTATCCAACCGGTCTTTTAAGACTCTGAAACTGACTTTCACCACAACCCTTCTTATTGAAAGTAATAATAGCTTCCATTTATTGTGGGCCTGCAACTTTCCAGAAGACTTATGTTTTCTCATTTAACATAAAAGAGGTTGGTGGTTTGGCTCACCTTTTGTCCTAGTAAATATGACTATATCATGTACATTTTTGACCATTCACTTCCTAGAAAGTCTTTCTCTTGATTTTAAAAGTTAACACACATTTAGAAACACACTGCCCTTCTTGCTCAGTTTTTAATGGTAATCTCTACACACACAGTTCTATGACAGTGTGTTTCATCTTGATTTTACATCCCTCAGAAATCTGTCATATCAGTTTGATCACACTATACACATCTCAATGCCATTAATTATATAAGAAACTTGTATTACTTCCTTCCTTGACATTTTACCACTGACCAAATGCTCTCAAGTGAAAATTGAGGAACTAGGAAGGTAACATTATTAAGACTTAATTTAGACTTGTTTTTTTGTTTGTTTGTTTTTTAGGAATTTGTAGTTAAGGTTATCCTCATCCCTAAAATTTATTTACTTGTCCATAGATACAAAACACCTATTGTTGAAGTTCTTGTTGAATAAAAAAAATATTTATGTGGTCCAGAAGGTGGTGCAGTGGATACAGCATTGGACATTCAAGCATGAGGTCCTGAGTTCAGTCCCCAGCAGCACATGTACCAGAGTGATGTCTGGGTCTTTCTCTCTCTCTCCTATCTTTCTAATAAATAAATAAAATGTTAAAATGTATATTTATTAGTTTGACTTAATTGCTTTCAAATAGGGATAAAGCAATTATGTTCCTCTGTGTGTGTGTGTGTGTGTGTGTAGTTTCGAATGTAAGGCCTCAACTATGGAGTCACTTCCTTGGTCCAATTAGTATTTTTATTAGGTGTGCAGAAAGAGACACTTCAGCATCATTCTACCACATTTTTTGTCCGTATGTTCTCATGTGATGCCAGATTGAAATCTGAATCTCCTACATGGAAGGCACTCTTTCTACTCATTAAGTCATCTTTCTTTTTTTAAATATTTTTTATTTATTCCCTTTTGTTGCCCTTGTTATTTTATTGCTGTAGTTGTAATTGTTGTTGATATTGATGTTGTCCTTGTTGTATAGGACAGAAAGAAATGGAGAGAGGAGTGGAAGACAGAGAGAGGGAGAAAAAGATAGACACCTGCAGACCTGCTTCACCAGCTGTGAAGTGACTCCCCTGCACGTGGGGAGTCAGGGGAGATCCTTAAGCCGTGTGCGCTTAACCCACTGCACTACTGCCCAACACCCCAAGTCATCTTTCTACTCTCAAGTTTCTTTTCTTTTTTTTATTCAGGGGGATTAATGGTTTATGTGTTTGTTGGTACATATGTAATATTTCTCAGTTTTCTGCAAAGCACTCTCACCTCCAGCCTCGTTCCTCCTCCAACATCTTGAACCAGAACCTGAAAAACACTCCTCCGCTGAATTCTTTACTTTGATGCAATACACCAAACCCAGTTCAAGTTCTGCTTTGTGTTTTTCTTTCTGTTCTCATTTCTCTAATTTTGCCTATAAGTGAAATCATCCTATATTTATCTTTCTTTTTCTAGCTTATCTCACTTAACATGATTCCTTCAAGTTCGCTCTAAGATGAGATGGAAAAGGTGAAGTTATCGTTCTTAATAGCTGATTAATATTCCATTATGTATATATACCATGCGTATCTCAGCTGCTCATCTGTTCTTGAACATGCAGGTTGCTTCCAGGTTTTGGCTATTACAAGTTGTGCTTCTATGAAGATAATTACAAACAGATCTCTTTGGATGAGCATGTTTGATTTCTTAGTATATATCCCCAGAAAAATTGTTGAGTCATAGGGTAGGTCCATTTCTAGCTTTCTGAGAGTTCTCCAGACAGCTCTCCACAGAAGCAGGACCAATTTACATTCCCAACAGCAATATAAGAGGGTTCCTTTGCCCCCACAACCTCCCCAGCTTGTTTTGTTACTGTTCTTTCTGATGTATGACATTCTTACAGAAGTGAAAGAGCATCTCATTGTTGTCTTTTTTGCATTTCTCTGACAATCAATGACTTAGAACATTTTGTCATTGTCTATTGGTCTTTCGGATCTCTTCTGTGATGAATATTTGTTCATATCCTCTCCCCATTTTTGGATGGAGTCTTTTTTGGTGATTAGCTTTTTTCTGATGTATGGCATACAGAGATCTACTCCCATTCTTTAAGGAGACTCTTTGTGTGGCCTCTTTTGCTGTGCAGAAGCTTTTTAATATAGTCCCACTGATTTATTTGTTTTTGCCTTTCTTGCCATTAGATTTGTGTCATTGAAGAGGCCTATAAAATTTAGATGGAATAGAGTTCTGACAATAATTTTCTCTATGTATTTGATAGTTTCTAGTCTAATAGACAAGTCCTTAATCCATTTGGAGTTTACTTTTGTGTATGATGAAATGTAGTGGTTCAATTTCATTCTTCTGCATGTTTCAAGCCACTTTCCCCAACATTTGTTGAAGAGAATTTTCTTTCTCCTTTTAATAGTTTCAGGTCCTTTTGTCAAAAATTAGATTACCATAAGTGTGGAGGTTTATTTCTAGGCTCATATATATATATATATATATATATATATATATATATATATATATATATATATATATATGACAAAACCATAGGATAAGAGGCATATAACTCCACACAATTCCCACCACCAGAACTCCATATCTCATCCCCTCCCTTGATAGCTCTCCTATTCTTTAACCCTCTGGGAGTATGGACCCAAGGTCATTGTGGGATGCAGAAGGTGGAAGGTCTGGCTTCTGTAATTGCTTCCCAGCTGAACATGGGTGTTGACAAGTCGATCCATACTCCCAGCCTGTCTCTCTCTTTCCCTAGTGGGGCAGGGTTCTGGGGAATCGAAGCTCCAGGACACTTTGGTCTGGTCATCTGTCCAGGGAAGTCTGGCTGACATCATGCTATCATCTGGAACCTGGTAGTTGAAAGGAGAGTTATCATATAAAGCCAAACAAGTTGTTGACTAATCATGAACCTAAAGGCTAGAGTAGTGCAGATGAAGAGTTGGGGTTGGGGGGGGGTCTCTATTTTATAGATAGCTAGTAGGCATATTTTAGTTATATTCCAAAGACCCTGTGACTATACTAGTTTTTTTTTTTCCCCAAGCCTGAAATCTGATATGCAGGTGGATGTAAGTTATTGTCTGGGGAGATTATGTCATGGCTGGAAAAAGGACCAGAAAGCTGGATCAGGGAAGATAGTAGCCCCAAATATAGGAGAGGTGTATACATATTGTTGACTGTAAACCCGATCGATTTGATGTGATCTGGGGCCCATATTCAGCTTAGGCGCCTATGTGACCTCTGCATCCCTGTAGATCCTATCTCACATTCTGTGGTCATGAGTAGGCACATTCCAAGCTGCCCCAATATCAGGACTCATCTTCCTCATGTGTAGCATAGATTATGTTGTCCAGCCTCCCTTCAGAGGATGGAACATTCTCTACCATTGTTGATCCAAGTTGAGGGCAAGGTCCTATGGGGGTCCACAAAGAGGTCTGTTTTGTTGTTCCTGATATAGATGACTGGTAACAATGGAGAGAGGGATTTATTTGAGGTCTAGGCCCATCATGTCTGTTTGGGAATCTCAGGATTCCCCAACTAGGGCCCCAGCTGATGGGGTGGCCTGATAGTGACTAAAGAGTCATCATTAAAGTATGCCAGTCTCTTGCTGGGCTCTCTATTTTAGTCCACTGGTCAGTATGTCTACTTTTGTTCCAGTAGAAGAAATTTTATTATAATGATCCTATAATATAATTTGAAAGCTGAGACTGTGATGCCTCTAGTTCTGTTCTTTAGTCTCAGGATTGTTTTGGCCAAATATCACTTCTGAATCACTGACATGCTTGGGAAAAAAATTTCAGTGAAAAAATTAAGGTATAGTAAATATACTGTGAAAATATTCTTAAAAAAAATTAGACAGATACGATAATAAGAATACAAAGGTTTGATTTCTTAGAAAAATCTATCACTAGTTTCCAGAGTCTTCAAATGTGAAGTAAAGTAGTTTGGTATTATTGAAGAAACCTAAAGTTATTTTTTACTCGTCTCTTTCTTATTCTCTCCCTCTCTGCTTGAAAGGAATGACGAGTACAGATCACATGTGGAGAAAAATAAGTTAAGTGAGAACTAATTTTAAAGTCATTTTTCCAGGAAAGAAGTAAAATTGAGTGAAAACTATTACTGTGAAATATTTCTTTGTTTCAGTGTAAGAATCAACACAAGTAAATAAATGTTCACTTTTATATTACATGATCAATTGTTTGCTCTTAAAAAATCAATTCACATGAATCATCATACTTTCTATATGTAATATATATCTATATACAAATGCAATTTTCAAGATGAAAGGCATGTTTTCAATATTAATGCAACCTATACCATTATGCGCTAAACTATTAAGTAATAAATCTGGATTTAATTCACAGTCCAGGTCACACTCAACCCAGGCTACTTTTTCAACACGTGTAAAGAGGAAAATTAGTAATGCCACTTTAAAGTGCCTATTTTAGTTTTAAAGAGAGGTGCTAACTTCCAATAAAGCAATAAATTGTTATTGTGTTTTGTCCTCTATTAGAAATGTAGTAGCTATGGCCTTTCTGCAAGAGACATAGTCATCACACAAAGGGTTCTCTTCCCAATACATCCATTGCTTCATGTACTACCACATGTTTTTCTCATAAAGAAAAGAAAAATGCAGGTATTAAACTTCCTAATTATATGTTTATACAAACTGAATTAACACGGAAATGGCAAATTGCTTGAGGGAGTATTTAACCCTGCACCTTTGAAGCATTCAAAAGTATTTGTGTTTTTCCACACTTTGCTTTCAAAAGCCATTTTACTGTTTTCCCAGGGTATCTTGTACCTAAAAGACTAGCCTTATGTTGACACAGTAGAGAGAATTTCCCTCAGCTTTTCTTCAAGGTTTATAACTTTTCATTGTCCTCCAATTCTAAGGTTTAAGATGGAGGAATGTAGACTTTTTGTAAGCTGGTTTTATTAAGAATTATTGTCTGAATTTACATTTATGTCTCTATGTGTGGGTATCTGTTTAGGAGAAATCACTAAACATATCTCAGAAACATGAATAGTAAAGATACTACTTTCTTTTATAAATAATTCTTGACTTCTAAAATAGGAGAAAAGTGGTAACAGCCTACTTGGTAGCAGTTTTTGTAAAGTTGTAAGGTAACTATCACTGTAAATTTCTTTTTAAAACATATTTAAGAAACAAATTATAAAGAACAATTACTAAAGCACAGAATAAGTGGTATACAATAAGACATTTATTGTCAGGAATAATTTCTTGGAGGAATATTAGAATGCTCGTTTGTCCTTACTTCCTAATTACTTTGAATAATCGACTCTACATCTTATTACTTCCACTACAGTGTTTCCAATTTACACTTTTATATTAAACATATTTGATAAAATTGAAACATAATCATATCCATTTAAATTATCGACATTTAGACATGATGACACAGTTCTAAACTGTACAATTACTACAAAACTGGACTAAGTTGCTGTGTGTTCAAATACAGAATACTTAGAAATTTTCTCAAAAATATAACCTTTCTGTAAAATTTCTACATCTTTTAAAGCATTGATAATTTTTATTTTACGCCAAGTCAACATTAAACAGTTGACTTAAGAATGAGCATTTTAGATTTAAGTTTATTTTCTTCTTTCTTTTTTAAATTTTTTAAAATTATCTTTATTTATTGGATAGAGACAGTCATAAATCAAGAGAGAAGGGAGGGCTATAAAGTGTTAGAGACAGAGAGACACTTGAAGCACTGCTTCACCACTTGTGAAGCTTTTCCCCTGCAGGTGGGGACTGGGGGCTCAAATCTGGGTCTTTGCACATTGTAACATGTGTGCTCAACCAGGTCTGCCACCACCCGGCCCCCCTTCTTTCTTTTAACAAGAGAACCTGCTCCACCTGTATACTGAATATTGAGGATTAAATAAAAATTATAGAAATAAATCCTGGGCATATGATAAATATGCAAATAAATCCTGAAGAATACGAATAGGTGATATCATCTAATCTAATAATATAATATGGATCATTCCCTAATTTAAGTGTGAATTTGCTTAAAAATACATAGTTTTAACCAATTTTATATTTCTGCCTTCTTTACTAAGAATCCATGCTGAATTTTCTTACTGTGCTGGGGAAACTTTGAATTTCTAGATGCTATTTATGATAGCTCAATAAATGAACGTCTTGTTAAGGCTACAAAGCAAAATGATGGCTTGAAAAACCTACTGCTGAAGATGTTAGTAGGAAGGCAGTGCTAACCACATATATGGATCATGTAAAAGGCTAGAGGAGGTCACAGGTTTTTAAGGAGTGAGGACCCAGCAGGGTCAGATTGGTTCCAGCCAATTGCTCAGCCACATTCTTCTCTATTCATTCCCAGCTGAATCTCTAATTATGACCTATACAATCAGCACCAAAGCACTAAAGACTGGAACAGTATTGTTCCATGGTGAGTGCTTAGCAAAAAAGTTGGAATTTGATACTTAGTCACAGTTTGCAAACAATGTGGTTGAGCCACCTGAGGGGTCACATTTTTACATTCTGAGGCAATTTATTAGTAATGGTACCTGTCACTCAGAAATCCCCCCAAAGCTCTTTCATTACCAGGCATGGCTTTGATACAGAAATGCTTCAAAGTAAGAGGCAAATAAAACAAGAGTTAGATCATTTACAAAGAAACAGCATGGCATTCTTTTTATCCTTTCCTGATGAACAATCTTTCTAGTTGTGTTCTAAGTGGTGTAAAGATTAGACTGGATAGGCTAATTTAAAATAAGTTTTTTCTTATTTTTCTGTGAAGAATTTTTATAGTTTATTTCCATGACTTCTTCCACTTTAACTAAAACTATAGACTGAGGCAAACACTATAGTAGTAACTGATAGGAATGAGTCAAATTTTTGAAAGCTTGTATAAATCTGAAAAGGCAGTAGCATAATCATGTTAACCCACACAACCTTGCCTCTATAAAGACACAAATGCACACACACATATGCATGGACAGGTAAGTACACTAGAATCTCCAATGTGCAAAGCAAATTCCCAATCTTTGATTACCAAGCAGGATTTGTATTTGTACTGTGAAGTAGGGTCTCTCTCATGCATGATTTCACTGCCCCCAGGGCCATTTTGCCACTAAAATAGAAAGACAGAGAGAGAAAGGGACACCACAAACACTAAAGTTTCTTCCAGTGTCATAGCATTTCTTTTGTAGGTTCAGGGCTCAGATATGGGCAGTATACATGGCAAAGAACATATATAATAATTAAATCAACAAATTAACTTTATTTATTCAAGAATTGTGTACAGTACTGCATAGCTTTCAGGTGTACAGTATTATAATTTGGCATATATTTAATGTGATTATCACCAAAAGTTTAGTTTCCACCCTCCACCACACAACTGATCCCTTTTACATGACTCATAATCCACTTTATTCCTCCTTCCCTTGCTAACTGCCATTGATACTTACAGCTTAAGTGTTTTGTGGTTTGCTTTTTGTTTTTCATTCAATTTCATTATCTTTCATTTAATGAGTGAATGACATGACATTTCCCTTACCGAGGTAGGTGAAATCACATATGGGAGTCCCCTTTGAGGAAGAAAAAAAAATCTTGTTTTCACAAGGTTAAATATGAAAGTCAACTTCTGAATGCTATAGTGTATCCATAATGCAAGTTAACAGAATCATTTTTAAATCATTTTATTATCTTTATTATTTATTAGATAGAGACAGTTAGAAATTGAGAGGAAGGCGGAGAGAAAGAGACAGAGTGCTATACCTGCAGCACTGCTTCCCCATTCAGTAAGCTTCCCCCCTGCAGGTGGGGACTGGGAGCTTTAACCTGGGTCCTTATACATTGTGTCAGAATCATTTTTACAACTACTCTACAAGTGCTTATCATGTTCTTCAATGTGCTCTATCATTCATGAAGTAACAGAATGTCAATTCAGTTGACTCATAATTAATTTTTCTTCAGAAATAGTACAATAAATTGATTAGCTCTTATAAAATAGTCAAATTAAATATCTACTATTTTTTATTTTTGAAAAACTTCTTTTTTGTTGTTTGATATATTTATTAGTATTTAGTAAAGGCAGTTTTCTCAGTTGTTTCTCTCTCCCATCTTGACATTAATATAATAGTTCACTTGAGTCAAGAAAATATACATTCAGTAACTTCTCTGCTTGATTAGCTTGAACATGGGCCAATAAGCACTTATCTTAGATAGTTACGATTTAATAAATTTAATTTAATTTGATAGCAAATGGCTTATACTCTTTTTTTTCAACATCTTAAGAACACAGGTCTGAAAGAACTTAAATTCATTACTATCTCCTCTCCCTATACATTCTAAATCCAGGAACTGATTCCCAATAAGCCGGACATATAGGAAGTATAAGAAAGCATTAATGGTTTGAAAAAAAGTGAAAGTTCATGTGTAGACTTAGAAGATAATTTTTTTCCTTTTTCTTTTTTTAAAATTTCTTTATTGGGGAATTAATGTTTTACATTCAACAGTAAATACAATAGTTTGTACATGCATAGCATTTCTCAGTTTTCCATATAACAATGCAACCCCCTTTAGGCCCTCTGTCATCCTTCTTGGACCTGTATTCTCCCCTCCACCCCTACCCATCCCAGAGTCTTTTACTTTGGTGCAATAAACAAATTCCAGTTCAGACAGAAGATAAATTTTACATTACTTTCATGCCTGGTTAATTCTTAATTAACTATTTTTATAGTACAGATTACTTACCATTAGAGTAAGTAAGCTGGTTTAATTTCCAGTATTGTCGTTGAGCATAAACAAGATAGTAGTCTTTCTTATTATTTTGTTTTTATAGAATGAATATTTTTCACTGTGAAAATTTCTGGATTTTGTCTAGTATTAAAACATTTCTGATGAGTCTTTTCAAACACTGTAAAAGATTAGCCACCCACTAAGAAGATTTAGATTAAAGCTATAAAAAGGCTTGTTGTGGAATTACTGTTAAAAACTGTAAAAGGAATTAATTCTATAAACACAAGCGAAACATGTAAAGTGGCAGTGTGTGAGTATTTCCACAATGTTGCTAGTGCACTAATGATCAAAAACTAAAAGTCAGTATTATTCACATTGAATCGTTATATTGATATATTTGTTTTTCATATTGCTGTGACATCACTGCTCTAAATAGACTTTTTTTTCATATACAAAGATGGAAGCAGAGACTGAAGTTGAGAAGGAAAGATACTGTAGCACCAAAGCTTCCTCGCAGTGATGGAAGTATGAGTCGAGCGTGGGTCATGTACAAGACAGAGTAGGTGTACTACCAAGTAAGCTGTCTCACTGATACTGGGTATTTTTTTTTAAATAAGTAATTCCAAGTTAAAAAACTAAATTAGTCAATTCATGACATCAATGAATTTCTATATTTAAATATTTATGGGCATCCTCTTAGAGGGGGAAAATGTTGAGGGGCGGGGTAGGGTACAGAAGATCCTGGAGAGCAAGGACATTTTGTTTTCACTGAGTTTGCCCCCGTGGAACTAGGATGCACTACACTAGTAAGAAGGAAAGGTTCTTTACACGTACATATATGAGGTAGGAAGAGTTTGTTTCAGCAGGCTGATGAAAAGCTGGACCAGGTGTGACATAAGAGGGCTATAACCCCTGGCCTCCTCACTGGCATGGGGTTCGTTTCGCAAGCAGTGAAGCAGGTCTGCAGGTGTATATCCTCTCCCCCCCTCTGTCGTCCCCTTCTCTCTTATCTCTTATTTTTCTCTGTCTTATCCAGCAACAACAGCAATAACAACAAAAAGGGCAACTAGGGCAACAAAAATGGGAAAAATGGCCTCCAGGAGCAGTAGATTCGTAGTGCAGGCACCGAGTGCCAGAGATAACCCTGGAGGAAAAAAAAAAAAAAAAAAAAACCAAGGAGGCTTTTCCTCGAAAAGGCCTTGTTTTGGACTCATTCCAAAGACTCTCGGAGACTGCGGAGCATTAGCTCTAATTTCATTTTTGCACAAATCATGTTTCAGAACACAATAATGGACAAATTTAGAAACTGTACATCTGCCATGCGTATTCTCTGGAATTGTTTTCAAGCAAAACTCATGTCGGAATTCTCACAATTATACACTGTCATAAGCCAGAGCTGAGCAGGGTTCTAGTGTGTGTGTCTCTCTCTCTCATTAAAATAAAATAAATAAAATATTTTTTTAAAGCCAGAGAGTTTAAATCAGTCCAGCTACATAATTACTAGAAGGCCTTAATCAGGTAATTCACAAAGCTTGAATTTCCTTTTGTAAACTATGTATAGCAAAATCTGTCCTAGAGTTCTCTGCTGTTTAAATAGAATGTTGTATGAAGGGAGTCGGGCGGTAGTGCAGCAGGTTAAGCGCTGGTGGCACTAAGCGCAAGGACCGACTAAGGATTGCGGTTCCAGCCCCTGGCTCCCCACCTGAAGGGAGTCGCTTCACAGGAGGTGAAGCAGGTTTGCAGGTGTCTGTCTTTCTCTCCCCTTCTCTGTCTTCCCCTCCTCTCTCCATTTCTGCCTGTTCTATCCAACAATGACGGCATCAATTACAACAATAATAAAAAACAAGAACAACAAAAGGGAAAATAAATATAAATAAATAAATTTTAAAAAGAATCCAATTCTTTAAAAAAAAAAGAATGTTGTATGAAATTGTATATGATACCTAGCACTTTGTTACCAATAGATATGCTATAGTCAGAGTGATATTTATAAGATATTTTAAATATATAGTTTGCACATATATAAAATAATTTATATTTATAAATAACTTACTAGTGATGACACGTAAATTATAATTTTTTTGCTCACTTAAAATTTTCAAATAAGCTTTTATTAACAATTTTGTTATTTGAGTTAATGTTGAGCTTTAAATATAATTACTACTTGCTTCCTTTTATATTATAAATTAATAATAATAGCAAAATGAGAAATAAAGTAATTTATTGATCTTCAAAAATTACTTCACTTTCCTTATTACTGTGTAGATATTCTTATATAAAATTTCCTATACTTTTAAAAATAGATGTGGTTTTATTCAATGCCTTACTTAAAGAAAATTATATTTTAAATAACTATCAGGAAGTGCTTTATTTTCATATTTCTTCATAGTGTGTTTAAAGTCTAACAAGATATTAAGTTTTCTAACAATTCTGTCTTGGTAGCATTTACTTTGGAGCTTGCCAATAGTTTAAATAATATTTTCATGAATATATACTACAACATACAATTTTGCTGATTGATTGACTATAAAATAAACTTAATAAAAATGCTCCAAGAAAAATTGCTTGGTTAAAAATATGTACAAGATGCATAACGTTTCTCCTATATCAAAACAAAAATCATTTAGCTTTCCTATTGGGAAACTAAATATCCCCCTTGGATAATATTTAAAGTGAGGTCCCCTGATAATCCAAGTCATAGGAAAATGTCTCTGTTGCCAATTTTGAATGATTCTGGAACAAATTTTGCTCAACTATCACAAATAACTCTTAAATTGATTACAGATGTTTATTATCCTATACTATTGTTGAATAAGCAGAACTAAATTATTAACCTGAGATTCAGATTACTCTTATAGGTGATAGTTGTGAATTTCATATAGTATCACAATAGGAATCTTTTTAATATATGGAAAAGTATTGGATGCAGGAGGAGTTAAATGTTCTTCTTTACAAGGTTATTATAGTTCCTGAAATATAATACTGCATTGCAAGCATGGGTTGAAAGTTTATAGCAAATTTGTCACAGAAAATTTGACTTTTATAAAATAATGAAGAAAACAAAAACATGAAAATCTCATGTAATACATTAATATCTCTTCTAAGTCTATCCAAGGAAGAAAATACTACTCCAAAAAAAGTTTCCATCCTTATATTATAGGAGCATGGTTTACAAGAGCCCAAACATAGAAGCAATGCCCATCAGTGGATAAACAGAGAAATTTTGGCATATATGCTCAGTGGAATGTCACTCAAAAAAATAATAATGATAAAATTTTGCCTTTAAACAAGTTTTGTTGTTATTATTATTTTATTTATAAAATGGAAACATTGACAATACCATAGGATAAGAGGGGTACATTTCCCCACATTTCCCACCCCCAGAGCTCCATATCCAATCCCCTCCCTTGATAGCTTCCCTATTAATTAACCCTATGGAAGTATGGACCAAGATCACTGTGGGGTGCAGAAAGTTGAAGATCTGGTTTCTGTAACTGCTTCTCTGCTGAACATCGGTGTTGGCAGGTTGATCCAGACTACTAGCCTATTTCTCTCTTTCCCTAGTAGGACAGGGATCTGGGGAGACAGGGCTCCATGGTGTGGTCCTCTGCCCAAGGAAGTCACTTTGGCATTATGGTAAAATTATGACTTTAAAAAAGTTTTAATTGTCATTGGGTTGTCTCTGGTGCTCAGGGCCTATGACAAATCCTCTTTTCCTGACAGACATCACCCCCCTTTTTTTTTCTTTCTTTTATTTAATGACAGAGATAAACTGAAAGGGGTGGAGAAGCAGAAAGGTGGAGAAAGAAATACACCTGCAGCAGTGCTTCACCAGTTGTGAAAATACTGGTCCCCAACTGGTGAGTAGGAGAGAGCTTCACAAATACTCTCATAGCAATCCTGCTGCATACTGGCAAGATTTGTGATATCTCTCTCACAGTGACTACTCCCAACACCTGTCTGCTTCACAATGCTGACCCAGAACATATTGAAGCAGGCATCCTTTTATAGCTCCACCTAATAATCTCTGTTCTCTGATTCAATACAATTAATGGAAAAACTACCTGTAGACTCAGTGGACTTGTACTGTGAACTATGAACAGACTCATATGGAAGCAACTACTTATCAAGAGTCTACATAGCAGGCTGTAGTTTATTACAACACTTGTTCTTTTTGTTTGTTTCTTTTTAATCAGTGATTTAATATTGGTTTACAAAATTACAGGATAAGGGGGCTGGGAGGTAGCACACTGGGTTAAGTATACATAATGCAAAGTGCAAGGACTGGCTCAAGGATCCTGGAGTTCTCCACCTGCACAGGGTAGCTATGCAAGCAGTGAAGCAGGTCTGCAGGTATCTATCTTTTTCTCCCCCTGCCTTTCTTCTCCTCCTCTCTCAGTTTCTCTCTGTCCAATCCAACAACAGCAGCAGCAACCACAACAACAGTAGTAACATCATCACCAACAACAACAATGGAATAAAGATGGCAACCAGGAGCAGCAGATTTGTGGTGTAGGTACAGAGCCCAAGTGGTAACCTTGGAGAAAAAAAAAAAAAGAAAACAAGGGTAAAGCAACCAGAAGGACAGAAATCACTAAAATTAGAGCAGAAATAAACAACATAGAAAATAAGAGAACCATACAAAAGATCAATGAAGCCAAATGTTGGTTCTTTGAAAGATTAAACAAAATTAACAAGCCCCTAACCAGACTCACTAAACAAAAAAAGAGAGAAGACTCCAATTAATAGAATTGTAAACGATGGAGGAGATATCACAACTGACACCACAGAAATACAGAGAATCATGAGAAACTTCTATGAAGAACTATATGCCACCAAGCTAGAGAATCTGGAAGAAATGCAACAATTCCTAGAAACATATGCCCTTCCAAAACTGAACCAAGAAGAACTGCAAAACTTAAATGCACCAATCACGGACAAAGAAATTGAAACCGTTATTAAGAATCTCCCCAACAACAAAAGTCCTGGACCAGATGGCTTCACAAACGAATTCTACAAAACTTTCAGGAAACAGTTAGTACCCATACTTCTTAAGCTTTTCCACAAGATTGAAGAAACAGGAATACTTCCTTAAACCTTCTATGAAGCCAACATCACCCTGATACCAAAAGCTGACAGGGATAAAACAAAAAATGAAAACTACAGACCAATATTTCTGATGAACATAGATGCCAAAATATTAAACAAGATCTTAGCCAATTGGATACAGCAACATATCAAAAAGATTGTTCATCACGACCAAGTGGGATTCATCCCAGGAATGCAAGGCTGGTTCAACATCCGTAAGTCAATCAATGTCATTCATCACATCAATAAAAGCAAAGCCAAAAACCATATGATTATCTCAATAGATGCAGAGAAAGCCTTTGACAAAATCCAACACCCATTCATGCTCAAAACCCTACAAAAAATGGGCATAGATGGGAAATTCCTTAAATAGTGGTATCTATATATAGCAAACCTACATGTATCCATAAACTAGTGCAAAATATATACCTGAAAGCAGAAGTACACTAGAGTGAGTACCCCCCCCCCTAACATTTCCTCTCCACTATTCCAACCTTTGGGTCCATGATTGCTCAACAATTTGTTTGGCTTTGTATGTTAACTCTCTTTTCAGCCCCCAGGTTCCAGATGCCATCAGGATGCCGGCCAGGCTTCCTTGGACTGAAGACCCCACTAATGTGTCCTAGAGCTCTGCTTCCCCAGCAACCCACCCTACTAGGGAAAGAGAGAGGCAGACTGGGAGTATGCATCGACCAGTCAACGTCCATGTTCAGTGGGGAAGCAATTACAGAAGCCAGACCTTCCACCTTCTGCAGCCACAACGACCCTGGGTCCATGCTCCCAGGGGGATAGAGAATGGGAAAGGTATCAAGGGAGGGGATGGGATATGGAAATTGGGTTGTGGGAATTGTGTGCAGTTGTACCCCTCCTACCCTATGATTTTATTAATTTATCCTTTCTTAAATAAAAAAAGATAACAAGGGTACAGTTCCACACCATTCCCACAACACATATTCTTCAACCCTACCTGAATGTGCCACTCACCCATGCTACTCCCAACCTACACAACAGCCAGGCACTTTTAGTTCAAGCATAAGTAAAATTTCACTTCCTGTCTACCAGGCCACAGACCTTTGAAACAGTTGCTCAAAAAATTTTCATATATAATGAAGAAACAGAGAAATTCACCAACAATTACATATCAAGACATCCTTGTAAAAATATCTCAAACACAACAGACATATCCAGGCCTTCTGAAGAAGATGTCAAAGCAACAAACCAAATAGTGTTTATTGAAATAAGAAGAGCTATGGAAAAGAATACCCAGGGGCCAGGTGAGTGCACATGTTATAATGTGCAAATACCCAGGTTCAAGCCCCAGGTCCTCACCTGCAGGGGGAAAGCTTCACAAGTGGTTAAGCAGAACTACAGGTATCTCTCTTACCCTCTCCCTTTCTATCTCCCCCCTTCTTCTCATTTCTGGCTATTTCTATCCAATAAATAAATAAAGATAATTAAAAAGAAAAGAATACCAATAGGGTCAGATAAATCTTGAGACAATGTATGAAAATTGTTCAAATAGAATTCACAGAGCTAAGAAAACTGGTAGGTGATTTTTTTTTTGGTAGGTGAACTATAAAATACTGTAGAGAGGCTCAATAACAGAATATCAAAGACTGAATGGTGGATCTTTTAACTTAAGGATAAACTGGAGAAAACCCAAAGGGAAAAGAAAAAGGACTGGGTGGTGGTTCACACAGTGGAACATACACAGTTATCTTATGTGAGAATTCAAATTTAAACTCCCAGTTCTTATCTGCAGGGGAAGAAAGAAAGAAGGATAGATACTGGCAACTCTGCTCCACTGCTCATATAGCTGTTCATCACTGTCTTTTACCCTCTACAAAGATGATAAGAGAGACAGAAAGAGAGAAGGAAGGAAAGGACGGAAGGAGAGGAAGGAAGGAAAGGACGGAAGGGAAGGAAGGAAAGGACGGAAGGAAAGGAAGGAAGGAGGGAAGGAAGGAAGGAAGGAAGGAAAGAAGGAAGGAAAAAAGAACGAAAAATGGCCACTGTGAATGGTGGAGTTATGGATGCAGGCACTGAATTCTATTATAACCCTGGTGTAAATAAATAAATAAATAAATAAATCTAATAAAAATAAGAGTTATCTGGGATAATATTAAAATAATAACATTAATATCACAAAATTCCAGATAGAGAAGAAACATCAAAGGTAGAATATTTATTGGAGGAAATAAGGGCTGACAATAAGTTCAAACTGAACAAAGAAGTATCCAGATCCAGAATATCCAAAGGGTTCCCAAGAGAATAAATCCTAACAGATGAATATTATAACACATTATAATTAAAATAGCAAGAACAAAAAAATTGAGATGCATTATAGTTGATTAGTTATATGTTGAGATGTTTGCAGGATAACACTGTCAGCAAAGAACTTCTGAAGAATCTACTTATACCCAATCAATTTATTTTCCCCTTTAGATTCCTTTGTGTTTTATAAAAACCAGAAAAAATCAGGTTGTTTATGGAATAATATAAAAACTAAATAAATATTCACTGGTAAAATGATATGCTATCAGCCTCCTATGTATTATTATTCTACCAAGGACATTACCATGTATGCTTCCATTGTAAACAAAGATAATTTAAAATCCACTTCTGAAAAAAAAAGTCACTAGACAGTCACAGAGAGTGACAAGTTTAGACAATAGCAAAGAAAAATGACACCTCTGGTCAGGGACAAATGCACTTGGAATCCATCATGCTGCTAAAGAAAAAATAGGTAGGTGATTTTTTTGCTGTTTGCAAATCTTTCATCAGTATCACATCATAGAACAATGCCTATAGTGAAAATAAACATACAAACAAAAATATATAGTTGTCACTTAAAGTCTGACTTTAAAACCTTTTAAATCTAATTCTAAAGAAATAATAATGAGCATCATTAATGCTTTATGTGGGATGCATTGGATCGACCTTCCCGTGGTGCATCCCGTGAGTACCCATTCATTGGGGAAACTGACGATCCTTCCTAGCCGACTGAATCCACATGGATCCCAGTCACTTTCAAAGCCAGCAACAAGCAGCTCCTGACAGCTTTCAACCTGACCTGTTGACTGGCTACGGAAGAAGGGCAAACGCTAGAAGAAGAATGCTTTATGTTATTTAAAAAGGACTCATCAGAGGCAGAAAAAAGTTAAGCAATGGAACATAAATCATCATTACATTTGCTTAAGTCAAATGAATTTATATTATTATATCTTTTAACACCATTTGTTGAAGAGACCCTGCTTTCCCCATTTAATAGTCTGGGCACCTTTGCCAAAGATTAGATGTCCATAGGTGTGGGGCTTACTTCTGGGCTTACTTCTGGGTTGAAACATGCAGAAGAATGAAACTGAACCACTATATTTCACCAAATACAAAAGTAAATTCCAAGTGGATCAAGGACTTGGATGTTAGACAACAAACTATCAGATACTTAGAGGAAAATATTGGCAGACCTCTTTTTTGCATAAATTTTAAAGACATCTTCAATGAAACAAATCCAATTATAAAGAACACTAAGGCAAGCATAAACCTATGGGACTACATCAAATTAAAAAGCTTCTGCACAGCTAAAGAAACTACTACCCAAACCAAGAGAACCCTCACAGAATGGGAGAAGATGCTATAAATCAGACAAGAAGCTAATAACCAAAATATATAAAGAACTTGCCAAACTCAACAACAAGAAAACAAATAACCCCATCCAAAAATGAAGGGAAGACATGGACAGAATATTCACCACAGAAGAGATCCAAAAGGCTGAGAAACACATGAAAAAATGCCCCAAGTCTTTGATTGTCAGAGAAATGGAAATATAGACAAAAATGAGATATCACTTCACTCCTATGTGAATGTCATCCATCAGAAAAGGTAACAGCAGCAAATGCTGTAGAGTTTGTGGGGTCAAAAGAACCCTCTTGCACTGCTGGTGGGAGTGTAAGTTGGTCCAAACTCTGTGGAGTACAGTCTGGAGAACTCTCAGAAGGCTAGAAATGGACCTACCATATGATCCTGCAATTCCTCTCCTGGGGATATATCCTAAGAAACCCAACACACCCATCCAAAAAGATCTGTGTACACATATGTTCTTCGCAGCACAATTTGTAATAGCCGAATCCTGGAAGCAACCCAGGTGTCCTAGAACAGTGACTGAACAAGTTGTGATATATATATATATATATATATATATATATATATATATATATATATAATATATATATATATATATATATAGTGTATATATATATAGTATATATATATATACAATGGAATACTATTCAGCTATAAAAAAGGTGACTTCTCCGTTTTCAGCCGATCTTGGATGGACCTTAAAATATTCATGTTAAGTGAAATAAATCAGAAACAGAAGGATGAATATAGAAGGATCTCACTCTCAGGCAGAAGTTGAAAAGCAGGATCAGAAAAGATAACACAAGTTGAACCTGAACTGGAATTGGCATATTGCACCAAAGTAAAAGACTCTGGGGTGGGTGGGTGGGGAGAATACAAGAAGGATGGCAGAGGACCTAGTGTGGGTTGCATTGTTATATGGAAAACTGGGAAATGTTATGCATGTACAAACTATTGTATTTACTGTCGAATGTAAAACATTAATTTCTCAATAAAGAAATTTTAAAAAGTAATCTTTTTTTTTTCAGGCCAGAGTTACTCCTAGGGCTTGGTGCCTGCAATGAAAACTTTACTGCTCCTGAAGGTAGTATTTTTTATTTCTTTTATTTGATAGAGAGAAAGAAAGAGAGAGAGACCTACAGTATTGCTTTACCATTTGAAAACTGGTTCTTACGCATGTTAATGTGTACACTCTATTGCTTTAATAATTACATGGAAATCCAGCCCCAAACTTACTTTTAAATTTTGATTCTATTTTCAAAAGCACTGTAACATTATTAATATTTTTCCAGCTATATACTATAATTTCCTAGAATCATAAAAAGTCTTGTTTTTTATTTGACCTTTCCTTAAGCAGACTTTAAGATTCCAACTTTGTAGGTATGAGAGTACTCCCAACTCTTTGGTAGTTCTTGACTTTCCACTTTGTACATGAATTAATACTATTATTGTCCCAGAACTTGCTTTTAAATACATACATAAGGTTGTCAATATAGGTCACCTGGATTGTATACCTGCTTTGTCATGTATGTGACCCAGATACAGATTCAAAACCATCATTAGAGAAAGCTTTGGCGCTATAAAGTATTTCCTTCTATCTCTATTTGAAAAAATTCCTCCTGGAATGGTGAAACCCCCAAGGTGACATAAATAAATAAATAAATAAATAAATAAATAAATAAATATGGATATAAGGGGTATAGGGGTAGAGACATAGACCTTTGGTGGTAGAATGGTATTAATCTATATTCCTATTAATTTATAATCTTATAAATCACCATTTATTCACAGGACATATATTGAATGTCTCAAGTTCTTTAAATGAATAGATTTAAGTTCTGAGTATGTATTCCTTTAGTCTAAGCACTTAATATTTCAAATTAGTAAACTGAATTCTGACACTGGGATCAAATTGTTAAAGCATTTCTAAAAATAATATTATTTTCAAACAGTAAATTATCTATAATCTTAGACCAGGTAGATAAGAATCAACTGGTCTTTTCAGAGGTACATATAGTTATGTGTAAATAGCATTAAATGACATAAATCATGGTGAGGTCATTTATGGTATAGTAAATCCTAACCATTGGATTATCAAAGTAAACCAAGCTCCCAAATACCTTATTTATAATATCTATCTATTGCCTTCTCCAACTCTAAGACAGCGAGGAACCTTCCCCATTTTCTTTAAAATTCATATTTCTCCAAGACCTGGGACCTCTGGGACTTAGCTTGTATTTCTTGATGCTTCTCTTCTTGGTCCCCTACTCTGTGATCCTGGCTCTGCTGACCTCAACTAAATCAATACAACCAGTGCTTATCATACTTCTTTGCACTTTGGACTGTATCCTGAGATGTCAACCTTCCAACTTCAATTATCTGGTGAGACATTTCCTAATGTATGAGACTACTTAGCTCCATTTCAATAGTGCATTACTTAACACAGTTACAGGCCCTAGATATAGAGCTGGGCCTGGAGGACAGGATACATGTTCACATGTGTCCATAAAATAGGAATATAACTAATATATGCCTACTATCTATCTACAAAACGGAGACCCCAAATCTCCATCTGCACTATTCCAGCCTTTAGGTTCACGATTAGTTAACAATATGTTTGGCTTTCTATGTTAACTCTTCTTTCAGCCACCAGGTTCTAGATGCTACCATGATGTCAACTGGACTTCCCTGGGCAGATGACCTCACCAATGTGTCTTGGAGCCCCACTTGCCCAGAGCCCCACCTCACTAGGGAGAGAGACCGGCTGGGAGTATGGCTCGACCTGCCAATGCCCATGTTTATCAGGGAAGTAATTACAGAAGGCAGACCTTCCACCTTCTGTACCCCATAATGTCCCTTAGTCCATACTTCCAGAAGGATAAATAGGAAAACTATCAAGGGAGGGGATGGGATAAGTTCTGGTGGTGGGAATTGTATGGAGTTGTACCCCTCTTATCCTATGGTTTCTGTCAGTGTTTCTTTTTTATAAATAAAATTTTTAAAAATGAGAAAGAAGGGAAACTATATATCTCAAAGTAAATGTTCAATAGTCTGCTGTAATTAGACTTAGACTCAATAATCTCATCAAGCCAGTGGAAAGATGCAAAAAGATGTTTTATGTTTTTTTTCCACCATAGAACATTTAATTAAATATTTACTACTTAGGGATAGACACCTCTTCCACCTACTCCCTATTTCATTTCCCTCTATCACTTTATCTACTCAACTAACTACACAAAAGAAAGCAAGATAAATGCCAGATAAAATATGAAATTAAGTTATATCCTAAGCATATAAATATATTTCTAAATACTCTCCATCTGCTTTATTTAAACGAGAGAGAGAGTACAACCATTAAGATAAAGAAAAATTCACATGGAATCTGGTGAAAGTCCCTACTCATTGGTAATCACTATACTTTATCTGTGCTTTATTGTTATAACATAATAACAATAGCAATGATAAGTTATAAGTTTTTGAAATTCTAAAGAACTAGCTCTTTTTATTTTTTAAGATTCTATTTATTTATGAGAAAGATAGGAGGAGAAAGGAAGAACCGGACATCACTCTGGCACATGTGCTGCCGGGGATCGAACTTGAGACCTCAGGCTTGAGAGTTCAAAGCTTTTACCACTGTGCCACTTCCCAAAACACACAAAGAAGTAGCTCTTGTTAATGGAAACTTAACTAAACTTAAGTAACCTCAACAAATGGGCAAAAATATTATCAACTCTTATAAAGAAGAAAGAAAATATATATTATTCAGCTCAATCCTGTGAAGAAAATCAATAGCAACAAAACAATAGAAAGCAACAGTGCCTATATATGAGTTTCCAGAAATTTTCCTTGACACTCTGAAAAACAATTGATGAATTTAGTAAAGACTTTATAATGCCCTCACATAACTCTCATACTGTGAATGCAATAAAGTTTCTCCAAATTCATAATAATTTACTTAATACAACTTAAATCTGTGTAATCTATAGCTATTTAATGACATTACACTGGATTTTCATCACATTTAATAATGCTGTGAATTCTAATTTTCGAAAGGTTAAAGATTCCTTATTTTGAATATTTAAAGCTAAGTTAGAGAAATATGTTAGAGTCACAGATGTACTGTTTTTAATCTTGCATACATTGTAAGGCAAATAAATCAATGCAGCAGAAGTTTGTTTTTCTTAACAGATTCAGAAACAAGTAATACAACATATCTTTTTGTCAGAACTTTTTTGGACATTTTTCCAAAATTACAAAGTATGGGAATCATGAATCAATCCTCATAAAAGATAAAAACGAGAAGGAAGAATGATATTAGTGATACTCATTCGGAGGCCTATGAAGTAACCTGTGGCTACTGTGCTGTTGTTTTCCATCAAGCTAGAAGTATTGAATGTAATTGATTTATCCCTTCATGTCTTATCATTCAGTAATACTTGAAGCAAATCATTATTCTAAACTTCAGAGTCTCTTAACATTTACATTGTTCTCATTCTATTAGTTGACTCATTTAGATTCAACATTTTGAATTACATTATGTTGTCACCCTTAATCAGTGTTTTAAAGTTCTCACTAAGCTATACTATATGATACCTAATTGAAGACAAATAATTCCCTGTGGATGCACCAAAAAATTTTCCCCATTCAAAGGAAAGGTAGACGAGGTTCCAAAAACCAGTATAATAAGTAGAAGTTTCAGGGCTTTCATAGCCTGGCTTCACAGTGTTATTTTTGAAACTGACACCCAGTGTAACAAACTGCAAAATTCACAGAGGCAGCCACACTTAACACATACAGATTACCTTACATTTCAAACCAAGAGAATATACACAACATTCAGATGAAAAGCAGATTTGTTTATGCCTAAACTTTTAAAAGTTTTTCTTTTTAAAATGATTTTAGCATTTTATATAGAATCTTAAGAATCATAAGATTTTATGTCATTTTCCTTAAGAAAGCATAATGTGTTTCAAGTATACTTTGCTATAAATGTCATGTACTAGACACCATTCTTTCTGTACATAGAAGGGGAAATAAGTTGCAGATTTAATATGTTGATAATTGTTCCTGGTGAACAGTCTGCAGATGCCTTATGTATCACTCATTTACATCTTAAAAAATTGTTTCTTATATTCAATATGTTTCATTCAAACAGAAAAAATTCAAGAATTGTTGTGAAGTGGGCCTACTGTCTAGGAAGTCCAGGACACTGTTTCCATATTAGTCTGAGGAGGTAGACCTCAATCTCTTCCCCCTCCGTGTCGTGACAATGGCAAGTCCCCTGACCTCGTGAACTAATGATGGATAGACCCCTGGATGGGGGTGCCTATCTACACTTGCCACAAATCCCGCCTTAAAGCAAAGGCCATGAATCACTGTACATTGTGTATGGCCAAACTTGAAACCGCCGCAAACATAGTGTTACTCAGCTGCTACCTTGCCCCCTGCCCTGAAGTGCCTATAATTTACCCCCAGAGAAATATGCATTGTGAAGCTCAGGATCAAGCCTTGTATGGTAACTTTCCACTAGTGATCAAATAGTTTGTAGGTCAAAATTTGACTATGCATTATATTGCTTTGTGTTTAGGTTAATGATTATCTCAACCTTCTCCCTGAGGGTTGAAGTATATCCGCTTGCTTTTATTCCCCCAATAAACGAGATGACCCTCTGAGGCTCTCCCAGAGCTGACTGTCTGCTTGTCTCTGTGCACTTTGCCCTCCTCACATAGAGCCACCTGGGCACTCCCAGGGAGCCACTTCCAACCTCCATCACCAGTGGCCAGGGAGGTGGGGACCTGGAGTTACCCGCAAAGGATCTCCATTGCATATCCTGCTGTGTCCCACCAGGAGAGACATAGTAACAGAGTACAAAGAAAACAGGATTTAGCTCTTACAAAATTATAATGTTGCCCCTTGCAAATAGCACATTTTGGTGGGTAATTTTCCATCATGAATATGTATTTTTGATACACAATTACTTAGAAGTCTATCTCTCTCTCTCTCTCTCTCTCTCTCTCTCTCTCTCTCTCTCTCTGACTCCAGGGTTATTGCAGGGGTTCGGTGCATGCACCACGAATCCACTGCACCTGGAGACCATTTTTCCTCCTTTTGTTGCCCTTGTTGTTTTATCATTGTTGTGGTTATCATTATTGTTGTTGCTGTCGTTGGATAGGACACAGAGAAATCGAGAGAGATGGGGAGACAGAGGGGAGGAGAGAAAGATAGACACCTGCAGACCTGCTTCACCACCTGTGAAGCGACTCCCCTGCAGGTGGGCAGCCAGGGGCTGGAACCAGGATCCTTACGTTGGTCCTTCGTGCCACCTGCGCTTAACCCGCTGCACTACTGCCTGACTACCTCTCTCTTTACAGCTATCCATATACATAATTTAGTATGCTTATGAAGAGATAATATTTTGTGCACTATATTTATGTATAAGCCATGAACAAACAATGTAAATCTATACTTTTTTCTCTAACTTCCTCTAAATTGTGTATAGACTTGTTATGACATTTAGAAGAATTAAGTCTATTTCACTGGGTAGTGATACATCTGGTTGAGCTCATACACTCCCATGTGCAAGGATCTGGGTTCAAGTCCCAGATTCCCACCTTCAAGGACTTTCTCTCTCTTTCTCCCCTCCCTCCAATTTCTTCTGTCCTATCAAATGAAAAGAAATTAAAAAAATAAATAAGTAAAGAAAGAGGAAAAAAAATGCCTGCTAGGAGCAGTAAACTCCTGATTTGTTGTGCAGAGACCGAGCTCTAGAAATTACCCAGGTGACAAAAGAAAAAGAAAAAAAACACTTTAAGGGAGTAAGTGCTAATTTAAGTATCAGTGATGGTAATAAAACAAACAGAAGCAAACTAGAACACACAAAGTAAGTGAATACTTGCATATTTACATAAAATAAATACAGGATTTATTTTGTTCTTTAAGTCTAATTTCTCATGCAACTCCGGGTTGTATTATTTTACAATTTTTAAGTCTACTATCTTGATTACAAATTCTGAAAAGAAGAATTTGGAGGTTTGATTCTGCTGTCTTAACAATACTGTTAAAAATGTATATGATTCTTCATCCACCAAGTTGCAGATAATGCCTTGATGCCAACTTAACTTTCCTGTGCAGAGAACCTCACCAATGAGTCCTGGAACTCCACTTCCCAGAGACCTTCCTACTAGGGAAAGGTAGAAACAGGCTGGGGGGATGGATCAACCTGTCAATGCCCATGTCCAGTGGAGAAGCAATTACAGAAGCCAGACCTTCCACCTTCTGCACCCCATAAAGAATTTTGGTCCATACTCCCAGAGGGATAAAGAATAGGGAAGCTTCCAATGGAGATGATGAGATATCGTACTCTTGTGGTAGAAATTGTATGGACTTATACCTCTCTTATCCCACAATCTTGTCAATCATTATTAAATCACTAATAAAAAATTTTAAAATGTATGTGATGATGTGATATTTGGAGTTTTGGACTTTTTTAATGCTAAGTTGGCTCTTAAGTGACTTTTTATTCTCTTTAAAGGTGATAGGCAATAGCTCAATCATTCATCTCTCCATGAATAAATATTCTCTCATATGACTAGTACCTTAAATTTATTAAGCATTCCCCATGTGACATCAAGCACTGATATGTTACATATCGAATGAATCTTTCTTCATAGAAATATACTTTATTACTGAAGAAATCTGAGGAGTTAACAAAAGATGTATAGCCTGCTTTTCAGCTTACACTACATTTTCATGATGTGGCTGCAATACTTTATACTTAAGCACATAATTCAGGTGTTCATATTAATCAAGCAAGAAGAAATGGCATAATTATGCATATAGCAAATGTGACTTTTGGAGTCGTCCCAAGGAATTTTATATAAAGAAGCCAAAATCTTCCTAAAAGAATGCGAGGAGCTAATGTTCCACAATCACTGAAACTGACACAAACTCTGCAGGATAATTTTTAAAAGTCTCAGTTTTGAAATAAGAATTGTTAAGGTCTGTTGTTTTTTTTTTTTTTTTTTTTTTTGTCTAACTGGTTTCCTTTAAGTCATATTTATTATTCCTCAGAGTCTAGCATTCTTATTTAGTCATGTTTCTCAGGCCTTAATTTTGAATGGGTCTGTGATAATAAAGTCATCTCTAACTTGGGAGAAAGTTGTAGACAAGCTTTTTTTCTTTTTTTTTAATGTCACCAGGGTTATCTTTGATGCTCAGTATCCACAAGATGAATTCACTGCTCCTGGTGCCCAATTTTCCTTTAATAATTCCCCTCTTTCTTCTTCTCCCCCTCCTCTTCCTTCTCCTTTTTATTAGATACAGAGATAAATCAAGAGAAAGGGGAGAGATAAAAAGGAAAGAAAGAAACACTTGCAGCACTGCTTCACAGCTAGCTGGTAAGTTTCACCCCCTGCAGTTGGGGACCAGGGGCTTGATCCCAGGTCTTGGTGCATGGTAATATGTGTGCACTCTACCCAGTTCTAACAGTAGGTTCTTTAAGCTTTCAATAGATTCTTGGAAACTGATTTTTAAGCAAATCTATGCCCAACAAACTCAATTTTATCCTAGTATTCAATATAAACAAGAGTTCAGACATGAGAAGATTTTCAAAGTCACCTACTATCAGATAAATGCAAAGAAAGGCAACAATAAGATTGTGAGAATATCATTCATTAGAATGGACAGGCAGTAATAACCACTACTGTAGAGGTAGTGGGGGTACATGAACATTTCTACTCTGCTGGTAGAAATGCAATTTGGTCTAACTCCCATGTAGTCTGGAGAATCCTAAGAATTCTAGAAATGAACCTACCCTATGACCCAGCAACTCCTTTCTTAGGGATATATTCAAAGCAAATACACTCATCCAAAGATATCTAAGTACATTTATGTTTAATAGCAACATGAATTGTAATAGATCAGCCTTGGAAGCAACTCAGGTATCTAAGATAGAGGAGTAGCTAGGAGAGTTGTAGGGGCCAGGTGCTGCTGACACATCCTTTGAGTGCACATGTTACTGTGCACAAAGACTTAGGCTCAAGTTCCTGGTCACCACTCAGAGGGAAGAAACAGTATTAGTATTTAAGCAGTGCTGCAGTTATCTATCTCCTCCTTACTTCTCAATTTCTCTGTATCTAGTAAATAAATAAATAAATAAATAAATAAATAGGAATATTAATGAGGAATACTTTAGGAATACTAATGAGCTGTTAAAAATAGTGAAGCCGGGAGTCGGACTGTAGTGCAGCGGGCTAAGCGCAGGTGGCGCAAAGCACAAGGACCGGCATAAGGATCCCCACCTGCAGGGGAGTCGCTTCACAGGCGGTGAAGCAGGTCTGCAGGTGTCTGTCTTTCTCTCTTCCTCTCTGTCTTCCCCTCCTCTCTCCATTTCTCTCTGTCCTATCCAACAATGACAACAACAATAATAACTACAACAATAAAACAAGGGCAACAAAAGGGAATAAATAAAATAAATATAAAAAAAATTTTTTAAAAATAGTGAAGCCATCTTCTTTGCCTCATTTTGGATGGAGCTTGAGGGGACAGTGTTAAGTGAGAGAGATCAAAAGTAAATGATGAATACTAGATGATCTCTAGATAGAACTTAAGAAACAGGAATAGAAAGGAAAAACACAGAGAAAAACTTGAACAGGATTTGGTGTATTGTACATAAGCAAAGCAAAGTACTTAGGAAAGAGAGAATGAAGGATTCCAAGGAGATCCAGGGAAGGCAGCTTTGAGGTCCTAGTAAATGATTTGTGGAGGGGGACCTTAATTGGCAGTGAGAGAATTTTGTGGACACCTATCATGGGGACATGAGAAACTGTACACATGTGTCAATAATTGTATACTAAACCATTAACTACACAATAAAAGTATACAAAAGAAACTAGTGAATAAGTGCCTGGGAGTGGCACATCCGGTAGAGCACATATGTTACAGTGCTCATGGACCTTGTTTCAAGCCCCTGGTCTCTACCTTCAGGGGGGAAGCTTCATGAGTGGTGAATCAGTGCAGCAAGATGTGTGCATGTTTTGGCCTCTAGCCCCTCTTCCCTCTCAATTTGGATTTATCCAAAAATAAATTAAAATATAAAAAGAAACAAAATATATTAAAAGACAAGTAGTCTAAAAAAAAGAAAAAGAGTTCGATTTCTACAGACAAGTTTCAACCTGACTTATGTATAAATATCCTGTCAAACCATTCTAATATAAAATGATTTTTTTTATACATTCACTCTTTCATTTTTGAACTTGCTTATTCCAGTACAGTGTCAAGTGTACTAGTTGTATTGTACAGCTCAGGTCAAAAGTTGGTAAGCAGTCCTGGACAAGATGCCCTTTCCAAGGATTACACTCAAAAACACCTACACTCAGAATTACAAGGAACACACATCATATATAACATGCATATCTTAGGAGACAAGAGTCTCCAGAGAAAAACACCCACAAACATAGTGAAAACATGCAAATTCCACGGAGTAAACCCACATGGGAGTTTACTTTTTTTTTCACTAATAATGAAACATTATCTGAGAATCTGCTGTATGGATTTCTATTCCCACTCTAGCAGACTAGTTCACATTTATTGCATGGTCAGAGTAAAAGAAAAGAATATAAAGCAAGATTCTCCCTTACAGGGATTATAGCAGTTCAATCAATCTACAACCTCACAAATTATCAATTGACATTTTCACCTCTTTTTAGAGAAAAGCACTATATCTGAGTCTCTTGCTAGACTATTAATCTCAACTTGCTTATACTTTCAACTGTAGTCTATATGCTAACATTTCCTCTTCTCACAAATAGTTGGAAGCTGCGTCCAAGTAAATACATGTTTCTGGACTAGGGAAATAGTTCACTGGGCAAAGTGTGTGCCTTGTCATGTGTATCATTCAGGTTTAAAGCCTGGCACCATATGGGAGGAGGTGTTCCTCAGTTGCCCTGATGTTCCTTTTCTTTTTCTCTTATCTCCCTCTGTATAAGTCAGGTCCAAATGGTGAAAGCATGTAGGCATGAGGCATAGTCTACATAAAAAAGAATTTTCATGGACCTAATGGCTGGAAGAGTGCAGAAGAAGAGTTGGGAGGTGGGGGGCTCCTCCATTTTGTAGATAGCTAGTAGGCTATTTTAGTTATATTCCAAAGGACCTGTGGCTATACTAGTTGGTTTTTTTTTCTTTTCCCCCCGAGCCTGAAATCTGATATGCTGGTGGATTCAAGTTATTGTCTGGGGAGATGATGGAATTGTTGGAAAAAGGACCAGAAGGCTGTATCAGGAAAGAGAGTAGCACCCTAATATGGGAAAGGGGTATACATATTGTTGACTATAGACCCCATTGATTTGATGTGATCTGGGGCACATATTCGGCTTAGGAGACTATGTGATCTCTGCATCCCTCTAGACCTGAGTTCACATTCCGTGTTTGTTTGGCTTTATCTGTTAACTCTCTTTTCAACCACCAGATTCCAGATGCTAGCATGATGCCAACCAGACTTCCCTGGACAGACAACCCCACCAATGTGTCCTGGACCCCCTATTCCCCAGAGCCCTTCCCCACTAGGGAAAGAGAGAGAAAGGCTGGGAGTATGGATTGACCTGTCAATGCCCATGTTCAGCGGCGAAGCAATTACACAAGCCAGATCTTCCACCTTCTGCATCCCACAATGAACTTGGGTCCATACTCCCAGAGGGTTAAAGAATAGGAAAGCTATCAGGGGAGGGGAGTGGATACAGAGTTCTGGTGGTGGGAATTGTGTGGAGTTGTACCCCTCTTATCCTATGGTTTAGTCAATGTTTCCTTTTTTATAAATAAAAAATTAAAAAAAAAGAATTTTCTTTCCATGTTCTCTACAATTTTTTTCAATAACTCTCCTTTAAATAACCACAAATCATTTTATATTCTTTTCCATTTTAATACTTCAATTTTCCTCTATTCTTTAATTAGCATCTGTTCAAAATCAGAGAATCTTATTATACTTACTTATACAATGTACTGAATTTCTTTTAATTTCTATAAAATATCACACCTGTATTAATAAATGTACTGAAATATAAATACCTATTTCAACTATAGATTAGTGCATGTGTGTGCTATTCTTTCAGAGACTAAGATAAGTATCTATTATATAACAAGCATTCATAATCAAATGGATTAATTAGTGGTTTTTTTTGCACATGGATAGTGACTCAAATTTTAATCACCCTGTATTATTATTTCTCATTTAGATATGAATGTTTCTAGTTTTCCTCATCCTAAATTTTAACAAAAGAATGTGACTCAAATTTTTTGAGCTAAAGAGAAACAAAAACTAGCATCAACAATAATTTTCTCTTATTGAACTCAACAGCAAGCCTTGTAATTGCACAATGTTATCTTTATTTTTCTATGAAAGGAGATTCAGATAAGTCCTGGTCATTAGGTTATACAACAAGGACAGCAGAATACAGTAAGGAAATCAAATCTTTTCCTTTTTTTTTTTTCATTTCTTTCTTTTCTTCTTCTTTTTTTTTTCTTCAATGTTATCACTGGAGCCTGCTCCTGGCAGCCTTTTTTACGCATTTTATTGGGTAGGACAGAGAGAAATTGAGATGGGGAGGCATAGAGAGGGAGAGAAAAAGATAAGACATCTGCATACCTGCTTCAAAGTTTGTGAAGCAACCCCCTTCCTGTGAAGAGCTGGGAGGGGGTCAAATAAGGATTCTTTTTTGTGTCCTTGCACTTAGTATTATGTGCGTTTAACCAGGAAATCAGATCTTTCTCATTAAAGTTGTACTCTAAGGTTATATATAGTGTAGGGGAAATAGAAAGGCTGCTTTAAGGAATTGTCATTTAAGCTAATTCTGAAAGATGACAAGCCTACAACAGGAAGACAGAACATTCTTGGAAGAATGTAGAACCAACACAACTTTTTTTTTACAATTTCTTATTAATGTTTTTATTATCTTTAGTTATTTGATAGAGACATCCAGAAATCAAGAAGGAAGGGGAGTGACAGGGAGAGAGAGACAGAGAGGTATTTGCAAGACTGCTTTACCACTCCTGAAGCTTTTTCCCTTGCAGGTGGGGACCAGGGGTTTGAACCCTGGTCCTTGTGCACCGTAGTGTGTGCACTAAACCACCTAATCCCATATTCCATCCTTGACACAATCCAATACAGGAGAAACACAATTACTTTGTACACACATGTAAACTGAGGTTAAGAGAAATTTAGATAGCTTCCTAAGATGCAAACTACAAAATACAGTGAAGTCAGAAGTCAATTCCAAGCATTGAATTAGGTGAGTTCATGACCTACATACAGAATTACATTCTCTCCTGAAATCAGTTTATCATATGCCCTCTATCATTTTATATATATGACAGAGAGAACTTGAGAGAGGAGGGGAAGATAGAGAGGGAGAAAGGTAGATACCTGCAGGCCTGCTTCACTGATATGTGAAGTGATCACTCCACCCTTGCAGGTGGAGAGCCAGGGGCTTGAACTGGGATCCTTGAGTGGGTTCTTGCACTTCATAATATGTGCACTTAACCCAGTGTGTCACCACCTGGCCCCCTGCTCTCTATTTTCTTTTTTTTATTACTATTTTTTTATTTAGGTCACTTTGTCATTGTTAGTGCATTCTAGCAATGGCTACCTTAAAAAAATCTTTTGATGACCAATTTTTTTCTGAATTTCTGCATTCACAAACACCATTTTATCTACTAGAAATTACCTTACACTTTTGTTTCTTTGATAGCAAGTTTCTACTAGACTAATACTCAAGACAGTTATTTATTTACTATACTTAAACACTTCCTTGAACATACCTGCAAATAATACATTTATAGTAAAATGTCTCTTTTTAAATACTCTGCTTATGTTTTTGTCTTTTTTGCTAAGATTCTGTAACCAACGCATGGTAAAGTGCTCATTACAATGCACAAGGACCTGGGTTTGAGCCCCTGGTCCCCCCACCTGCAGGGGGAAATCTTTGCAATTGGTGAAGCAGAGCTTCAGGTGTCTCTCTGTCTCTCTCTCTCTTTTTTAAATTAATTACCTTTATTCATTTATTGGATAGAGACAGCCAGAAATCAAGAGGGAAGGGGAGGATAGAGAGGAAGAGAGACAGAGAGACACCTGCAGCACTGCTCCACCACTGTTGAAGTTTTCCCCCTACAGGTGGGGACCGGGGACTTGAACCTAGGTCCTTGTGCATTGTAACATGCGTTCCACCAGGTGTGCCACCACCCAGCCCCTGTCTCTCTCCTTATCACCTCCTTCCTTCTTGATTTCTGGCTGTCTCTACCTAATAAATAAATAGATACTTAAAAAATTCATTTAAGGTCAATGAAAACTTAGAGCCATAGAAGAAAGGAGATATTAACTATTGGCATTTTGGGGACATTCTTTTCCTCCATTCCTTCTTAAGTCTTTGCATTCCTTATTTACTTTATGTTTTTAAATATATTTATTTATTCATTCATTTATTTAAATCAGGGAGATGCAGAGAAAAGATAAAGTGAGAAAGAGATCAGAGCACTGCCCAGCTGTGACTTATAATGGTGCTGGAAATTGAACCTGAGACTGCAGAGCTTCAGACAGGAATTCCTTATTTGCACAAAGCTTGCACAAAGTCAGGTGGCACAGTGCCAGCATGTAGAAGCCTCACTCTCACTTTTCTAAGACCTAGTAGATATGATCAAATTGTGCCAAGACCACCTGGGAGTGATTTCTAAGTAGCAAGGCTGTCTCACTTATGCAAAGGTTATAACTACAATCCGCAGCAGGTGCTTAGTTTACTGTACCTAAGGTCATTACAAAGGTACTTTGCTAGGTTCTGAGCTGCAGTGAAGCTTGACTATTTATTGAATGTCACGTTACAGCAAATAATGCATCCTGGATTATCCCTATTTTTGTTTTCATCAGCTATGTAATTCAATAGTTTCTATTGTCTATGATTTTATTGTCAATCTTTTGATCAAGTGGCTGAAAGAACAAATACATGTTAATAGGAAGAATAATTTAAAAATAAGTAGTGAGACAGGGACTTCTTAACTTCATACTGCCAGTACTAGACTAAAGAATCCAGGACCAAAGTATTTTCTTTTAATTTTTTATTAGTGACTTAATAATGATTAACAAGATTGTAAGATAATAGGGAGAGTACAGGTCCTGGAAAAGGATGACAGAGGACCTAGTAGGGGTTGTATTGTTAACGTGGGAAACTGAGAAATGTTATGCATGTACAAACTATTGTATTTACTGTATACTAAAAACATTAATCCCCCAAGAAGGAAATTTTTTAAAAAGAAAAAAGATAATAGGGGTACAATTCCACACAGTTTCCACCACCATAGTTCTGTGTCCCTGCCTCTCCATTTGAAGCTTCTTCATTTTTTATTCCACTCTGGGAGTATGGGCCACACTTATTTAAGGGGTACAGAAGGTGGGCCAAAGTTTTTCTAATAAAATGTATGGATTTTGAGTTTATATCTAGAATATTTTTCTTTCTTTTTATAAAATGTTCTCTGCTGAAAAATAGTATTATTTTTGAAAAATCTAGGTCAGCCTTAGTGTCAATTTTGTTTACTTTTCAAAATATGCTTGTGACAACACTGATATCTAATGAAAGCATAGGTACTTTTTCTTTCCATTTTTTAAACATAATTAATAGGAATGTAAAGAAAGTTGTTAAGACATAAGGAATGTCTATGTAAAATTTGAGGTCTGTTGTGATTAGAGAGGCAGACAGAAACAGAGAAGGAAAGAAAGAAAAAAAGAAATAGAGAGAGAAAAAGAGAGAAAGTGGGTTGACCTAGGAAGCATACCATGTTTCAAAAGAAATACCCAGTTTTATGTATTGACTAAAAACCTTTCTATTCTTCCAGAAAAGGGAAAGTGTAGCTATGTATGTAGATGATGTAATATTATTCCAGTCTTTGGGAGAGCTGTTCTCTTGTTAGTGCTGCTATCCCATTCAACTATAACCCTGTAATCTTTAAAGAATGTTTTTAGTCACAGGCCTTCACCTTTCAGTAATTTCATCCAGATTTAGTTTCCATAGACTTTACTGTTTTAAACAGAAGAAAAGAACAGACCACACAAACAAAATAAAATGTCACCATTAAATTTTTTTTTGTAGCTTAAGGTACAATGTAGTAATATTTTTCCAACAGCTGCTTTCAGTTGGATTTGAAGTTTAGAAAAACCTTTGCATCTGATACAAAATAATACAATACAGGTTGTGTTACTTCCTTCTTTTGTGTCTCCAAGCAAAAGGAAAGTGTTTTGTTTTGTTTTTTTGTTACTGTTGCTGGGTTTTTTGGGGTTTTTTTTTGGCATTTTATTTTAGTTGTTGCTGTTAAACTAAATAACTGCTCACTTGTGTTAAACTGGTTATATACAAAAATGCTCTTGAAAAAAATAAGCATCCTTCTAATAAATTAGATGTTAGCTTGGGTCAGGTTGTATGATTTCTCACATTCAATTGACTCCTATAAAATGGTTTAATTAGTAATGCAAACTGAGATGTCTTGATAATAAATCTGTTACTGTTACCAAGAGGCAAGGAGTTCTTTAATATAGTCACAGAAATTTTTATTTCCCAACTCAAGTAGCTTGTTCTACTATTGAGCAGAGGCTAGAAAAAATAACTTTAAAACTAACCAGAGGGGGCTTCGTGGTGACGCACTGGGTTAAGCACACATAGTATCAAGTGCAAGGACCTATATAAGGATCCTGGTTTGAGATTCTAATCCCCACATGCAGGGTGGTCACTTCACAAGTGGTGAAGCATGTCTGCAGGTGTCTCTCTGTCTGTCTCCCCCTCTACCTCCCCCTTCCCTTACAATTTCTCTCTGTCCTATCCAAAAAGAGAAAAAAAAATGGCTGCCAGGAACAGTGGATTCATGCTTGCACTGACCTCCAGCGATAACCCTGAAGGCAGAAAACTAATAATAAGATAAAATAAGATGAAATAAAAAACCCTAGAAATAAAAGTTCTAAAAATAGTTAAACAGATATTGAAACAAAACATGTTAATTATTTCTGAACATAGCCCAGTGAATTAGTAAATTTACTGTTACTTAATTTGATGGAGAATGAGAAAGAAATTCCAAGGTGATTAAAATTAATTTAATTAAAATAAAATTATAGTTCATAAATTCTCTATTATCTCTTTTATGAGAAATGCTAAGGTCATAATTAAATAAGTAGAAGTTCCTTCTTTGTAAACATATCCCTAATGTTTTTATTATTCATTTTATTATTATTATTATTCATTTTTATTATTCCCTAATGGGGTCAAATGTATACTATTAAACAAAAATATATTTTACTGTCGATTAGAACTAGGCTCTGTGATAAAAATATTTGCAAAGATATAAATGATATTGTGGTTAGCAGAAGATAGTACTAGTAGTAAAATATTGTTAAAAATTAAAAATAAGGATTGGAGGGGTCAGACGGTAGCACAGAAAGTTAGGCTTATCTGAAGCTCAAAGACCCACATAAGGATCAGAGTTCTAGCCCCCAGCTCCCCACCTGCAGGGAGGTCGCTGCACAGGCGGTGAAGTAGGTCTGCAGGTGTGTATATTTCTCTCCCTCTCTCTGTCTTTCCCTCCTCTCTTGATTTCTCTCTGTCCTATCCAACAACAATGACAGAAATAACAACAACAATAATAACAACAACAATTGAAACAAAAAAACAACAAAAGGGGAAAAATAGCCTCCTGGAGCAGTGGATTCATAGTGCAGGCACTAAGCCCCAGCAATAATCCTGGAGGCAAAAATAAAAAAAATAAGGACTGGAGATGTAGTTCACTAGGTAGAGTATGTGTGTCTTACCATGTGTGAGGCCTGGGTTCAAGCACCCACACCATCCAGGAGGTGACCTGGCTTCTAAGAAGCTCTGGCATTGTAGTGTCTCTCCCTCTCACTCGATTGCTCTCTCTATCTTAATGGAAAGCACTGGTGAAGTCACACATGTGAGAGGCCTTAATTCCACAATATATAAACAAAAGTATATAATATCATTTACAAACAGGATTCTGGAATGTGAAGAGATGGGAGTACATGTACTAAGTCTTGGTGAGTGGATTTTATCTTCCTTAATCCAGTGATTTAACTTTAGGACAATAGGACTATCAGCTGATGCTAAAACAAACAAACAAAAACCAAAACAAAACCAAACAAAAAACAAGTTTTACATATAGACACACACACACACACACACACACACACACACGTTTATAGTACAAATACAGAATTGATATTTTATGATACAGTTTATAGTACAAATCTCAGAATTCTTTTTTCCACAGTTCATATTTAGCTATATTCCTTAGTATGAGCTTTAGAAAGAGTTTGATTAGAATAAAAATAAGCCTTTTCCAACCTTGTCCCCATTCACCTGCTTGACTGTCTGAGCTTTAAATTCCTTCTCCTTCAAGGCTGCACTTGACATCTCTTTTCATAATTGGATTTCACAAATAAAATTATTTGGGTCATAGGAGAAAATGATTATTATTCTCTACTGGCTAGCAATAGCAAAGATAGGAACAATGACAAAGAACGAAAAAGGGGAGAAAGGGAGAGATGGCCCTGGTTCAACAAGCTTTGAAACATGCAAGATGAACTAAGTGAAAAATTGGAACAATTTAATCATGTATTTAAAATAAAAGACAAAAAATCCCTTTGAAGTTCAAAATGTAGTATAAGTAATATAAAAGTTGGTTTTAAACTGGCATTGGAATTAGATCATTTCTCTTTATTATTTTTTATGCTTCTTTTCTGTCCTAGTCCATAGAGTATTAATGTGTATGAATGACCTTGTGGGAAGACTGATATTAAACTGTTCTTTTAGTTCCCTAACAGTATTTTGTCTTAGGAATCAGTATGACTTCTTGACACAGTATCATTTCAGAAGACTAACATTTTTCTAACTCTTCATATTTCTATCTCTCTTATTAGACAGATTCATAAAGGTTTCAAAGGGTTCAAGGAAATCCCTAAAGGAGTATCTTTAGGTATCTTTTTCAGTCAAACTTTTAATAAAATGTTGGAGGTGTTGCTCAATATTAATGTATTTCAGGGTTTTTTTTTTCCATAACACATAGAAAGGACTGTATGCTGGAAGGTTCAAAAGAGCTTGAAATATAAAGTGATGTTAAAAAACGTCCCTTAGATTTGTAGGATAATAATTCCAGTCTTTTGAGGGATAAAAATAGAAATTGTGTTAGCAACTTATCCCAATGGCTTTGTATCCTCATGAGAGAAAGAAGGAACGAATGTGTTATGAAACCTAGACCTGGAATTGCTAGAGTGCAACAAAATCCCCAATTACCCCAGCCAAAAAGAGATAGCCTAAACTATCCATATTTCTATGCATGCCCCCCCCCCCCCCGGTTTCTAGGGAAACATGCTTTTGTACCTACGGTTGACTTGGGAAATCTTTTTTTAGGTCTCTTGTTCCAATAAAAATTTGCTGCTTCTAATTGTGAACAACACATTAGTAATAGTGGTTCTCTAATCATCTGACTCTCAGACATTTCTCCCTGACTAACTTAGGTTAATGCCCAAGATTATTATTAATAGCTCTGACTTGACACTGATTACTAACTAAATTTAATAGAATTTTTAAGAGACTAGCTCAATGATCAGAAGTAGATAACTCAGGGGATTACTTAGCCTATAATTGAGTGCCCAGTCTATAATAAAATATTAATATATGTTTCTGTAATAGAGAAAAAAGCTTATGTGAATATAATATATGCACAAATATCCATGTAAATAAAATAAAGAGAAATGGGAATATTTTCCATGAATTGAGGAGAAGTTAGTTTACAGTCAAAGACTGTAATAAAAACCACAAATTGTACCATCACACTCTGCACTTTAACATACATTTTTAGAATATGGAGAACATTTGAGGAAAGTTTCAGGTTTTATAATAATTTAATTTGTGATAAGTTGAATTTAAACATCAGTTCATTATAAGGTAAAGAGAGTTTGGTCAATTTGAATCTCATTAGCATTTCATATTTTAACTGCTCATGTAATGTCACAATCAATGTTTGTTCTATTTTTTATAATTGTCATTGGTGGGATTTCACGTCAACACTGCTTTCTTTTAAACAGAAAGAGAAAGCTGACAAGAGACCTCTTTTGAATAGCGGTCAGACTTTACTATGTGCATATTCCAGCTTGAGACTGGCTTCACTGCACTGAAAAAAGCTTCAGAACTATAGTATTTTCTGTCTGTCTGTCTGTCTGTCTGTCTGTGTCTACTTGAAAAAGTCAGTTCAAACTGGTAAGACCACTGTGAAGACAAAAAAAAAAAGGGATGTCCTGTGCATGACAAAGCAAATGCACTACCCAAATTAACTATTTTATTGTCCTCTTGGGTCTATTTTTAAACTCATATTTCTCTTTTCTTTTTCCCATCACAACTTGCAGCAGCCTGTTTCAAATAACACATAACCCCTAATTTCATTTAATAAATATCCAGAGTTTGACAAATTAACATAATTCATTTAAATATCTTACCGGCAAATGCACATACATTAAACATAAATATATCCCACGCCTATGGACATCTAATCTTTGATAAGGGGGGGGGGCAAAGTATTAAATGGAGGAAGGAGGCTCTCTTCAATAAATTGTGCTGGGAAAACTGGGTTGAAACATGCAGAAGAATGAAACTGAACCACTTTATCTCACCAGAAATAAACTCCAAATGGATCAAGGAACTGGATGTTAGACCAGAAACTATCAAATACTTAGAGGAAAACATTGGTGGAATACTTTGCCCCTAAACCTCAAGGACGTCTTTGATGATACAAACTCAATTGCAAGGAAGACTAAAACAAAAACAAATCAATGGGACTATATAAATGGAAAAGCTTCTGCACAGCCAAAGAAACCATCACACAAACAAGGAGACTCCTCACACAATGGGAGAAGATCTTCACATGCCATATATCAAACTAGAGACTAATAATCAAAATATGCAAAGAACTCAGCAAACATACTAACAAAAACCCAAATGATCCCATCCGAAAATGGACAAAGTATATGAACAGAATATTCACTACAGAAGAGATCCAAAAGGCTAACAAACACATGAAAAATTGCTCCGGTCACTGATTGTCAGAGAAATGCAAATAAAGACAACACTCAGAAACCACCTCACTCCTGTAAGAATGGCATACATCAAAAAGGACAGCAGCAACAAATGCTGGAGAGGCTGTGGGGACAAAGGAACCCTGCTGCACTACTGGTGGGAATGTAAATTGGTTCAATCTTTGTGGAGAGCTGTCTGGCGAACTCTCACAAGGCTAGACATGGACCTTCCATATGACTCAGTAATTCCTCTCCTAGGGATATACTCCAAGGGCACGATAACACCCAACCAAAAAGATATGTGTACACCTATGTTCATAGCAGCACAATTCATAATAGCTAAAACCTGGAAGCAAACCAGGTGCCCAACAACAGATGAATGGCTGAGAGCTGTGGTATATTTACACATTGGAATACTGTGCAGCTATTAAGAGCAATGAACCCACCTTCTCTGATTCATCTTGGATGGAGCTAGAAGGAATTATGGTAAGTGAGATAAGTTAGAAAGACAGAGATGAGTATGGGATGATCCCACTCACAAACAGAAATTGAGAAAGAACAGAAAGGGAAACTCAAAGCAAGATCTGACAGACTTTGGAGTAGGGCATGAAAGTAAAAATCTCTGGGTGGAGGGTAAGAGTAGATGTTCAGATTCACTGGGGGCAGGGGGATCCAAACAGTCCTTTGGTGGTGGCAATGGTGTTTATGTACACGCCTATCAACTTGTAGTTTCCTGAATCACTATTTAACTAATATGAGAGAGGAAAAACTGATTGAATGTCTCAAACCTTTTAATGCACAGACCATAGGCTGAGTATATTATATGTTCCTTTAGTGGAAGCACTGAAGACTTCAAACATGTAATCAGACTGAATTTTAACAGTGGTATCAAACTGTAAACACACTTCTAATAATGACTTTCTCTTTGAAATGCTGACTCCTAAAAATTTAGCCCAGGGAGAATAGAAGCAACCAGTTGCATTACTTTATAAGATACAACTATATATAAATAATGTCAAAGGACATAAATTATGGTGATGTTGTATATGATACAGCAAATCCTAACAATGAGATCTTCAGAGTTAACCCAATTGTCAAATAATTTGATTATAACAATAAATATCTATTGTCTTCTTAAACCCTAAGACAGCAGTAACCTCCTGCTTCCTCTATAAAACCCATATTTTCCCCAGATCTGCAACCTTTAGGGTGCAACTCACTTTCCTTCATGCTTCTCTAATTCATACCAAATGATACTGCATCTGCTGAACCCAATCTGATCAATGCAATGTGTACTACCTTGGCATGCTTCACTTCAGACTGTGTCATAAGGAATCAGGCATGGAATGTAAACCCTTCAGCCTCATTACTCAGGTGAGACCTTTCCTTTCTCTTAGGAATCTCTAATTCCATTTTGTCTGGTTCACTTCCTAACAAAGCCCCAAAACCTGGAATATAGACCACATCCCATGAGATAGGGCATATGTACACATATATCCATAAATTACGGCAAAATATATACCTTAAAATAAAAGTGCACAATAGTCTTCAGTGAGTCAATAAATGAAGCAAGCAAGTAGAAAGACCTAAAAAGACACCTTAAAGCTACTAATGAAATAGTTTCTACCTAGACCTAGATACAACTCCTCACTTACTTCCTATTAACACTTCAGTCACTCCAAAGCTAACCTTATCAAAGTAAGGACTAAAAAATATGAATAAGGGCATGAGACTGCCATACTTTAATGATGACTCTTTAGTCACTATCAGGCCACCCCATCAGCTGGGCCCCTAGTTGAGAAGTCCTGGGATTCCCACACAGACATGATGGGCTCAAAAAGATCCCTCTCTCCATTGTTACCAGTCATCTCTATCAGGAACAACATAGTAGACCCTTGTGCGGGCCCCCATAAAACACTGCCCTCAATGTAGATAACAATGGTAGAGAATGTGTTCCATCCTCTGAAGGGAGGCTGGAGAACATACTCTATGCTACACCTGAAGAAGATGGGTCCTGTAATTGGGGCAGGCTGGAATGTTCCTACTCATGACCACAAAATGCGAGCTCACACCTACAGTGATGCAGAGGTTACACAGGCTCCTAAGCTGAAAATGGGCCGCGGATCAAATCAATGGGGTTTACAGTTAATAATATTCATACACTTTTCCCATATTTGGGAGCTATATTTGGGAGCTACTATCTTCCCTTATCCAGCTTTCTAGCCCTTTTTCCAGCCATGACATCATCTCCCCAGACAATAACTTGGGTCCACCTGCATATCAGATGTCAAGTTGAGGAAAATACTAGTATATTCATGGGCTTTTAGAATGTAACTAAAATAAACCTACAAGCTATTTTCAAAACGGAGATCCCAAATCTTCATCTGCAATATTCCAGCCTTTAGGTTCATGATGAGTCAGCAATTTGGCTTTTTATGTTAACTTTTTTTCAGCCATCAGATTTCAGATGCCAACCGGACTAGCCTGGGCAAATGACCCCACCAATGTGTCATGGATCCCCACCTCCCCAGATCCCTGCTCCACTAGGGAAAGAGTGAGACAGGCTGGGAGAATGGTTCAACCTGTCAATGCCCATGTTTGGTGGCTAAGCAATTACAGAAGCCAGACCTTCCACCTTCTGTACCCCAGAATTCCCTTGGGTCCATACTCCCAGAAGGATAAAGAATAGGAAAGCTATCATGGGAGGATATGGGATATGGAGTTCTAGTGGCGGGAATTGTGTGGAGTTGTATTCCTCTTATCCTATGGTTTTTGTCAGTGTTTCCTTTTTATAAATAAAATTTTTTAAAGTAAACATATATGTGAAAAGCATCATATAAGACAATCAGAAGTCATTATTCTACTATTAAACTTCCATGGCAAATTATATAATATTTTATCAAAGGATATGACCATAACTGCAGGTAGATTTTTAGAAAAAAGAGCAGGGCAGGGTCATGATGCACCTGATTGAGCGCACATGTTACAATGTGCAAAGACTCAGGTTCTAGCCTCCAGTCCCTGCCTCTAGGGGGAAAACTTCATGAATGGTGAAGCAGGTCTGCAGGTGTCTCTTGTCTCTCTCTCTCTCTCCCTATCTCCCTTTAGCCTCTCAATTTTTCTGTCTCTATCCAATAAATAAATAGAGATACATTTTATTTAAAAATGTAACTATAAAACATATTTACACTGAGATATGAGTCCTTTCTCCCCAAAATGCCAGATGATAAAGTTGACATCAGCTTTTAATAGTTTAGAATGGTACATAAGTCAGTGATAACATGTAGAGTAGAAGTAATAGTGGTAATAGGAAGAATACTGCATACCTGCATCAAATAACCTAGAATTTGGGTAAGTCATGTCTAGGCATGAATCACAACTTTAGAGCTATGAACCTAAATAAGTAAGTAAGTAAGTAAGTAAAGTACTTAATCTCTCTGAGATGATTTCTGCATAAAATATTTCATAGCTTATTTTTTAAAGGAAACAAATACACACACACACACACACACACACACACACACACACTTAGGTAGAGTATCCAATACCTAGGTATTTAGTCAATATTCTTTTCATTCCCTTATTCTCTCTGAAGCCTTTGACATTAATCTTGAGATTAATCACTTTATTTTTCAACATTAAATTAAAATAAAAAGATAATAGGATTAAAAAGAATTGGTAAAGATTAAAATAACATCCATGGATTAATTTTAATTATTTCATATTTATGTTCAACTAAAATACATGTTTTAAATGCCATGAAATAAAAATATGTGACCATTCAGACATTAAAGAAACTAAGAATGTGATTTCAAGTCATAAAGTCCCCCAGTGAGGAATTACCTTAAACATAGTTTTTTTTTTTTAAGTATTTATTTTATTTATTTATTCCCTTTTGTTGCCCTTGTTGTTTTATTGTTGTAGTTATTATTGTTGTTGTCGTTGTTGGATAGGACAGAGAGAAATGGAGAGAGGAGGGGAAGACAGAGAGGAGGAGAGAAAGATAGACACCTGCAGACCTGCTTCACCGCCTGTGAAGCGACTCCCCTGCAGGTGGGGAGCCGGGGTTTGAACCGGGATCCTTATGCCGGTCCTTGTGCTTTGCGCCACCTGCGCTTAACCCGCTGCACTACAGCCCGACTCCCTTAAACATAGTTTTTAAGTGGAAACTTGGAATATCTATATCTATCTATCTATATATATATATATATAGAGAGAGAGAGAGAGAGAATCATGATCATATATATATATATATGGAGAGAGAGGGGGGACAAGCATGATTAAAGTTCCATTTTTCACACCTTAATCAAATGAAAACCTAAATGCCTGTATTTATATGTCTGGATCTAGCTGGAAAATCATATCAGTTCAAAGCCCATATATCTGTGCAATAATGGCTTTCAGTCTCTTCTGCTTGGAAGTAGGAGATCCTAACTCTTACTTATCTCTAAATCTGGAGCCAAAGACAGTTTGATTTCTCTGACTATAATATAGTACTTAAATGATATGAAGAAAAAAAGTAAGTGAGCTAAAACCTAAACTTTCCTTGCTGGAGGAAACAGTCTTCCTATACTTCAAAAGGAAAAAAAGATAAAAGATGCAAATTTTGTGTTTGACAAAAACAGGATTTGTGGTGCTGGGTACATGTTGAATGCATATGCAACCATTCACAAAGATCTGGGTTCAGGCCAGCTTGGGGCAACTTAACAATTAGTGAAAATATGCTGCAGGTGTGTGTCTATTGTTCTCCCACTTTCTCCCTTTGCCACCCCTCTCAATTTCTGTCATATCAAAACAATAAATAAATACAAAAATAACATTATGCTGAAATGTTACCTAGAATGGGACCTTCTCATATTGTGAACAGAGCTTTTTTGACAAGTGAATCCAAAACTAATTCTTAAAAAGAGAGTGTGCTTCTCAGGCAATGAAAGTGCTATGTATGAAACACACATTAAATACTCTGCTACTTGAGTTGTACAGAAGTGAGGCTGGTCATTTTCCCCCTCTGACACTTACGCAGAGAGCTGCTCTTTTTTTTTTAAAACAATTTTGAAATGAGTAGAGCTATTCCTCCTTGTACCACTTTTACACTTGACATTTTATCCTCTAGGTAGATGTAATGAGGAATGTGACCCCCCCACCCCTCAGGAGGGTGAGAGCTGGTGCATCCAGAACCCAAAGGAGAGAAGAAAGTGCATTATTACTATTTGGCATTTATATAGCTTGTTTCCTCTGAAGAGGAGAAGCACATCATAAAATGCTAATTAATAGTATCTTCCAGCACATCCCCAGAGAAAGCAAATACAGGTGATGATCCTCACCCCATCACTTTTACTCTGGGGGAAAAAAAAAATCCAACCACAGTCAAAACTGAAATAAAATACAAAAAAATAGGGGGAATGAAAGCTTATATTTGGTCCAAAGAATTTCCCCCTTTAATAGAATTAGAAAGCTTTGGATACCTGTGAGAGAAATTATCAAAGGTGAAGAGAAATTAGAAAGAAAGGAAACTAAATAAGTAAGTAAATATACAAGAAAAGTGAAGGAAATAAAGAGGATAAAGAAAAATTAGTGAAGCATCTATGACATCATTTTTCCTCCAGAAGGCCTCAGATGGGCTGGAGGCGCCAGAGTTCTCACCCCTGCCCCCAGGAGTGCTGAGTCCCTGGAGTGTTGTGGTTGGGCCCTGGATGGATAAGCAAACTCCTCTCACAGTCCCTGCAATTTAATTACATGCATTTAATCTGAAACTTCCTTGCAATGAGGAGTTGTTAGAAAGGCATTCTGCTTTTGTAGTTTTTTTTAAGTATGCTTACATTATTTATTTATTTATTTATTATTTTATTTTATTTTTATTGCCACCAGGGTTATCACTGGGGCTTCTTGCCAGAACTACAAATCCACTGCTCTTGTTGGTCATCCCCTCCCCCCCTTTTTTTATTCAGTAGAACAAAGAGAAATTGAAAGGGGGAGGGAAAGATAGGGAGAGAGAAATGTAGACACCTGCAGACCTCCTTCATCACTCCTGAAATAGTGTCCCCACTGCAGCTGGGAAACAGGGAGCCCAGTCTGGGCCCTTGTACTGGTCTTCCTACATAGTAGTATGTGTACTTAATCGGTTGCATTCAACCTCCTGTCTTCTTGTATATTTGTTTGCTCATTTTGTGTGTGTGTGTGTGTGTGTGTGTGTGTGTGTGTGTCTAAAAGTGAACGGGTTATGTTGGTTATGCTGTTTGCTGGTGTTGGTTTGGGGATGTCTGTAGTTTATTGCTTTCTTATTTTAGGGTTTAAAACCCCAATCTAAAATAGATATTTTCTTAAATTCCCTCCTCTTAAGATTTGAAAATTTTCCAGTGAGAAAAGTCAGTCATATAGATGTTGGGGCTTTCTTTATTGGGTTGTATTGGACATTGTGAACTATCTTACAGAAAAAAATAAGATCAGAATGAATTTCAAGAAATCTTTAAGGAAGTAAATTCGTATAACATGTAATCTGTTGGTGTGATTGGGAAAGAGGAAGCACCCCTATTTCCTTTATATTTCTCTAATAATTTGTGAGTGATAAGTGGCCAGCAAATATTTTGTTAGCTGTTAAGATATGAGTTTACTTATAGAACTCCTGACTATGTAGCACTAATTCTTGTCCTAGAACCAGAATCAAAGCAAGATAGTTCTTTCCCATTTATCCTTACAAGATACTCCCTGCCCTTGTAGTTTACTTTAAATTATCTCAATATTCATTTTATGGCTTGTTTTTATTATCCTGGTAGACTTAATATTTATTTCCATACCAATCTAGGCTAAATTTCATTAGTGAATACATGCAAATAGAACTAGATTTATAATAAAGGTCTAATATTCAAGGTGTCAGTCTTTGATTTTCAAAAGTTTTATATTTCCTAGAAACTTAAGGACAAGGGAGATGAATGGTGGCTAAACAGGTTGAGCACAGACATTACCTTGTGCAAGGATCCAGATTCAAGCCTATTTGTAGGGGGGAAACTTCATGAATGGTGAAGCAGTCCTATAAGTCTCTCTCTCTCTCTCTCTCTCTCTCTCTCTCTCCCCCTACTCCCCTTCCTTGCTTCTCTTAACCCTCTCAATTTCTTTGTCCTATCAAAATAAACAAACAAGCAAACCCGGGAATAATGTGAAAAAAGTTCAAGAATCTTTTAATTATGCCTTTGTTGTCCAACTATAGAGCCAACCACCAGGTTAGAATCTGCAAAATAATGCAGTAGACTGGAAAAACTTGATGTTAGGTGTGTTAAATTATACTGCTAATGTTAATTTGAAATCTAGCAAGTATTCAACAACAACAACAAAAAAACATGAATACCTAATACATGTTAGATATCAGGTACCCCTTCCAAAGAAACAAAGATTCCATTTTCTACTAACACTGGGCATATTGTGTTGCTATTTAATAACGACAACATAGTAGAATCATGAATTTTCCAGGTATAACTACCACAATAGTAGTACAGTAAACTTAAAAATAAAATGAAATAGGACAGATACTTTGTGCTTCTGAAAATCTAGTGAAACGCACAAATGATATAAAATCATCATGACTTAATTTACTCTTGATTGTATTGCCATTTAATTCAACTTTTTCTTAAAGCTGAAGACATAATTTAACACTATTTATTCCTAGCCAAATGCTACAGTGAACTATATGACATTGTTATTAGTTTTCCATAATCCAACCTCAAATATAGTATATAACTATCACTAAATTTTAAAGGAGTGCCTCTCATCTTATTTTTAGTTGTTTCTCTGAATGTGAAACAGAGAAAATCTATCACACTTTCACAAAAAAAGAAAATATAAATTAAAAATAAAACTTAATGTTTACATCAGTTCTCAAAAACACATGACCTGAAGTAATAGTGTTATTCAAGCAACGTTACTTACCTGAATAAGTGTATTAGATAAAATATTCTTCAAAGATGAAGAACATACCTTTACTATTATTAATCTGCTCAGATTCAGTTATATTTGCATAATTTTATCATATTAATGAAAGAATGGCATTGTATGTCTTAAATACAGCAGTGTATATGGGCTGGGAGTAGGTATTCTACTAAATAAAAGGCATTTAATTAGTGTGTAGTCAGAATCTTTGTTCTCCACCCCCCCCAAAGGATCCCCATAGTCATAAATGAATGCATGAATGAGAAAAAAAAAAGGGTTTAGAGTTAAGTAAGTATAAGGAAAATAGTATCTGTGGAAACTATTACTTAATTCTCAAAACACATGTTCTATATTGGATTTATTTTGCCTTTTGGAGTTTCTTCTGGACTCATTTGCCAAGCCCCCTCCCTCATTATCACCTTCTTCCTCTTGCAGGTAATTGTAAATTCCAAGTGAACAGCTAACCAGTCAAAGTTGAGGTAACATTGTTCCAGAGATGAAGTCTTCAAGTTACACTAGTTTGTTTTTCCAGAGAGATTTTACAGTCATTAAAATATACCTTGAAATGCAATTGTAAGGCAGACTCTCCTCTGCCCTCAGTTGCTCACACCTTCTAGTGTCAGTTCCCTCTGGGACTTGCAGCAAAACTGAGCACTTTAGCAAATCTAAAAATAATCAGTCCATTAGTATCAAGTTGCTTTACTGAATACAGCAAGGTGCTCTTTCTGCCTCCCACACCCCAAACACCCTCCTGCACTACTACACCTCAATACAAAATGGTTTGTAATCAGAATACAATGAGAATGTCACACTGACTTACTATTATCCCCAAAAGATTCAGGTCATAAAACATAACTGCATATAAAATTACACAAAACTTTCCGAAACTTTGTAATGGTTGTACTTCATTTATAGCTTGTGTAGAATTTGGTGAAGACAAAGATTTAAAAAAAAAAAAAAGACATAATTAGATGTATTGACACTTGAAATTTTGTCTTTAATAGAATGGTTATTTTTATGTAGCTTCTGTGAAGCACCTAAAAGATAAAAATAAGATTTTGTAGAATACAAAGGATTATGGAAATGAGTGCTATTGTTAATAAAATCGCTTATACCTGGACAAGAATACTGACAAAAATAAATCTACAATGCTATGAATAAAGAAGGAAATTTCATTTACCTGTCTCTTGTTATCTGACATTTGACAAAATTATTTCAGTTACACTTCTTGTAGTTGTTGTTTGCCCTGGTATTTCTGGGGAAATATCTAATAACATTTAAGAAAAAGCTACAGGAAGATAATGATATTATACAAATTTATAAGGATAATTAGAAAGTTACACGTGATGTTCTCTTAATTATCAGCCTTATGAAATGGTACTTAAAAAAAGGCATTATCTAGTCTTTCTTCCTATCCCTATCAAGTATGGACATCTTCACTTTTTTTTTTTTCTAAATTTACATCTTCCTCTGAACTCCTGGAAAATTAATTAGTACCTACATACATACATGAAGTCAAATGTTCTCTAAAAAAATACAAGTTGATAGTCCCTCACAGAACAAAAAACAAGCAAACAAAAAAAACCCACTGGAATAAGATTCTTTTTCATGCTAAAAAATACATTTAGTGGGTTTTGCTTTGGGGGGTTTTAAGGGGAGTTTGAAACCTGGGGTGGTAAGGTTAATGGACAGTGATTAAGGTTAATGGCTGAGTGCCTAAGGTTAAGTGCTATATTTACATAGCTGCCAATTCTATTGAAAAAAAAAAAACTATGTCTATCAATCAGTTCTAGTTAATAGCCAATTAAAACACAAATGGGGTATGGGGACTGAAGGGAAATGCCCTTCAGTGTGCATTTATAGGGTGGGACAGTCAATTTTTAGCCAAGCAGTGTTTTTTGACCACCTACTTTCTCATAATTTATGTGTCTGAGATACTGTGTAGCAGGGTATAGAACTAGTTAACAAAAATATTTCACTATAGGTACCTGCCAAGTAGACAACATAGAGAATAGATGCTATAGGTTATAGAATTCAGAGAAAGGCAGCTACTGTCTTCCTTAAGATTTCAGAGAATGGAAAAGGAAACTCTGGCTTTAAATAAGTGGTTTTCAAAAAAACGCTATATTATAGTCTTTTTTAAAAAATTACACATACAATCTAAACAAGATGAACATGTCAAAATACCTTGTACCTTACCTTCTACTCTGTCAGCTGCATCAACCTCACATGAAACTTATCAATTTTAATTAGCAAAAAGTTCTTATTATAGTGAAGAATAATCTCTTCATTTAATTTTCACATTCAAAAATCTCAAGATTAGTTTAAGGCAAGATCAATAAGAACAACCTGCACAAACTGAATTCAGTGTAAACCAAGGGGAGAAGTTAGACTAGTGCAGAAGGCTGAGCCATTATCCAAGGCAAACTGTATCACTAACCCCCCAATGACAACATGATTAATTATACAAATGGCATTTACTAAAAGAAGATTAATGTTCACCTCTGCAGCAGCCACTGGGAACAATGCTTTATACATGGAGCAGTCTCACCTCTACTCAATTAGTAACATTCAGCTAAGGTCTTGTTTACTTTTGTTTTTCTTTTTTATAGTTTCTCTTTCCCTGATTTTCATCTGATTTCAGAGGAAATCATGCCTAGGAGGAGGAACACCTGGAAAGGTGGAGTAAGTGAAGAGCTGATTTGAAATGCTTAATCATTGAAAGTGAATCTAAAGGCTTCATTTAAAAAAATGTTTCCTCTGCTGGATAATTTAAATAAGCATATTATGAAGAAAAATTGACATTGAGCTGTGATTCTTCCTGATCCTCCTGACTGACAAGTGCTGTGCAGAGAGCAGTTTCCTGGGTCAGTGCTCCCCAGGGAGTAGATTATTGCAACTCAGACAAGAACCAGAAGGGGGCTTGACGTTGGCCTGAAATTCATATCTTTGATTTTTCTTAAACTGAAAAACTAGAGCTCCTCTTGAATCAAAACAATGCTTTTATTAAAATATAAATATCCTCCCAAATATTTACCTTACTAATTACAGGACACTCAAAGGAAATAAACTTCAGCCACTCCAAAATATGTCTTTAACCAAAAGGGATTATCATGGAAGGGGCTATGAGGTTTGTGATTAATCCCTTCCAGAATCTTAAAGTAATTGTTCAACCATGAGAATGAGCATTTTGATTTAGGAATTATTGAGAAGCAGAAAGGCAATGCCAAAGAATAGGGACTGTTTAGGAACAAAGAGTTTTCTAAGTTGAAAACAATGCTGTGGGCAAGGGAGTGGTACACCTGTACAAGATTACAAGTTATCATGCACAAGGAACCAGATCCATATCACTGCTTGTCACCTGCAGGATGGTAAACTTCTCAAGTAGTGTAGTGTCCCTCTTTCTTCTTTTCTTTCTTCCCCTCCCCTTTACATTTCTCTCTGTCTTATCTAGTAAAAGAAAAAAGAAGGGGGAGCAGGGAACTAAGAGCAGTGGATTTGTCCTGCAAGCACAGTGCACAGTGATAACCCTGCTGGTAAAAACTAAAATAAAATTTAAAAGAAAATTGTTTTCAGCCAAAGATGAAGATTTCGGGGGTACTTAGAAGTAAGTCTGAAGACTATGAATATGAATCTACTGGTAAAGTAAGTGAAATTCTAGACAATTGTCTAGGGAATGGAAGAGTTTCAGAAGAGTTTATTGCTTAAAATGTCCTTAGGATCTATAGATGTTCACTTTTTTTCCCCCCTTTTGTTGCCCTTATTGTAGCTTCATTGTGGTTATTATTATTGCCCTTGTTGAGGCAATTTGTTGTTGGACAGGACAGAGAGAAATGGAGAGAGGAGGGGAAGACAGAGAAGGGGAGAGAAAGATAGACACCCGCAGACCTTCTTCACCGCCTGTGAAGCAACTCCCCTGCAGGTGGGGAGCCGGGGGCTCGAACCGGGATCCTTATGCCAGTCCCTGCGCTTTGCGCCACATGCGCTTAATCCACTGCGCCACCGCCCTAGATCTTCACTTTTATAAGTGAAGAAAGCTCTACCCACACTACCCAGACTGTAAAATCACTAATGCAACTATTCTAGGGTAAATCCAACTTTGTAGTGACCCATTAGTCTTAGGTAGTTCTATTTTCTTTTCTATGTATCTCAATTATTAATGACTTGTGTTTCATGAGGTGGAAACAAACTTTATTAAAGTAAAAAAATATTTCAAATATCTTCTAGACATTTTTATGTGAGCGAAGGTGGATGGCATAATGGTGATGGAAGAAACTCCTGTGCATGAGGCTCCAAAATCCCAGGTTCAATCCACTGCACCATCATAAACCAGAGCTGAGCAGTGCTCTAGTATTTAAAAAAAAAAGTAAACAAAATAAATATTTTTTATGTAACACAAGGATATGAATTCATGGTCATGAATGTGCAAGATACTGCTGAATGGTCTTTCAGATTCAATTATTACTATTATTATTTACCTTTTTATTAAGATAAAAGTAGAATAACAAAAATATACAAAGATCTCACCAAATTCAGCAACAAAAGAACAAACAATCCGTAACGCAGTGGGTTAAGCACATGTAGCACAAAGCACAAGGACCAGCATAAGGCTCCCAGTTGAGCCCTGGCTCCCCACCTGCAGGGGAGTCGCTTCACAGGCAGTGGAGCAGGTCTGCAGGTGTCTGTCTTTCTCTCCCCCTCTCTGTCTTCCCCTCCTCTCTCCATTTCTCTCTGTCCTATCCAACAACGATGACATCAGTAACAACAACAACAATAAAACAACAAGGGCAACAAAAGGGAATAAATAAATATTAAAAAAAAAAAGAACGAACAATCCCATACAAAAATGGGGAGGAAATATGGACAGAATATTCATCAAATAAGAGAACCAAAGAAACAGAAGACATATTAAAAAAATGCTCAAAGTCACCGTTTATCAGAGAAATGAAAATAAATGACAAGTGAAATACCACTTCACTCCTCTGAATGCCATACATCAGAATGTATAGTAACAACAAATGTTGGAGAATTGTTGGGGTAAAGGTTTAATGCTGGTGGGAATGTTAATTGGCCCACCTCCTGTGGACAGCAGTCTGGAGAACTCTCAGAAGGCTAGAAATGGCCCTACTTTATGACCTAGCAATTCCTCTTCTGGGGATATACCCTAAGGAAACAAGCACACCCATCCAAAAAGATCTCTGTAGATCTATGTTCATAGCAGCACAATTTGTAATAACCAAACTTGGAAGCAACCTAACTGTCCAATAACAGATGAGTGGCAAAGAAAGTTGTGGTATATATACACAATGGAATACTTCTCAGTTATTAAAACTGATGAAGTCACCTTCTTCACCTCATACTTGATGGAGCTTGAAGGAATCATGTTAGGTGAGATAAGTCAAAAATAGAAGGATGAATATGGGATGACCTCAGTAATGGGCAGAACTTAAGAAATAAGAACAGAAAGCAGAAAATAAAGTAAAAAACTGGACTGGTTTGGTGTATTGCACCAAAACAAAGGTCTCTGAGGAAAGGAGGCAAAGAGAGAAATGAAAGGAAGGGAAAATTTCCAGTCCAAGTGCATGATGATAGACCTAATTTGGCATGTGAGAGTTTTTTGCAGACACCTATTTTGATGAAGTGAGAAGTTGTACCCATGTGTCAACTATACTATAAACCATTAACCTCACAATAAAAAAGAATTTTAAAAAAGCACTAGAGCAGAAGGGGACAGGCAGAGAGTGGCTTGTGCATTGTGCAGCTCAGCACAGCTCCTCTATTTATGAAGCTACCATATGTTGAGGATCAAACCCAGCCTTACACAGAGGCCTTAACCATAATAAGGCACATCCTCTACCCAGTGATCTATCATCTCCACTTTCAAAATCTTTTAAGATAACATTGAGATTTACTGTTGAAATAAACAATCAATCATTTGTTCCTACGAGGAGGGTCAATCACAAGTGGGGCTAAATTTTAACATTTTCTCAGAAATGTAGTAGATAACACAAAACTATCTAACAGGTATTTCATACATCTTTGAAAAATGTTCTAAAGGTTTATCGCTCTGATTTCAAAAAGGAATTGGAATAATTGCAGTAAATTGTTAATTTATTTAAGTAATATCATTCTTAATATGGTTCCATAGTTTTTGCAAATTAAACATAATTCAAGATAAATTGAGTTCACTATTTGCTGCTAATTACATTGCATTGACTCCATTTTATTCTAGGCTCTATAACTTGACAGAATAAAATCATCCTTAATAGGAAAAAGGCAAATTAGTCTCTATTTAAAATAAGAAATTCATTTTAATTTCTTAATTCATGATAAGCACTTAACAGAATTCTGCAAAATTAACTAAATCAATGCCCTTATTTTTTAAAATATTCATGTAACAAGGATATTTAATTACCCAAGAATTTATTAATTCAGTCAGTTTGTCTCTAAGTACCTTAAATATATCATACAAATAAGATGATTTTAAAAACCAAATATATCTTTATAAGAGTAATAAATGTACATAAAGTGTGTTGTTAAATTGTTTTATGTGCTAAAGCTGAGCAATATTATTTTTATACATGAAATAATATATGTATACATTTAAAAATAAAATAAAATAAACTATAAAATTGGTATACTATTTATTTTTTTTAGTTATGTAGTTATATTTAATTTGACAGGACAGAGAAAAATTTAGAGAAAAGGGGAGACAGATGGGGAGAGAGAAAGATAGACACCTGCAGACCTGCTTCACAGCTGCATGCAGGTGGGGAGCGAGCCAGGATTTGAACGCAGATCCTAGCACATGATGATACGTGCCCTTAACTGAATGTTCCACTACCTGCCTTCCTTAGTTTTGTATTTTACAGTTGAAAATATTAAGGTAATAAATGTCCTCTCTACTAATTATAACTTTATGATTATTAAGTTTTTTTTATAAATTTTGTCCTCACTATAAGATAGTATACAGTGTCAAATGCACACTTTTTAAAACAATTACTGACTGATTAATGTCTATTTATAAACAGGCAACTGGTAGAATCAATCAGAATTGTCATGTAGTGTACATTCATTTAAATATCAGTGTTAGGAATTCTTAGGAAGTTCTTTTAAGATCCAATAACTCATGGACTGGCAAAATAGCTCACTTGGATAGTTCATTTTTTATGCCATATACATAATGCAAGTTTGAGTCCAGCCCTCAGTGCATTGGAAGAAACTTTGGTGCTGGGAGCCTCTATCTCTCTTAATATATATATACTGGTATGTTGCTGTGTGCCGCGGAGGAGAGAGAGAGGAGGTCCAGAGCGAAGAGGGAACACAAATCTTTATTTGCACTGGCACCTCAGAGTTGGGTGCTAGAGAAGCAGGTTGGGCCACGTGGAGGTAGCGAAAATGGCCGCCTCACACAGTAACCTTTCCTGCATCTGAACACCGAAGTGAAGCGCTGGCAAGAGTATGAGGTGCGGAAGAAGAGGGGCTTTTATAGGAGCAGCTTTTGCGAGAATGGGAAGGGGGAGGAGTAACCATAGCACTCCAGGATAGGATAATAACTCTCATGAGAATGGGAAGGGGGAGGAGTGACCAAAGCACTCCAAATATCATATCGCGGGGAAATAGACAATCCCCTGAGGGCACAACATGGCGAAACAGGCACTCCGAGAATGTCCCAACTCTCAAGGGAACTAGCAGTAGCCTGAGGGGACAACATGGCAGATGTGACTGCATCTGCACAATTTACCAGCACTGGTATAGTAAAGCCCTAGTGATAACAACAAAAGCATTCAATGATTCATATTATAACATCAATAGTAAATCCATCTGAAATTCATTGAACCTTCCCAACTCATACTTTATTTAAAGATTATTTTATGAAAGAGAATGAAAGGAAGATAACCTGATGACTGTTCAGCTCTGACATATGATGGTGCCTTGGATTGAATCTAGGGCTTTTAGTGGCTCAGAAATACATGTCCTTTGTTCTATGTTTGGCCTAATTTCCCAATCTCAATTATCTTTTTTTTTGAAAAACAAAAATAAAAACATTGGAGTCAATCCTTAAATACGGTGAGTATAGGTTTAAGAGCTCACATAAAATCTAATAATTACCTAGATTCCTTCTATTAAAACTAAAACTCCTGCCACAGTTTCCTCCTCCCTTCAAGACAAATTTAACTTATTTGTGGTCATATATGATGTTGTTGTTATCCCTACAACAGATGGGAAGGGAAAGGCACTAATTTTCTAGAACTTGTATCTTAAACATGAAATATGCTTCAATATTATTATTTGTGGAGACTTATTCATGTTAAACTGTTATATAATGGACTGAATTTTAGTCTTTTGGAATATAGTCATATAAAAAGATGTAAGACTCCAAAGAAAATTTTAACTATTGAATTTAGTTTCTTTGAGGGCATTCAAAATGTTTATGTGTAGGTAAGTAGTTTTAAATGACTCAGTGAGAATAGTAAATGTTTAAGATATTTTTTGGAAGAAAAATCAGAGTGACAAAGAGTAGCAGATATCTCTGTCATAAGTATAAACCAAAATGCAGAATGCTTGTGTAGACAAAATTAGAAATATGCTATGCATGTCTTTACAATTACTGTCAGATTTCATGTTAACTACTTGTAGATAAATGATTAACACATATGTTCTCCTTCTCATGATAGTTTGAAATTATAGAAGTGTTCAACTCCTTTCCTATGAAAACCTAATAAAAGTTAAAAATGCCAATTTATAACTATAAAACTTTACCTGTAGTAGAAATGATGCTTTCTGCCCTACCCCTTAACCTTCGGTCTCGGCCCTGTTTTTCTGGTCACTTATTACTTTGATGCACACCTGACACATTTGAAATATAATACAATGCAACTTCAATTAAAAAAGAAGAAGAAATTGAGCCCTCAGTATTTTAAGGGTGATACCCATTTAAGAAAAGAATTAGTTTCATAGAAATATTTAATTTAGAAATGTTTTAAGAACCCATGTACACATAATGAAAGGAGTGTCTGCACAAATTAGGACAGTTAAACAAATTTGGCTTTAAAATGATCCTTGATTGCTATATTGAATTGGGACTGGGGAAATTGCAAATACCTGATGCTGATTTCCCAGGGTATGATGATTATTTTCACTGGGAAGAGCCTTAAGGAATTCATACAGTTATGCCCCTGATGTTACCAAGTATATTGGTTGCTATGGTGGTGGGAGAGATTTTCAAGCCAGGTGTTTCCTGCACCTGCCTTATTTCATCTTGTCTGCTTGCACCCAAGTTGTTGACCTACTAAAGTCTGTGGTACCTTACCTCACCTCTCTCCTATCCTTTCTGAGACTAGGTTGGGTTGAGAATCTACTTATTCAAGCAAATATAAAAGAATATAGAATGGGCATTAAATCAAAGTAATGCTAATTTGTGTGTTCTTTTAACACTAAGTGCAAGAACCCGTGCAAGGGAGCCCTTGCTCCCCACTTGCCTGAGGGGTGGGGGGGGCACTTCACAAGCTGTGAAGCAGGTCTGCAAATGTTTCTCTCCCCCTAGCCCCAACCCCTGCCAATTTCTCTCTGCCCTACAGAATAAAATGGGTGGAGGGAGAAGAGAAAAAAATGGCAGCCTGGAGCAGTGGATTCATAGGGCTGGCACCGAGCCCCATTGACTGGAGGCAAAAAAAAATAAGTTCTTTGAACAAAAAATTTTAAGCTTGTATTTTATTTAATGAAGTCCTTACTGTAGGATATATGATAGAAATAAAACTAATTAGAAGACTTAGTCACACATTTATATATAAACTGTCTTTCATACCTTCGTAAAGCAACTAACGTATCACAATACTCCAGTACCATTATAAGCCACAGATGACTAGTGCTCTGGTTAAAAACTAAATTATATATATGTATATATGATCTCATAGGGAAAATGGGAACAAAACTAGCTTTCTGTCAATGTTTTGTGTGATTTTAAGACTTCTTCTACGTAAATTTTGTTACTTTTTTTTAACTTTACTTTTGATAGAGACAGGAAGGGCAGATAGAAAGGGAGAAAGAGAGAGAGAGAGACTGACCTGCGGTTACTGCTTCACTAATTGTAAAACTTCCCCTCCTGTAGATGGGGGTAAGGGTTTGAAACTGGGTCTCTGCACAAAGTAATGTGTTTGTACTCTATGGGATATGTCTCCACCTAGCCCCAAGGCATCATTTCTAACAATAGTAATAAAAAACATTGTTTTACACTAAGTACTAACAGTATCCCTGCTTTTCTACACACATCAAACATTGATTAGGGTTGAATAGCTAAGGCAAAGACAAAGCTATTTGAGCATTTAGTACTTTTAGGGGTCAGGAGATGATGTACTTGATTGAGTGTACACATGACTATATTTCAAAAACCCAGATTGAAGCCCCCAGTCCCCACATGTAGAGAGAAGCTTCACAAGTAGTGAAGCAATGTTTTGGTGTCCATCCTCCTCTAACCCTCTCTCTCTTCTCCTCCACTTTCAATTTCTCTTTGTCCTATCAGACAGAGAGAAAGTGAGAGAGAGAGAACGACCAGAAGCCTGGAAGCAGTGGATTTGTTGTGTAGGCACCTAGCCCCAGCAATAACCCTGGTGTAAATTTTAAAAAGTTAAAATTTAGTATTGTAGATGTGATATCAAATGAAGATTTGTGGTTACCTTTTGCTTCACTTCTGAAGTTGTTCAAATTGAACAAAGAAGAAATACTTTAAGGAACAAATGCTCAAACATGAATCCATCTATAAATTCATTACTGGGATTTTTTTTTTTTTTTGTCTCCAGGGTTATTGCTGGGGCTCGATGCCTGCACTATGAATCCACTGCTCCTGGAGGCTATTTTTTCCCTTTTGTTGCCTTTGTTTGTTGTTGTTGCTATTGAATAGGACAGAGAGAAATTGAGAGAAGATAGGAAGACAGAGAGGGGGAGAGAAGGATAGACACCTGTAGATTTGCTTCACCGCTTGTGAAGCGACCCTCCTTCAGGTAGGAAGCCAGGGTTTGAACCGGAATTTTTGTTCTAGCCTTTGCACTTTGCGCCATGCACACTTAATCCGCTGTGCTACCTCCCGACCCCACTGGGAAAAGATTTGAAGTCTTTGTTCCAAGAAAGAATTAGTTAAGCCTATATTTAAATAGAATTTAGGTACAGGTAAGAGTTTCTAAGGACATTTTATTGAAATATAATTTAACATAAATGATTATCTATAGTTACTGTGTTATATAGTAACACATCAAACATTTAAACCTTGAGTACATTAAAAACCCATTAAAAGTCTGTAGTCGGGAGTCGGGCTGTAGCGCAGTGGGTTAAGCGCAGGTGGCGCAAAGCACAAGGACAGGCGTAAGGATCCCGGTTCAAGCCCCGGCTCCCTACCTGCAGGAGAGTTGCTTCACAGGCGGTGAAGCTGGTCTGCAGGTGTCTATCTTTCTCTCCCTCTCTCTGTCTTCCCCCTCCTCTCTCCATTTCTCTCTGTCCTATCCAACAACAACAACAACAACAACAATAATAACTATAACAGTAAAACAAGGGCAACAAAAGGGAATAAATAAATAAATAATAAATTTTTAAAAATAAATAAATAAAAGTCTGTAATCTTGCATAAAGTGTCATATACTCATTATTTTTGCAGTTTTCTTTTCTGTCTTAGGACAATTTCTAAATGTTCATCCTAGCAAGTATACAAAAAAGATCTGCAACATTCTCCCACCTAAAAATACGCCCCCCCCAAATTGCAGTGAATATTCTCCAACTGTTGAAAACAAACTACTAATTAAAAAAAAAAGACCCAATTTCACCCTTCCCCATTTTCACATCATATTGAGTATTCACTTTATGAAGCATTTTAAATGTAATATAATGAAATGTAATTACAAATGCTAAAATGTGTGGTCTGGGAGGTGGTGCAGTGGATAAAACATTGGTCTCTCAAGCATGAGTCCTGAGTTCAATCCCTGACAGCACATGTACCAGAGTGATGTCTGGTTCTTTCTCTCTCTCCTATCCCTCTCATTAATAAATAAATAAAATATTTAAAAAATTTTAAAACAATACTAAAATATATACATACAATGAGTAACATGATTTATAAAGAGTAATAAACTGTAGAACGCCTGAAAATTTTTGCACTATTAAAATAATGATCTAGCTTGTGAACTTTCAAGAATATAGCTGGGCAGAAACATGGCTTAAACCTAAAACTTTTTAATGGAAGTATAAAATAGAACACAAATCAATTCACTCTTTTCTCAACCAAATTTGAATATACAACACTGAGGAAGGAAAAAACAAAGTTTATTCCCCATTAGAAGCCTTGCCATGCCTAAGACTCCAGTTCAAGCCCCAGTATCTATAACACCAAAGGGAAGCTCTGGTACAGTGGGGGTATTCCTTTTCTCTGTTTCTCTTTATCTCTAGAGACAGTAGTGAAAACATGAGCATAGCGAAAATATGCATAATAATTATCAGCTTTAGATATACCTACTACTTCACTTCAAACATAAAAGCAATGTGAAGGGGCTAGGTGGTGGGGAAACTGGTTGAGCACACATGTTAAAATGCACAAGGTTCTAGGTTGGAGCCCCTGGTCTCCACCTGCAGGGGAAAGGCTTTGCAAGTCGTGAAGCAGGGCTGCAGGTGTCTCTCTATCTCTCTTCCTCTATATTTCCCCCTTCCCTCTCAATTTTTGGCTGTCTCTATCCAATAAGTAAAGATAATAAAAAAAAACATTAAAGAAAAAGAGAGAGAGAGAGAGAGCCCCATGTTGAAGTTCAGCCCACAGTATATTGGGGGAAGTGCTATGGGATCCTTCCTTCTCTCTGTTTGTGTCTTTGGCTCTCTTATCTGCAAAAGTCATCTCTGAGCAGTGAAATCTAGGCTATAAGAAAAACAAAAAAGAACAGTTTTATAAATGAGAACTATATGTAATTAATTTTTATCACAAGGAACTTACCACTCTGAGTGGATTTTTTTTTTTTTTCATATGGAGAGGGAGAAAGAGAGAAAATACCAACATACCAAAGTTTTTACCAGTGCAGTGGGGACTGGGTTCTTACCTTAGTAATACATATGAAAAATCCAGTAAACAATCCAGGAGAGCCATTTTGCTGACCCTGTGTCTACTTTTTAACAAAACATATTGGGACTGGTAACATTTTCAAATGAGATATGATATGATATGATATGATAAGAGGATATTTACTTTATTTGCCTTTCATAATTTCCTTTGTATTCATTAAAGTAACCAATGTTTGGTTATGCAAACAACTTTCATGCCTGAGACTCTGAAGTTCAGATTTAGTCCCCTGTACCATCATTAGCCAGAGCTGAGCACTGTTCTGGAAGAAAAGAAAGAAAGAAAGAAAGAAAGAAAGAAAGAAAGAAAGAAAGAAAGAAAGAAAGAAAGAAAGAAAGACAGGAAGGAAGGAAGGAAGGAAGGAAGGAAGGAAGGAAGGAAGGAAGGAAGGAAGGAAGGAAAAAGAAGGTGGGAAGAGGGAAGGGAAAGGGAAATGGAGGGGAGGGTAAGGGAAGGGATGGGGAGGTGAAGGGAGGGAAATAAAGGAGTGGGGAGGGAAAGGTAAGGGAGGGGAGGGGGAAGGGGAAGAGGAAGAGGAAGAGGAAGGGGAAGGGGAAGGGGAAGGGGAAAGGGAGAAGGACAGAGGGGCAGTGACTTTCCCAGTAGATCATGTACAAGGATCTGAGTTTGAGCCCCTAGTCCTTATTTCTGGAATTTTTGGAGCAGTGCTGCATATATCTTTCTGTCCCTCCTCTCTCCTTTGTCTCTGTTACTCAACTTGTGTAAAAAAAAAAAAAAAAAGAAAGAAAGAAAAAGAAAAAAAGAGAAGAAAAAAATGGAAGTAGAAAAAGAAGATGAAAAGAAAGAAAAAATGGGGAAAGCCATTGGGAAGTATGTTGGAGTAGTGCAGGCACAAAGCCCCAGCAATAGGCCTGTGACAAAAAAATAATGAACCAATGTCTTTGTTTAGGATTATGATAATATGGACCTTAGGAAATAACTTAAAATATGTTTAATCTAAGTAGACCATTTTTATCCTCCAAGATATATAAGTCCATATAATAAAATTATGATATAAAATAAAAGGAGTTTCTATTATGAATAGTGTGGTTTTATTCTTTCTGTAAAAGATAAAAAATTATTTTCAATCATATTTACTAATGTATGTCTTGTGGATAAAATATTTCTGTATATAGAAAAATACACACACAGATCTTAGGAAAATTTGTACTAGAAATAAAATATTTCAAAGAGGTGTTTTCCAGGCTATGTTATAAGAAAAAAAAATAATAACCATAGCTAATAGGAAATTTCAATTGGTAGTCTTTTAATAAATAAATAAATAACCAGATGGTCCTATTGAATAACCGAGGCTTGAAAATCACTGAGGGTGAGTATCTGAGAGCTCTTTTTCCTCACTACCTAGGAGGTGGGAAGTTTTTAAAGTGACTTTCTTTGAGATGCCATTGTAATTAGTCACTCCTTTTTAGGTCAACAGTGACTTGGCTGTATATACCCTGAGGGTACTAAGTCTTCTCAGAGACCTAATATTAATAGAATAGGAATAGAACTATTGAGAGAGGTTAGAAGGACCTGTTCTTCCTCAAATATCTGGGATGTAACAAAAAAAAATCTGTAGATGCAACTCTTAAAAACCTTTGGAAAAAAAAAATTTTATTTTTGCCTCCAGGGTTATTGCTGGGGCTCAGTGCCTGCACCATGAATCCACTGCTCCTGGAGGTCATTTTTTTCCCACTTTTGTTGCTGTTGTTGTAGCCTTGTTGTGGTTATCATTGTTGTTGATATTGTTTGTTGTTGAATAGGACAGAGAGAAATCAAGAGTGGAGGGGAAGACAAAGAGGGGGAGAGAAAGATAGACACCTGCAGACCTGCTTCACCACCTGTGAAGCAACTCCCCTGCAGGTGGGGAGCCTGGGGCTCAAACCAAGAACCTTAGGCCGGTCCTTGCGCTTTGTGCCACATGCGCTTAACCTGCTGCGCTACCACCCGAAGCCCCTGAAAATCTTAATGTGCTGAACGCTGATGATAAATGAAGTGGAATCATACTAATTGGCATTTACATTTGATTGTTTGTATTATTTGATTTCCTCTCATGAAACCCTTCAGAATTCACAGAGTCCTAACAAGGTGGTTAGAGATAAACACAATCTTGCATTGAATGTGAATTTGTCAGTAAGAAAATCAGTGTAGTGGTGGTTGAAAGTTATATCTGTGCTTTGGAAAAGTTCATCTGAACCCAAGTTCCATTTCTTAGTAGCTGCACAACACTGTTCAAGTCCGTAAACACTGTTTTTACATTTATCAATGTGAATATAAAAGGTACCTAATTCCATTGAGTTATAGACTATTATTATGGGTACAAATTCATTGAGGTATTCAACTAATTGCTAACTAGCAGCAGCAGACTACCTGAAATTATTCTGCTTCTAATTCAGTCCAAAAATGAAGCACTTAATAGAAATGTACATGAAAGATAAACCTATTATTTTACTTCTCTTCCATAACACCTCTTAAAGCTTTATTAAATTAGCTGAAACTTAAGCACGGGATACATATCCTAATTATTTGGAGGAAAAATAAAATCCTATTCATTATTCTATGCCTTGAACAATTAACTTGATTTTTACACTTAAATATTCTTTTTTTACCAAACAAAATAATCAATATGCTGCTACTTTTACTGTGTAAAACCAACCACAATGTTCTTTAAAAAAATGTTCAGAATAAAACCACTTGGTTTTTGTTACACTTTGAAAGACAAGTCAAAAAGTAAATCAAGAAGAAGCAAATCTAAAAGCAGTACTTAAGTGGGATCTAGTCTTTGAAACCAGTTTCTTATTAATCACAGTGCTGACCTTTTCATTAAGGGGCACTTGTTGGAGTCATTGACAAGGTTACAGCATTCATATGTGTGAACTGTACTCTGTGGTATTCATGTACTGGGAAGACATAGTGAAATTAGATTCTCTCCCTGTAGGGGGTAGACATTGACCGCTATTCAATGCCAACAATTGTCAGTTAAAGTATTTCATGAAGAATGACTTTTAAACTGCATTTACTACACCATCAGTAATGTCAAATGCAATTCTTAAAGAAATATATTTAACTAGCAGTAATTAATTAAACCTCTCATAGCAGCAACTTTATCCAAGCTAAATCATTTCTGAATATACACAAAGGGCTCATCAGAATTCAACCGTCATGGCTTTTAAGCCATCAGTTTCAATGATGACCATCTATAACAGTTAGAAAACAAAAAACAAAACATTGGCCAGCAGGGAATTATTCAAAATGCAACAGCATTTTACATAACTTTGACTGCTTCTGTGCAATGTGCAAATATATGTGCATATATATATATATACATATATATACATACATATATATATTCTTTGGAGATGACAATGCATTCCAAATTAATTTTTAAATAAAAAAATGTCTAGATTACAGATACATTGAACTTGCTGACATTTTTATTACATGGTTTTAAAATATTATCATCTTTTTGTACTATGTGATGAACTGATTTTTATAAACTATAAGTGGAATCTCTGTCAAGGCATATGTCCTATGTATTTATTTCTTACATGAAACATCATACAGCTGAACAGCAAACACATTCTTTCACATTGGATGACATTCTAGCTAAAAAAAAATCCACCACAGTTAGCTTGTTAACACAACTTGTGATATATGTTGCAGTAGTAAAAATGATTCCCCATAGCCAAGTAAAATATCGGAGTAGAGGGTTCAAGGAACAGAACTGTACTTAGATCAAATCTGAACTTCCAGTTCAAACATAGTTTAATGGTAAATCTAAAGTAGTAAATGCAAAGTAAACCCAATGTGAAGGCTGCTTTATACCAAGCATGAAAGACTAAAAAGTCAAAGCTGAGATTTCCTACACTTGGTTTTAATATCTTTTCTTAAGCTATTAGACACTGTTGTTGGTTGTTTGTTTTAAAAACTTCATTATCATTGCTGCTAAAACATGGTTCTACCTTATGAGTTTTCAGGATCACTTGTTTTATAAAAGTCATAGCTTCAAAACAGATTTGTTAAGCAAAAATTACGAACACTTCGCATTAATCTGTGTATAATGATGTAATGATTCAGCTATGAGTAAAAGTTGAAATCCATTTTTAAGAGTATCTGCATCTCAAAGAAATTTTTTCTATTCTCAGAACAATGACAAAACACTTGCTACCATCATTTTTGACAGTAATAAAGGATATTCTACCCAGAAATCGCGGGTAGTATACCAGCCTACAGGATTGAATTAGCAATATTATTAACACCACATTTGGGTTCTGAGACCTTCTGAATGGGAAGTCACTCACAAAGTGTTTAAGCTTCAGTGACAGTGCCAAGACACTGTGCAAAATGAAACCAGAGGAAATCCACAGGGTTAAGAACACAGGCTTTTTGCTGGTTCACTTTTGCACAGTCTTTAGAGGATTCCCTGAGAGTAAACACCTTAATTAATTGTCAAGTAAAAAGAAGGAAAGATAAAGTTTCCACTTACTGCAGTCGGTGTCCTTTGTCCACACACTTCTGCAGCCTTTACCTAGCTCCAGGTTGCCCTCCGGATTAGGCATAAATGTGAGCGGCAAGAAGCATGCTGACTTTGTAAGTGTACAAGGAGTAGCCCATCGCACTGCTGCTAGAGAACCAGTCAGGACAAAGTGCTAAACTTCAGCATAAGAGCACAGCATCTATTTCCCCTGAGGCTCTACCATTTCACCTACACCTGGGCGGATCTATCAAGCTTCATCTCTATTAGAGCTATTTGACTCTGGTTTAAAAAGGAGGAGGAGAGAGAGAGAAAGAGGCGGGGGGGGCTTGCCGTTGTCACACTTGTTTCCTATTAAAGAGCCTTACGGTGGATTGAGTAATTGTGTACGAAGGTAGTCTGGCTGGCAGATGTGTACAGCCCCAGTGGAGCACTAGATTCAAGGCAGATGGGTTGTACCAGGGCGCAAACAACATTGAGAGAGAGCGAGGCGTGATTAAAACAGCAGGCCTCTGTTTTATAGTTCTGGAAGTGGGGTAGCATTAATGCTCCTGGGAACCAGAGATCCCCAAATGGTATTGCTCTATGGCAAGGAAAACAATAAATCCAATAAAAATTAAAAAAAAAAAAGGAAAGATGTTCAAGCTACATAAGTTATAGAGATATTTATAATATTCACTTTAAGTATTAATGGAAGATTAAATGAAGTACCCTCCCCTTAGCTCCTGAATGAATTTAATTAAACTACTCAATCATGGGTCATAGTGGGTTACTGATAGTGTTAACGTGATGGATTTGAAACAGATCCCTCACTCTGCTACATAAGCCAGGGTTATCTTTTTAATCTGAATTTTGCTTTAAGGAGATTTACACTGTCAGGCAGACTGACATTCTGCAATTGTGCATTTAAAAAAAAACTGTGGGTGAAGTTGGTTGTTAGTATAAAATGTTCTCTGTAGATTATTTCTGAATACTGTATATTATCTCATACACATAAAACTGTGGAAACTTTAGAATTTTCTAATCACTTTTAGAATTTTCTACATCACTTTTTTTTGACAATCAGAAATATTTAAGTAATCAGAATCAGTACGATTAACTTTAAGTATCTTTAAGTATTTAACTTTAAACAGATAATATCTTATCTGTTTCCTTATGTGATTAAGAGCTATTTTCTCATGTTAAAGGCACACAACTACTGTCATTAGTACTATGATTGTAATAGTTGAATAGTTTCTATATGTCAGATACTGGGTGGAGAAATTTGCATGCTTCATCTCTTTTGAGTATTTCAAGGACAATATATTTTTTCTCCTCTTCAAGAGAGTAAGATAGGTTACTTTGTCCAAGGTCACACATTTGCTATGATTTGAAACAGGATTCCATTATCTCTTACTTGATACTCCTCACTTTTCACTGTGTCATATGGTCCATATGCAAACTAATTGTTTTTCTTGAGCAAAATAAAGTCTATATAATGGATCTTGGTTTTTACAAGAAATCCTAAAATAAACTCTTACTTTTCTGAGTTGTTTTAATTTAGGGCTAATGACTCTAACTTTGTGTGTCCACACAGGCAGCTTGAAAATGTAATTCAGTTCATTGACAGTAGTTTTACTAAGTGTTCTAGGAACTAATGATGTTAAGTAACACATATGAAAATATTTTTAAAAATAATTGATAGTCACACCTTCTTATAATTAAATATTTTGAGGAAATGTATGTAAATACTCCATGTTGGCTTGTGGAAAAATCACTAGAGGAAAAGAGGAGTACTTATTTAAATGAGTCAAAGCCCATTATTTGGTCAGCAATTCTTTTTTTTTAAATGTTTTTATTATCTTTATTTATTTATTGGATAGATAGAGAAAGTCAGAAATCAAGAGGGAAGGGAGGGAAAGAGAGGGTGAAAGACAGAGAGACACCTGCAGCATTGCTTCACCACTTGTGAAGCTCTCCCCCTGCAGGTGGGGACCGGGTGATCGAACATGGGTCCTTACGCATTGTAACGTGTGCTCAACCAAGTGTGCCACCACCCAGCCCCATGATTAGCAATTCTTTACTACTTCACATTTCATATTTCCCTATGAATGTTTGCTTTATTTTTTCTAACAGAAGATTATTTCTATTAATACTGAAATAATGTTATTCAGTACATATGTACACATTGCCAAAATTAATAAACACTGTTACATCAATTCTAGAAAACAGACAGAAAAGATAAGTTATAATTTGATGATAATTTTATTTAGACAATAAGGTATGCTTAACTAAAATTGAAATAGATAAATTAAATAGTACTGATATTTTAAATAATAGCAAAGTTCTATGACAAAAGCCACTGATTTAGCTGTTTATTATCCTATGACTTTTAATAATAAAACACATGAAATCAATTAGCTGAAGTGTTCTCCCTTTAATTTTATGCAAAATAAGAAAATATGGATTAATATACTTTGAAATGTAATAATTAACTTAAAGATGGTATTGAAAAGTGAAAATGGAGGAATAAAAGTATGCTAAAATGAGATCTGAGGACTAAGAAAAAGAAACATAGTAGTGATAGTAATACTGGAGGACAAACTGGTTGTAATTTAATTATCATCAAGGAGTCATTTAGTCCTTCTTGAAGAGGACTAAATGGTCTGTGTATAGCTACAATATGAAAATACCTTTTTAAAAAAATGTCGAGTTATTTTATAGCATGTTTTGTGTGTGAGTGAATGTGTATGCTTCATTGTTTATGTATGTCAAAAACATTACATCCATACACTGATATTCAAGTTATATATAGAATTTATGCTACTGGGGGAGTGCAAAATAACCTGTAGAAATATTGTGCAAGGCAGCAATTAATCTTAATTTTCTTTGATTAGATCTGAATAAATTCCGTTAAAGTTCATCCATAACAGTCTGAAATCTCTTTTGTGAACATCAGGCAGACTTTAGCATTTTCAGTTTTCAAAAATATTCAATGGATAAATATACAAAGCTTCTGCATTTTCATGGTTTCACATAAAATACCATGAATATTTTTATTGTAAGTTTTTTCTAGCTTGGCTGGAAATGGGGCTTATTGGAAACATCCCAGAAAACAATATCTTGGGGAGTTTCCGGTCTAATGTATACACTAAACTTTGGATAAGATTTGTAGAAACACGCAGACTATATTTTGATTTATTTCTAAGTTTATTTATAGCGATCATACAAGCTTATGCTCAAGAGTCCTTTATACCAAATGGTATCTAATTTATTAACTAATTATCCAGTTTGTACTATTCACTTTTTTCATTCAGGAAGTAGAGAATTAGATTTTTTCAGCTACTCAAGATCTAGCTTACTTATGACATGACCGATTTAATTTCTTTCTGCCTTTCTTATAAAAAATATTTATTTATTTATTGGATAGAGAAATTGAGAATGAAAAAGGAGATGGAGATGGAAAGAGACAGAGAGACACTAGCAGCCCTACCTCACCACTCATGAAGCTTTCCCTTCACCTTCCCTTTTATTTATTTATTTGTTTGTTTATTTATTTAGAGACTGAGAAGCACAAAAAGAGCAAGAGACCACAGTGCTAAAGGTTCCTTCAGTGTGGTGAGGTTTAGGCTTGAACTTGGGTCACAGGCAGCATAGCACACTACCCAAGTGACCTTAGTCACTGGCTCATTATAGCTGATTTCTCTCCCCACCCCCACCTCAATCTCTTCTTTCTTTTAACTGTCACCAGGGTTATAGCTGGGACTCCATTCCAACACTACCAACCCTCGGCTCTAGGTGGCCTTTTTTTTTTTACTTTATTATTTATTTATTTATTTATTTATTTAAGAAAGGAGACATTAAGAAAACCATAGAATAAGAGGGGTACAATTCCACACAATTCCCATAACCCGATCTCCACATCACACCCCCTCCCCTGATAGCCTTCCCATTCTCTATCTCTCTGGGAGTATGGATCCAGGGCTGTTGTGGGTTTCAGTGGGGTTGTCTGTCCAGGGAAGTCTGGTCAGCATCCGGAACCTCGTGGCTGAAAAGAGAGTTAACATACAAAGCCAAACAAATTGAACAATCATGGACCTAAAGACTAGAATAGTGCAGATGAAGTGTTGGGGGTATTCCCTGCATGCTCTTGTGTACTTCTGTTTTCAGGTATATATTTTTCCCCTAGTTTATGGGCATGGGTGAACCTATGCTCTATCTCAGGGGTTTTATTTGACAGGACAGAGAGAAATTGAGAGGGAAAGGGAGAGAGGGAGAGAGGGTGAAAGCTAAACACCGGTATACCTCCTTTATTGCTTATGAAGTATCTTCATGTAAGTGGGGAGCAGTGCCCTGAACCCAGACCCCTGTGCATGGTGATATGGGTGCGATTAACTCAGTGACCTGCTATTGACCCCTTGGTTCAACACTTAAAGTAAATGCACTTTCTACAAACATTGTCAAAAATATTTTAATTATTTCTACTTGTCTAACCCATTATTTCAATTTTAGGTTTATTAGTTTAAGGATATAAAATACTAGGAGTTCAATAAAGCTTCAGATCTACTGTCTTATATTTTATCTTTTTACAAAGGTGTGCTTTAAGTAGCTACAACTAAGGAAAAGAGGAGACAAAATGTTGTTTGTTTCTGTTTATTTATCATTACCTGAAGATGTGACTAAAATGTTTTATTTTGGTTGTTCATCATTTCTAAAACATATTATCCAAAAAGCAGAAAAATAACAATGTATGCCAAAACAGTGACTATCCTATAACTTTATATTATTTTTTATTTTTTTATTTATTATTTTTTTATTTAAGAAAGGATTAATTAACAAAACCATAGGGTAGGAGGGGTACAATTCCATACAATTCCCACCACCCAATCTCCATTTCCCACCCCCTCCCCTGATAGCTTTCCCATTCTCTATCCCTCTGGGAGCATGGACCCAGGGTCATTGTGGGTTGCAGAAGGTAGAAGGTCTGGCTTCTGTAATTGCTTCCCCGCTGAACATGGACGTTGACTGGTCGGTCCATACTCCCAATCTGCCTCTCTCTTTCCCTAGTAGGGTGGGTCTCTGGGGAAGCAGAGCTCCAGGACACATTGGTGGGGTCTTCAGTCTAGGGAAGCCTGGCCTGCATCCTGATGACATCTGGAACCTGGTGACTGAAAAGAGAGTTAACATACGAAGCCAAACAAATTGTTGAGCAATCATGGACCCAAAGCTTGGAATAGTGGAGAGGAAATGTTAGGGGGGTACTCACTGCAAACTCTAGTGCACTTCTGCTTTCAGGCATATAGTTTGCAGTAGTTTACGGATACGTGTGAACATATGTTCTCTCTCACAGAAACTGGTGTATATTTAGGTTTTGGGACTTTGTTAGAAAGTGAACCACCTGAGATGGAATTAGAGTATACTATGAAAGGAAAGGTCTCACCCGAGTAATGAAGCTGAAGGGTTGTCATTCCACACGTGAAGTCTCTGGACACAGTCTGAAGTGAAGCATGTTGAGGTGGCAATCGTTGTGTTGGTTAGGTTGTGATCAGCAGATGCAATATTATTTGATATGGATTGGGAGAGGCATGCGGGAAAGTGGGCCCTATCCAAGGGTTCCAGGACTGGGGAAAGTAGAGGCTCTATAGTGGAGAAGTGAGGTTCCTGCTGTCTTAGGGTTCAAAAAGACAATCAAAAGTTAATGTTATCATCACATTGTTTGGTAATTGGGTTACTTTGAAAAGTCCTTTTGTTAGGGTTTGCTGTTCAGTACCCAGTATCTTGTATATAGCTGTGCTATTGGTTGCTTCTGATCTACTTGGTCTAGGCTTTTGAGAGAGTCTGCATATCAATTACACAGCCTATATATTGAAAAGATTCAGTTTGTGTTTTGAAAAACTTCGAGACATACAATTAATTTCCCCCTCTCGTATTAATTAACTAGTGATTTATATGACTACATTCTACTAGGAGTGTACATAAACACCATTCCCACCACCAAAAGACTGTGACCCATCCCTCCCACCCACTCCCACCCCCCACTGGCCCAGGAAGCTGCATGTCTACCCCTCACCACAGGGTTTTTACTTTGGTGCCCTACTTACAATTTGGTCAGGTCCTGCTTTTAGTTTCTCTTTCAGATCTTCTTTCTCAACTTCTGTTGATGAGTGGGATCATCCCATACTCATCTTTATCTTTCTGACTTAGCTCACTTAACATATCTTACTAGCACAGGAAAACAGTAAGATAGAACCGTACAGTCTAGAGCAGAGGAAATTTTCTATGATATTTTTTTAAAAGATTGCCTGAGGCAGAGGGGGTGGTAACGCATCAGGTTAAGCACACAGTGCAAAGCACAAGGATCAGGGCAGGAGCCAACTGTCTGGACCCACCACGTGGGGCGTGGTTGCTTCGCAAGCAGTGAAGCAGGTCTGTAGGTGTCTATCTTTCTCCTCCTCTGTGTCTTCCCCATCTCTCTCAGTTTCTCGAGGTCTTACTCTACAGGAACAACAGCAGCAACAACAGTGGGAAAAGATGGTTGCCAGGAGCAAGAGCAGGAACAGGAGCAGGAGCAGGAGCAGTGGATTCATGGTGCAGGCACCAAAGGAACCCCAGGGATAGATAATCCTGGAGGCAGAAAAAAAAAAGGCTTCACTCATACTTGGAACTTTAGAAACAAGGATAGAAAGATAAAGCACAAGACCACACAAAGCATGGACTTGGTCTGGTGTATTGCACAGAAGCAGAAGACTGGGGGAGAAAGGGATAGTGGGGGGGGGGGGAATTGGGGGTTTTGAACGCATAATGATGGGACTTGTAGGTTTTAGGTGAGACTATTTGCAAAGTCCTATCATGAGAATTTATATGATACTTCTAAGTGTTTAGCATGATTAAAATGTCTTAGTATGCTTTGAGATGATTAAGTAAAAAATATTAGCAAAAAGCAGCACAGTTCTTTAGTTCTCTGAAATAATTTAAACACTGACCTACATTTCTCTTTTCCTCATCAGTTTTCTTTTCACAGAGAGATCCCAGATCTTTTGCTTTCCTGCAATATACCACACTCCATTCAAGTTTCACCTCATGTTTTCTGTTGTTTTTTTTCCCCCCTTATTTCCACCTATAAGTGAGATCAGCCAGTATTCGTCCTGCTTTGGCTTTTCTTTCAGGATTAATCCAAGATGCAGCAAAAGGAAGACTTCATCATTTTCAACAACTGAGTAGTATTCCATTGCATACATATACAACTTCCTTATTCTTTTTAATACTACTATAAATTTTATTGAAAATATATGACATTTTAAGAAAAAATGTTAAATATATTAAAAAGCTTCAAATAATTTTAACTTCATCATCTCTTATTTCTTCTCTTTTATTAGACTCAGTGCCTATCACTAATTTGCTCTTTAAGTTATTATATGAGGAAAACAAATGATGTTTAAAAGCTTTGAAATCTGTTGTAATTCCATGTGTTTATTCCTTAGTTGCCTTTGTCAAGGTGTTAATTCTCCTAATAAATATTTAATGTGAAGTCTTCAAGTTTTCAGCTATGAATTCTATAGTTTGAGGTAAAGTATTCAAGTCTTTAATCTACTTTAAACTAATTTTAATGTATGACATTAAATGAAGGCTGTTTCATTTTTCTGTATGTTGCGGTTCAGTTTTACAGACATTTATTGAATAGGCTTACATTTGCCATTGAATGGTTTAGACTCCTTTATCATACTTTAAATGTCTAGATATATGTTGATTTCTATTCAGTGACATTGTCCTAATTGCCTGGTTTTGTTCCAATATCTTCCATACTATTTGTAGAATGTGGTAACTGGCATATTAGTCTTTGTCTTTTTTTTTTCTCTCAGAACTGCCTAGGCACTTTGTAATTTTTGTTGTTTTACACAAATTTTAGGGTTAATTTATTTATTAAGTTTCTTGAAATATGGTATTGGGATTTTTATAGGTATTGCACCTCATCTATAGGCTAATTTAGGGAGGAGTTCCACTTTTACAATAATTATCCTTCTAGTCTATGAACACAGGATGTAGATATTCTTCCATTTGCTTGTATATTGCTCTGTCTCTTTTAGCAGTGCCCAATAGTTTTCCTTGTAGAGATATTTAACCTCATTTGTTGTTGGTGGTGGTGGTGGTGAAAAAGGAAATCTAGCAATTGGGAGTCAATATCTGTACATCACATATCTGACAAAAGATTGACTTAAAAATGTATATTGAAAGCAGAGCTCAAGAACAATAAAATTCAAGCAACCCAATAAAAAAATGGACAAAAAAATCTGATTAGACTTTTCTTTAAAGAAGGTATAAAGATTTTGGCAATATGCGCTGGGGAGATAGAAGAATGATTATGTAAATATGCATAAAGACTTCCATGCTTGAGGCACCAGGTTCAGTCCCCAGAAGCATCTTAAGGTAGACCTATGCAGCACTGTTAAAAACAGACAGACCAGCAAAATAAAACCAAGAGGACAACATAAAATTAGCCCATAGTCACATGAAATGTGAAACATCATTTGTCACTAAGGAAATTTTTTTTAATCTTTTTTTGCCTCCAGGGTTATTGCTGGGACTCAGTGCCCGTACTATGAATCCACTGCTCCTGAAGGCTATTTTTCCCCCTTTTGTTGCGCTTGTTGTTTATCATTGTTATTGCTATCGTTGTTGTATAGGACAGAGAGAAATCAAGAGAGGAGGGGAAGACCGAAAGGGGGAGAGAAAGGCAACTGCACACCTGCTTCACCATCTGTGAAGTGACCCCCCTTGCAGGTGGAGCAACGAGGGCCTCCAACCGGGATGCTTCCTGGTTCTTGCACTTTGCGCCATGTGCACTTAACCTGTTGCGCTATTGCCTGGCCCCACTAGAGAAATTCTTATATATACATTAAAAAAAAAAAAAGAATGCGATACCATCTTATACCTGAAGGGATAGCAGAAAGAGAAAAAGAGAGAAAACAAGAAAGACAGAAAAAGAAAGAAAGAAAGAAGGAAAGGAAAGAAAGAAGAGAAAAAAGAGAAGAAAGAGAGAAAGAAAGGTTGAAGTGTTAGTGAGGATGTGGAGAAGAACTCTAACACACTTCTGGCAAAAATATAAACTTGTGTGGCCCCTTTCCAAAACACTATGAAGAATCCTTAAGCAAATGGTAATACATTATGATCCTGCAATATCACTACGAAGCATATGTCTCAAAAGTTTGAAAAAACTAATTTGAAAGAATATGTGCACCTGTATACATGGCTGCACTTTCCATAGTAACCAATATATGGAAGCAACCTAAGTATTTATTGAAAGATAACTGGATACATAAGTTATGGAGCATATATTAAATAGAATACTCTTCTGCAATTGTAAAACATGGTACTGTATTATTTGGAACAAAATGGATGGAACTGGAGGTGAGTATGCTAACTAAAATAAACAAAGAAGTGAAAGACAACTATGTATAGGTTTGTTCATATGTAGAATACAGATAACTACAGCAAAGGAACTTGTACAAACAACAATAAGATGCCTTTTAGACTTTGTGAGACCTATGGTGTTTATTAGTAGAGTGTGATCACAGAACATTATTGTTCGCTGTGGCGATTTACATACATTTAATCTTTTTTGTACAGATTAATATCCTAATGAGTTATTGAAATAAGCAAGAAAAATGAGAAAAAGACAATGACTTTTAAATCTGTATTTTCTGCACTGGTATTGTTGGAAAAAATTTTAAACGCATTTCCATATTTCAAGGACATTTCTATAAGTTTGCATAAAAAGAATTTTTCCCCTATCACTAAGATTTAAAACTTGTCACAAGATTTGGTGGAAGTTTACTGCAGCATGTTTTGATTATATATATTTAGACATTATTTTTTAAAGAAGACTGTAGGAATCTGAAAAACTAAAGCAAATGCTAAAGATCCGCTAGGCAGGAAGTATCAGAGGAGTGAAAGCTGGTTTTCATTGTTCAAATAATCATTCTACAATACTTTAACATTTCACAGTGGCATGTTACATGTGCCTTTTTTATTTATGTGATGGAGAGTACAAGGCAGCACAACCTATTTAGTAAATCCAGATTTTTGTAGGGGAATAATCATGAACAAATCTTTATTACAGCATGAGCTCTAAGCCATTCATTAATTAATAAGCTTTTTCAAATAAAATTTATAGGAATTCCATGTATGTTTCTTCACATCTTTGCTTTAGCAATAAAATTTTGTATTAAAAATGGATTGTTTGACAGGAGAGGACTCTCAAGACATGAAAGCACTGTAATTGCATGTCTGATGGAAATTTATTATTTTGTGATTTTTATAAATGAATTCAAAACAGTGATGATGATGATGATTACCAGGGTTCCACTTCAGTAAAAGCTGGATTTTTCAGATAGACAAACAGAGAGAGAGCATAGTATCAAATCTTGCATTAATGTTCTAGTGGGATGGGTACTCACAGAAAAGCAGGCCTGCTATCCAGGTGAGCTATTATACCATAACATTCAATATTTTTGAAACTCTGCCTTGAGTATTAGATAAAATACTTTCAGCTCAGGCATGTGTTCTGCTTTGCATGTGCACAACAGAGAGGCTACCACCCCCCACTGTCTCACCCATCAAAGGCACTTGTCAATGAGAGGCTGTGTGTGCTCCCGGATAACTTTTCATTGTGTCAGACACCAGGACTCCTCCATGTTTCACCCCTTTTGAAGACGATTCCTTGGCTCCTTCTCTGGGTGGCTCACACAACTGTTTCCCAAGGGCCACTAAGTCAACCTTAAGTCCTCCTGCATTTTCCTTGTTTGGCGATCATAAGAGGCTGCCATAGGGACAATAGTTGTCTTTTAGCACAGATCTCTCTCTCTCTCTCTCTCTATATATATATATATATAGATAGATAGATAGACAGATTATATGCATGCTTCTGCCAGTATCATCTGGCCATTTGTATGGAGTATTTCTTCTCAAAATTATGAGGGGGTTGCCATTAATGTTGTTGTTATCAGAAGAGACTAGGGTTCTCTCTTCCTGTCTTCTGTTTAGTTGACTGAGATGTGTATATATGATGTGTGTGCGTAGTTGATAGGAGAGAAGAAAAGTAGAAGGGGAATTGCTGTGTTATGTCCTTTATGGTAGAAAGGGATGTTGATGATTGGTGTTGGAAGAACTGTGGAGTTAGTTTGGTTTCAAGGTGTGGAGTGTGTGCATCTGGAGGTGCAAGGAGAGCTTAGGAAAAGGTTTTGGGGCTTCGTAGGTGAAGGGATGGGGGATTTCTACCTGTCTTGTTCTATCCTGTGGCATGCAGGTCAATGAAAGTGGGAAATATAGATATTGTTTGGTCCTTTTGGAGATAAGTTGTAGAAAGGGAGGAAAGAGGGCAAGAGTGAGATGGCTAAGCGCAAAGACATGAAAGTCTTTTACTTTGGTGCAATATACCAAACCCAGTCCAAGTTTTGCTTTGTGTTTTCTTATTTTCCAATATTTTCTCAATATTTCTCTTTCTAAAATCTACCTATGGAGAAGTTGGTGTAGAGTGATGAAATTGTTCTTGTATAAGGCCCTAATAATGCCAAAAATAAACGTTTTATAAAACATTCCATTTTGTTTTAAACACCAATATTTGGCACCCACCACCAAGGATTCCTTAATTGTTGACTTGACCAAGGCAATCTATAAAAAAAAAAAACCTTTTGCCTATAGAAATAATGTAAATCTCATATAGCCAATCACCAAAGACTTTTTCCAGTTAACTTTGAAATTCTTGTTTTGGGTACACAGTCTCTATTTTAAGTGTGACTGGTAAATTTATGGAAGTATTTCAGTAAACCAAGGAACCCAGGATAAATATGCCTTAATACTACCCAGTTCTTCTAACTCCCTACCAGTCCCCTCCTTAGTTCTTGAAATCTCTGATCCTTGTTGCTTCTCAGAAGCAATCTGCAATCTATAAAATTAGTAGAACGCCTATTGAATTCCCAATGACATAATTTGAGGAAATTAAACAGCTTATTCAAGAATTTATGTGGAACTTTAAAATAGCAAAAGCCTTACTAAGGAAAAAGAGGGAAAATGATGGGGTATGTAGGGATAATTTGAAAAAGTGGGATATGTAGGGATGGTTTGTTCTTTGCCGAGATATGGCGTGGGAAGGGAAGAAAGAAGGCAAGAGTGAGATGAAGAAGGGAAAACATCTGAAAGATGTGATTAGAAGTAGGAAGTGGGTCCTTGCAGGTTTTCATAATTATGGAAAGAAGCTAAGGTTAATAGAAACCTTGCCTCCCACCACCATAAGCCAGAGCTAAGCAGTGTTCTGGTAAAAAAAAAAAAAAAAAAAAAATAGAAACCTTCCCCTGGCATGGCTGACGGCTATGGTTGAGTGGTTAAGTCACTGGATGTGAAGCTAGAGGCTTGTGATCAAATCCCTTGAGTTAGATGTCTCTACTCTCAGGTAAGTCTGATAAGAGAGACGGGGGACAGGGGGGATTCAGGTGGGATAAAATAGAAACAAGCCAAACAAAACTGAAAGAAACAAGAGCACAGAGGAAGAGACAGCAAGATTTTCTCCATTTCCATTGTACCTCCCATGTGTTGCTGAAACTCAAACCTGGGTCATGCACAGAGCAAAAGATGTATACAACCTGGCAAGCTACCTCCATAGTTCAAGTCTTTTCTTTTAAATGATTCTATGTTTAATGTCTTTGTTACCTTCACATATTGATTAAATATAAATATGGATCTTGTTGAACATTTATGCCTGTGACCTTGTGTGCTTTATCTTGTACAGTATTGGTTTTCAAGCACTTCTGTAGAGCCCTAGTCCCTAGGGAAAGATGGTAAGAGTCTAGGGGTATGGATCAAGATCAAGGGGAAGATAACCACAGGGCTCTAAACTCCAATTCCATCAGGGCCTAGAGAGAGGAAAGGAATAAAGAAGAACATTCAGAAGTAATAAATAGGTGTAGGTGTGACTTAGAAAGGAAGAGAAGGCAGGACCATAGGAAAAAATGGGCAAATATATTTAAATATAGACAGATAGCTATAGAAATAATAGTAAACCTATATCTGTGACCTTGGGAGATCTACTGTAGTTTTCAAGGGAGGGCATGAGGACACAGAACACTGGTTATGGGAACAGTATGGAATTACATCCCTGTTATCTTATAATTTTGTAAATCAATATTAAATCACTAATAAAAAAAGATAAAAAAAGAATCTATGTAGCTCACACACACACACATCTTTCTTGTGTGAATGTCACAAAAGCTTTCAAAGGAAATTATTCTATTCTAAAAAAGAGTATGTGCTTTAAATTATATATATATATATATATATATATATATATCACCAATCTTTGTCAAGAAGTCACCATATCAGATTGCTTTATTCAATGCCAACTGATGATTTTTTTGAAATCTAAAAAAATAGATTTGAATAAAAATAAATAATTAAATAAATAGATAGATAAAACTAGTTAGTCCGGTCGTTTGTGCAGACGGTTAAGCGCACGTAACGCGAGGCTCAAGGACCAGCATAAGGATCTCAGTTCAAGTCCCGGGTCCGAACCTGCGGTGGGGGGGGGTCACTTCACAAGTAGTGAAGCAGGTCTGCAGGTGTCTATCTTTCTCTCTTCCTCTCTGTTTTCCCCTCCTCTCTCCATTTCTCTCTGTCTTATCCAACAACAACAGCAATAACAACAATAATAGTAGCAACAACAATGATAAAACAACAAGGAAAACAAAAGAGAAAAAAAAATACTCTCTTCCACCTTCTATGAAGCCAACATCACCCTGATACCAAAAGCTGATAGGGACACAACAAAAAAGGAAAACTACAGACCAATATCTCTGATGAACATTGATGCCAAAATATTAAACAAGATCTTGGCCAACCAGATACAGCAGCACATCAAAAAGATTGTTCATCATAACCAAGTAGGATTAATCCCAGGAATGCAAGCCTGGTTCAACATCCGTAAGTCAATCAATGTCATTCACCACATCAATAAAAGCAAAGCCAAAAACCACATGATTATCTCAATAGATGCAGAGAAAACCTTTGACAAAATCCAACACCCATTCATGCTCAAAACTCTACAAAAAATGGGGATAGATGGGAAATTCCTCAAGATAGTGAAATCCATATATAGCAAACCAACAGCCAACATCATACTCAATGAACAGAAGCTGAAAGCATTCCCCCTCAGATCAGAGACTAGACAGGGCTGTCCACTGTCACCATTACTATTCAACATAGTATTGGAAGTTCTTGCCATAGCAATCAGGCAAGAGAAAGAAATCAAAGAAATACAGATTGGAAGGGAAGAAGCCAAGCTCTCACTATTTGAAGATGATATGATAGTATACATAGAAACACCTAAAGAATCCAGCAGAAAACTACTGGAAGTTATTAGGTGCCAGGCTACAAAATCAATGTACAAAAATCAGTGGCATTTCTTTATGCAAACACTAAATCTGAAGAAGAAGGCATCCAGAAATCACTCCCATTAACTGTTTCAGCAAAATCAATCAAATACCTAGGAATAAAGTTGACCAAAGAAGTGAAAGACTTGTACACTGAAATCTATGAGTTACTATTCAAGGAGATAGAAAATGAAATAAAGAAATGGAAAGACATCCCATGCTCATGGAATGGAAGAATAAATATCATCAAAATGAATATCTTCCCCTGAGCCATATACAAATTTAATGCAATACCCATCAAAGTTCCACCAAGCTTCTTTAAGGGAACAGAACAAAAACTACAATAATTTATCTGGAAATTGAAAACATCTGAGAATTGCCAAAACCATCTTGAGGAAAAGAAACAGAAACGGAGGCATCACACTACCAGATCTCAAACTATATTATAAAGCCATCATCATCAAAACAGCATGGTACTGGAACAAAAATAGGCACACAGACCACTGGAATAGAATTGAAAGCACAGAAATAAATCCCCACACCTACAGACATCTAATCTTTGATAAGGGGACCCAAAGCATTAAATGGAAGAAGGAGGCTCTCTTCAATAAATGGTGCTGGGAAAACTGGGTTGAAACATGCAGAAGAATGAAATTGAACCACTTTATCTCACGAGAAACAAAAATCAACTCCAAATGGATCAAAGACCTGGATGTTAGACCAAAAACAGTCAAATAGTTAGAGGAAAACATTGGTGAAACACTTTCCCACCTACACCTCAAGGACATCTTTGATATAAACCCAATTGCAAGAAAGACTAAAGTAGAAACAAACCAATGGGACTACATCAAACTGAAAAGCTTCTGCACAGCCAAAGAAACTGTCACACAAACAAATAGACCCCTCACAGAATGGGAGAAGATCTTCAAATGCCATACATCAGACAAGAAACTAATCACCAAAATATATAAAGAGCTCAGCAAACTTAGCACCAAAAAAGCAAATGACCCCATCCAAAAACGGGCAGAGGATATGAACAAAACATTCACCTGAAAGGAGATCCAAAAGGCTAACAAGCATATGAAAAACTGTTCTAGGTCACTGATTGTCAGAGAAATGCAAATTAAGACAACATTGAGATACCACATCACTCCTGTAAGAATGTCATACATCAAAAAGGACAGCAGCAACAAATGCTGGAGAGGCTGTGGGGACAGAGGAACCCTTTTACATTGCTGGTGGGAATGTAAATTGGTACAGCCTCTGTGGAGAGCAGTCTGGAAAACTCTCAGAAGGCTAGACATGGACCTTCCATATGATCCAGTAATTCCTCTCCTGGGGTTATACCCCAAGGACTGCATAACACCCAACCAAAAAGAGGTGTGTACTCCTATGTTCATAGCAGCGCAATTCATAATAGCTAAAACCTGGAAGCAACCCAGGTGCCCAACACCAGATGAGTGGCTGAGAAAGCTGTGGTATATATACACAATGGAATACTATGCTATCAAGAACAATGAACCCACCTTCTCTGACCCATCTTGGACAGAGCTAGAAGGAATTATGTTAAGTGAACTAAGTCAGAAAGATAAAGATGAGTATGGGATGATCCCACTCATCAACAGAAGTTGAGAAAGAAGATCTGAAAGGGAAACTAAAAGTAGGATCTGACTAAATTGAAATTAGGGCACCAAAGTAAAAACCCTGTGGTGAGGGGTAGACATTCAGCTTCCTGGGCCGGTGGGAGGTGGGGGTGGGTGGGTGGGATGGGACACAGTCTTTTCTGTGGTGGGAATAGTGTTTATGTACACTCCTAGTAAAGTGTAGTCATATAAATCACTAGTTAATTAATAGGAGAGGGGAAAAATTAATTGTATGTCTCGAAGTTTTTAAAACACAGACTGAGTCTTTTTAGTATATAGGCTGTGTATTTGATATGCAGACTCTCTCAAAAGCCTAGACCAAGTAGATCAGAAACAACTGGTGGCAGAGCTGCATACAAGATACTGGGTACTATACAGCAAACCCTAACAAAAGGACTTTTCAAAGTTAACCCAATTACAGAATAATGTGATGATAACTTTAACTATCCATTGTCTTCTTGAATCCTAAGACAGTAGGAACCTCACATCTTCACTATAGAGCCGATATTTCCCCCAGTCCTGGAACCTTAGGATAGGGCCCACTTTCCCACATGCCTCTCCCAATCCATATCAAATAATATTGCATCTGTCGATCACAACCTAACCAACACAACGATTGCCACCTCAACATGCTTCAGCTCAGACTGTGTCCAGAGACTTCACGTGTTAATGACAACCCTTCAGCTTCATTACTTGGGTGAGACCTTTCCTTTCATAGTATACTCTAATTCCATCCCAGGTGATTCACTTTCTAACAAATTCCCAAAACCTATATATACACCAGGTTCTGTGAGAGAGAGCATAAGTTCACACATAACCATAAACTAGTTCAAAATATATACCTGAAAGCAGAAGTACACTAGAGTTTGCAGTGAGTACCCCCCAACACTTCCTCTCCACTATTCTGACCTTTGGGTCCATGATTGCTCAACAATTTGTTTGGTTTTCTATGTTAACTCTCTTTTCAGTCATCAGGTTCCAGATGTCATCAGGATGCATGCCAGGCTTCCCTGGACTGAAGACCCCACCAATATGTCCTGGAGCTCTGCTTCCCCAGAGACCCACCCTACTAGGGAAAGAGAGAGACAGAATGGGAGTATGGCCTGACCAGTCAATGTCCATGTTCAGCGGGGAAGCAATTAGAGAAGCCAGACCTTCTACCTTCTGCAACCCACAATGACCCTGGGTCCATGCTCCCAGAGGGATAGAGAATGGGAAAGCTATCAGGGGAGGGGGTGGGATATTGAGATTGGATGGTGGGAATTGGGTGGAGTTGTACCCCTCCTACTCTATGGTTTTGCTAATTTATCCTTTAAATAAAAAGTAAATTAAAAAAAAAAAAAGAGAGTCGGGCAGTAGTGCAGAGGGTTAAGCACACATGGCGCAAAGTGCAAGGACCAGAATAATGACCCAGACTGGATCCCCCACCTCTCCACTTGCAGGGGAGTTGCTTCACAGGCGGTGAAGCAGGTCTGCAGGTGTCTATCTTTCTCTATCCCCTCTTTCCTCCCCTCCTCTCTCCATTTCTCTCTGTCCTATCCAACAACGACGACATCATCAACAACAATAATAACTACAACAAGGGCAACAAAAGGGAATAAATAAATAAATATTAAAAAATAAAAAAAGGATCCTGGTTCGAGTCCCAGGTCTGAAACTGCGGGGGGGCAGGGGAGGTAGCTTCACAAGTAGTGAAGCAGGTCTGCAGGTGTCTTTCTCTCCTCCTCTCTGTCTTCCCCTCCTCTCTCCATTTCTCTCTGTTTTATCCAACAACAACAGCAATAACAACAATAATAGTAGCAACAACAATGATAAAACAACAAGGACAACAAAAGAGAAAAATAAATAGCCTCCAGGAGCAGTGGAATCCAGGTGCAGGCAACAAGCCCTAGCAATAATCCTGGAGCAAAAACAAAAGAAACAAACAGAAAAAAAAGATAAAACTACTCTGACAAAGCAAGATTGACCAAGCTATCTCTCTAATCCATGTTTATGAACATCATACATTAGTGTTGACCACAGAAATAAAAATAAAGTTTTTTCATATTCAAAAGAGATTTAATTTCTAAGCAACATCACCCACCTTTCTGCATAATTCTAGTGAAACAAAATGTAAAATGCTTTTCCTGAATACTTCCTACTGCTCTGGTACTTTCTACTAACAATAGTTAGTGGAAGGAATGTCCTTTCATACTCAGATAAAGATTGTTGATGAGTCAAGTGTCAGTCTGCAAAAACATCATAAGTCACATTTTGAAGAGGTCACCTTTGGTTTCAGGGATGCTTGAATGTTTCTTCAATGATCTTGAAAATGGAATAGAGAATAGACTCATCAAATTTGCAGATGAGTTCAGTCTTCTGATGAGAATGAAGGCAAGATTAAAATGACCTTGGCAAATTGTAAGTACAGTGAGAAATGAACTGAACATAGTTCGAATGGATCAGACTCAAAGTAGTGCAAAAGAAAAGAGAGACCCAAGCTCAAAGGGTGCATAGAAATCTCTAAAAATGGGAGTAAAGGTCATTGGATATCTATTGGATATACTGTCTATAACAGTTTCAATTCAGTGGACAAAGGTTAAGTGCATTTCAACAGGGCACATGGGGAACAAAACTTACCTCATTCCAGTACTTCCCATGAATTTAATCCAGGGTAGTAATATATTTACACATGACTTTTCTAGTTTACACTGCAACAAGTTATATATTTACAAGATAGAATCTTCTGTTATTTTATGTATCAAGTAGAAATTAAGCTAAACAAGTCTATTTTGGAAAATTAGGATCAAACAATTAAAAAAAACAAAAACTAATGGGATCAAGAAAAAAAATTTAAACATTAAAAATTTTCCTAATCACATTTTTCTAACAGTAAACTACACAAAAGTCATAGTTAAGGACTAGCTATGCATGGTAATTTGTTATGCATTTGGAATGCAGTAGTGATTGAAAGAAAATCATCAACTTCAAGGAGCCCTTAGTCTTGGGTAAGTGTTGGCAAAATTTCAGTAAAGAGTCAGATACTATCTTGAGTTTGCCAACCATATGGTCTTTGTTCCAAAGACTTGATTCTACTACTGTAGTACAAAAACAAGCATACATCATATAAACTGGGAGGCTTGACTCTGTTCCCATATTTTCTTTCAGTGGCCTGGGAACTGATACAGTGCCTAAAGTCCTGGGCATAAAACCACGGGGTTCTAAGTTTAAGATCTGGAATCACACGTGCCATGATAGTAGTATGAGCCTCTCTCTCTCTCTCTGTCTCTCTCTCACTGTCTCTCTCTCATCAGTACATAAATTAAATTAATTGTTTTTAAAAATATTTATTTACCAAAGCAGGCAGTGAACCAGATTTGGCTCATGGCCTATAGTTCCCCAACCCCTCCACTAGAGGATAGAATAGACATTAAACAAGAAAAACCTTATATGAATTCTAATAGAAAAGAAAACATGTGAGAGAATGTTCAGAGATGACCAAGGAGACTATTTTAGAATGGTTTTTTTTGAAAAATATTATTGAGAATGAGATAATTTAGATGAGCTGGAAGAATGATTTAAGTTTGGGCTGTCAACATCTAGGAAACCATGAGTACCATAGCCTTGGAGCCTAAAAGTGTCTGTGTAGCTGATGCCCTAGTAAAATGCAAGTCAGCAACAGACAGCAGTAGGCTGGTTATATTCTTGGGGGAAAAAACAGATAGTAAATAGAAAAAGTCACTGCCTTCCCAGGTAACATACATAAAGTGAAAGAGTCACTTAGCAATTATAAACACACAAATGATTCAAAGAAGTTCACATAATGGCAAGTTTGCAAAAACTAATATGACAGTATGATTTGGAGACAAGAGAGTTGCAGAAAGAACTCTGAAAAAATTGGGTTCATGAGACAGCTCAGTGGTATCCTGTGTGTAAAAGTCCTTGAATGCATCTTCTCACTCTTTATTCTGATTGAAGCCAAGAATCTGGAGCCTCAGGCAAGAAAGTCTTTTGCATAATGAGATGCAACATTACCTGGCTCTGCATTAAAAAAAAAAAAAGCACATTAAAGAAAAAAAGAATGTAGGGAAGGAGGGCAGAGGTAAAGTCAAGGAGTTTCTCTGAAAGACAACTACCAGATGGTTTCTCTTCATATGTGCAATACAAAGAATCGAAACACATGAATTTTCTAGAGAGGAGAGAGAGACAGAGAGACAGAGAGAGACAGAGAGAGACACAGAGAGAGAGATAGGAAATCATTACCACACAGAATGTTAATGTGTTGGCATACAGTATGACAAGAAACAATTTGATAAGATAAATTGAAAAGGAAACAGGGTGACATGATACAGAGCCTGGCTGCCTTGTTTAGCCAGTTGTCCAAATGTCTTAAGGTATCACAAGCAGGAGAGTGCCATGATTCAGTTTATATCCTAGTGTTTCTATTTTTAAATTCCCATAATGTATGGATGTTTACATCAGGAGATCAGAACACTCATAAAATATAATTTTACAATATATAAATATTAAAGTGTTATAGGGGAAAAATAGGAGAGAAAGAGATGACTAAAGCACAGCCTAGCTTTGACATAAATTAGTTCTAGAAGGGGCCTGGTGATGGCATACCTGGTTGAGTACACTCATTACAGTGTGTAAGGACCTGGGTTTGAGTCCTGGACCCCCACCTGCAGGAGAGATGCTTCACTAGTGGTAAAGCAGGACTACAGTTTTTTTTTTTCTCTTTCCCTCTTTGTCTTCCCCTTCTTTCTCAATTTCTCTGTCTCCATCTAAGTGTTAAAAGGGGGAGGGTGTATTGTTATGCAGAAAACCGAGAAATGTTATGCTTGTACAAACTATCGTATTCACCATCAAATGTAAAAGAAAAAAAGGGGGGTGTGAGGAATGCTATAGGTTGAACTTGCCTTCCAGCAAGCACATTGGTGATCCAATGGACTGTACTCCTAATCCCTCAAATTTGTATTTAACACTCCCAGAAAGCATCATTATGTATTTAAAATCATTAGTAGATACACACAAAGGGGTGAAAATTTGAGCATCCAGAAATATATGTTCCCATCTACTTGGTTTTTGCCTTCCGAGGTTAGCTTTCTATTGTAAAGAAAATCCATTTTTGGTGGTCTTTTAGTGTACTTTTTTTTTTTTTTGCCTTATAAAGTTATCTCTGAGACTTGGTGACCTACTCCTAGTAGCCTTTTTTAAAAATTTTTAATTGCATAGGTCAGAGAGAAATTGAAAGAGGAGGAACAGATAGAGAGGGAGAGAAAAAGAGAGACCTGCAGATCTGCTTCACTACTTGTGAAAAATCCCCACTGCAGGTAGAGATCTGAGGGACTTGAACCTGGGTTCTTGCACTTAGTACTGTGTGCAGTTTACCACTGTGCTACTGCCAGCCTCCCACATTTTTGTACTGTTTCTAAGTTTTGTTGTTGTTGCTTTTTGTTTTTTTTATTTTCTGTTTAAAATTGTTTTCAAGCATAGTGCCTTCTCTGTGTTCTGTTCCTAGACTCTAAAAGACTATGATGTGCCTCAAGGAGAAACTATGTTTTAGGAAACCTCTGTTCAAGCATATTTAACATTACTCACTAGGGGTTCAACTTTATCATTTATAATAGGTATATAAGAAAGCTTAAACAAAAATGCAACTAAAACAAGAGTACATATTGATCAATTGATGATAAATTTGTGGTCAAATATTCATAAGAATCTAACCCTATTTATCTTCTGGTAATAATAGCTCAGTATCACTAGTTTTGTATTTGTAGTGATAGTGTAGGACATTACTAACATAAATAACAAGAACTGACCATATGTCTCAAACATGGTTACACTGAATTACGTTATGAGAGAGTTTATTATAAGCGAGTTTTTAGTATAGTTGTATGAAACATTGGTAAGGCTTCATTAGAAAAATACTACTCATTTTTTTCTAATGATATATCATTAGAAAAATGCGTATACATATATTCAAAAATTTCAACCAGTAATTGAGCAACTTTAGCCCTCAGATTTTGTATAATGTTTGGTTTGTTTCATTTGTCATAAGATAAAATGTAAAGTGAAGTTTCAGTTGATTTTTCCTGCCCTGACCTTGAAATCAACAAATGCAATTATGTGCATATGTGAAAAACTAAAGCCAAATGCTTAGCACAATGCATGACCAATAATCCTTTCTCTACTAAATGTCAGCTGCTGCTGTTGCTATTGCTGCTTCTATTCCAAGTTACTTACAAATATATATATATATATATATATATATATATATATATATATATGTATATATTTCAACCCTCAAATAATACTTCCAGGGAAAGTAGGTGACAATTAAAATAATAATAATAATAAAATAAAATAAAATGTTGCCTAATGTGTGACCCTGGAAAGCCTTCTTTATGCCGATTATTCCAGTTAGTATCCTCTTCTGTGCATGATTCTGGATGGTATAATATGTTGTATTTGTCTGTAATCTAGAAGCATTTTTATAAATAAAATTACAGAATATGAATTTACAGGTGGAATAGCTGCCAGTTGCCCTTGTAATTAGAGTTAGACCCGGGGCCAAACATTGGGGACTGTTCTAGACTAGTGTGTTCTAATGACAAATTAAGTATTGGGTAGTTAAGATGAGGATCAACAATACAATGGATCCCTTTGTGGGCCCCATAGGACCTTGCCCTCAATGTGGATTAACAAAGGTAGAGAACTCTCCAATCTCCAAAGGGAGGCTGGGTAACAGACTCTATGTTCCACCTGTGGAAGATGGGTCTTAACATTGGGGCAGCTTGGAATGTTCCTACTCATGACCACAGAATGTGATCTCAGACCTACAGGGATGTAGAGGTTACATAGGCTCCTATGCTGAATATGAGGCCCAAATCAAATTGATGGGGTTTACAGTCAGCAATATTCATACACCTTTCTCATATTTGGGAGCAACTCACTTCTCTGATCCAGCTTTCTAGCCTTTTTTCCAACCATGACATCATCTCCTCAGACAATAACTTGGGTCCACCTGCATAATAGAACTTGCTGTTTAGGACATCAGCATTTAGAGAAAAGAGCACTAGAAAAACTTCAGGATGAGAATGTAGAAAAATTTTGCAAATCAAAAATGTACAAATCAACTTTCTATAAATTTTGAGAAAAAAAAAATCAGTGAAATACAGAAATTCTCTGAAAACAGATTATGTAAATGTAAGCTTAAATTGTGTCATTCCCACCACCACCAGGGTTATGTCTGGGGCTTGATTCTTGCACTATGAGTCCATTGCTACTGGCAGTAATAGTGTCATTTTAATATTTTTCTCTATTTCCTTTTATTTACTGTTTTCCTTCATGACCTCCATTGTTTCAGGAATATGAAGTCACAGCAGTCTATCCCATTTGCCTTTCTCTCCCCCTTCCTACTCACCTTTTCTTCTATTCTTTGTTTTAAGATAAAACAACGTGAAATTGTGAAATTGTTTCTTTTTCTTTTCCTCCTAATTTAATATAGTGTTGCCTCCACATACCAATTGTTTTCTTTTTAAAAAATCTTTATTTATTTATGGGAAAGAGACAGTCAGAAATTGAAAGGGAAGGGGGAGATAGAGAGGGAGAGAAGCAGAGAGACACCTCCAGCACAGTTTTACCTCTTACAAAGCTTTCACCCTGCAGCTGCTGACTGGGGGCTCGAACCTGGGTTCTTCTGCATTGTAACATGCACACTCAACCAGATGTGCCATCACCCAGCCTCCCAATTATTTTCTTAATAACATATATATATATATATATATATATATATATATATATATATAGAGAGAGAGAGAGAGAGAGAGAGTTGGAAAAGAGACCAGAATACTGTTCAGATATGGTTTATGGTGGTGCTGGGGATTGAACCTGGGAACTCAGAGCCTCAGACCTAATTTTGCACAAGTATGCTTTCATCCCAGTTCTCTTAGTTCAATTCTTATTCCATTTTCAGAGAGAGAGAGACAGAGAGACAGAGAGAAGAGAATGGACAGGGAGAGATCAAAGCTTTGCTCCACCATCTATAAAAACTTCAGAAGGAGAAAACTAGACTGAGGAATTATTACATAAAAAGGCCTTGAGAAGGAACTAGCAAGAAAAATTAGGAGAAAGACATTATAGAGAGTGTAAGTATTGATGGAAACAGACAGGGAATTTAGCAGAATGCTGAATGACCATTGACTTATACTAATATTCTGAATTACATTTAAACTGTACTAGCAGTTAGATTTGGAATACATAAGGTTTAAGAGTGGACTCTAAAGAAGCACTTCTCACCCCAATTTTACTCTTCTGTTATGTTTTTCTTCAGGGTTTAGGCTGTGTCTCCAAAGTGCATTAAAATTAGCCATTATTTATTATTTTATCTCATATTAATTTACTTAACAACAGCCTTATTTCTTTGATTTATACGATTAAAGAGGATTAACCCTGTGTGCCTTTGATTGGATCCTGAAAGAAATGGACAATGTTCCTCGTTTCTTTTGTCAACTGGTTCTATGCTTGGGTCTCAGGATTGATAGTAGATACACAATAAATGATTGTGTTTGAAAAGTTTACCCAATTCTAGATTGCATTATTTCAATGTAGAAATGAGACTATGAGTCTTCAGGAAATGAAATATTTTCATGGAGTGGAGTAATAGCAAATGAGTTATTTTTCTAATCTCAATATTTTCTGTACCTTTTTTCTAAAAATATCAGCCAATATTGAGTTGTATGTGTCCCTAGAACATATTAAATACAAGCAATGCCTTTTGATTTTTAATTTTAACATGGAAAATTCATATTGCAAGTAGTTCTTTCACAAAGCATTTCCCAATATTATATGGATTACATATATAACAAGTGTGTTTGTGGGGGTTGCAAGAAGTGTTGCTTTATTTATTTATTTCTTTATTTTGAGAATGATGGAACAATTTTTAAGAAACAATTGTGGTTTTCTTTATGGCTGTCTATAGATCTCCCGGGACTCGAATTTTTGTAGTATGTCTTATACTCAGCAAAGGTAGAAGAGAATCACATTTCCAGGAGGTTACCTAATATTATAAAAGGCTCTTGCTAAGTCTCAAGTGATCTGCAGTAACATTTTACTGCCTGTTGCTATAGCTTTCCACATGTAAGTGTATACATACTGTTTGAAAGTCTTCAGGAATGAACTTAAACTGACAATACATCATTGGTACACCTGTCCCATTAAAGAAAAAAAAAAACTAGTAAGTTTTGCCAACTTTCTTGAAAATTCTAACCTAGATCTTATTTGTCTACATAACATATGAAACAGTATTTTAAACTGGGATAACAATCTAAGTTTCAACAACTATTTAAAATATGTCATTTCAATCAGAAAAACTATCAGTTAAGGAACTTTAAAAAAGAATGGCTTGCAAACCACTATTATTTAATCACTAATTTTTAATTGGAGGTTAATGATTTATAGTACAGTTGTTGGAACATGAATACAATTTCTCATCTCATCAAAATAGGTGTCTGCAAAACACTTTCACCCCCAAATTAGGTCATCATCATGTACTAGGACCAGGAAATTCTCCCTCTCCTCACCCCTTTCCCTGTCTTCCTTCCCCATAGTCCTCCACTTTGGTACAGTGCACCAAACAAGTCCAAGAACCAGTAAAATTAAGAAAGAGATGTTATAACAAGAATTAAAAAAAAAAGAATTTCAGAAAATATAGTCTTGGATTCTGACTACTCATTAAAAGTGGTATTATCTGGCTTCTACATTTGATATAAGAAGAATAATTATTATGAGTGGCGGAGAGAAACATTCCAGTAAAATTAAATATTTGTTATCAAGGGTCTCAATGGAAGTAAAATATTACCTCACTTCAAATTAAGAAACTAGCCTGTATCATTTGTCCCATCTTATGAAAGGTGAAATTTTATCATGGCTTTCCTTTTATTTAAAATGTCGTGCTTTATAGTCAGTAATTTTTTTAGAGAGAATAATAAACAGAGGTAAAGGGTTGTTTATAATTTATCTTCTGCTTTTCCCTTAAGAACTTATTAGAAACCATGTATGTGGTGTGTATGTGTGTACTGTGGATAATGAAATTTGTTTTCTTAATTACTTCACTTTCTCCTTAAACAAACAGAATCTCAATAACATGTTAATGATCAATTTTGGCAAGTCAATCACCAACATGGTTGTCATTAAAGTAACCTAGGTATTCTTCACTATATCACATTGTACTTTATGATCCAACAATTTCTTTCCTACACGTATATTCAAAAGACATGGAAATACTAATTTGAAGGAACATTTGCACCTGTATGCTTATAGTGATATTATTCATTACTGAAATATTATTCACTATGAACTATTCACTGAATAGTTGAATAGACAATAGTGATGTTGGCTGGAGTGGAAGCAAACTAATTGCTTATTGACAAATGACTGGGTAAAGAATTCATGAGACATATATTCCTATTACTCTGAAATTAAGAAAATATGTAAAATTCTCTGGGTTGAGAGTGAGAGTGGATATTCCGCTTCACTCGGGGCGGGGGATGGGATGGGACAGTCTTGGTGGTGGGAATGGCGTTTATGTACACTCCTATAAACTTGTAGTCATATAAATCACTATTTAATTAATATGAGAGGGAAAAAATGATTGAATGTCTCAAAATTTTTAATGCACAGACCATAGGCTGAGTTTTTGAAATGTTGACTCTCTTAAAAGATTAGACCAGGGAGAACAGAAGCAACCAGTAGCATTACTGAATAAGGCACAGCTATATACAAAGAATGTCAAATGACATAAATTATGGTGATGTTGTATATGATATAGCAAATACTAACAAAATTAACCCAATTGCCAAATAATGTGATTAGAGCAATAACTATCTATTACCTTCTTAAACCTTAAGACAGGAGGAACATGCAACTTCCTCTATAGAGCCTATATTTCCCCCAGTCCTGGAACCACTAGGGTGGAGCTCACTTTCCTGCATGCTTCTCTCAATTCAAACCAAATGACATTGCATCTGCTGATCCCAATCTAATCAACACAAGGAGTATCACCTCAGCATGCTTCAATTCAGAATGTCCAGAGACATCAGGTGAGGAATGTCAACCCTTCATCATCATTACTCAGGTGAGAACTTTCCTTTCATATGATTCTCTAATTCCATTTCAGGTGGTTCACTTCCTAACAAAGTCCCAAAACAAAGATATAGGCCAGATCCCATGATATAGGAAATATGTTCACATGTATCCATAAATTAGGGCAAAATATATACCTGAAAGCAAAAGTGCACAATAGTCTGCAGTAAGTCAGTAGAAAGATCTAAAAAGACACCATAAATTTCTTTTTCTGCGGGGCAAGTTCGGAAGGCCTTCCTTGTCCACCTCATGCCCACCATTCCACTGGCCACCAGATAGGCGTCGTAGAGGAGGAGAAGAACAGGCTTCAGTGAGGATGAGTGCGCAGAATGTAGACTCTGGGCACTATGACAGGGGATAGTACACTTATTGGGTTACACAAAGGTATTCTTATACTCGAGCAAGCAGGCAGAAAAAAGGAAGTATGGTAGATCCAGTTATTGTAAAGGTCAATATAGTGAAGCGGGAACAAGCTGGGGACAGGGAAGTTGCAGTCTTATCAGGGACCAGCTGGGGCAAAGGCTGATGCAATATGGTTAAGCTCTTTGTTGTGACACCTTTTGCCTGCAGGAAATGGAAATTCAACTATAATCTGTGCAGCAGTTTCGGTAAACAGCTCCGGTCAGGTGCAGAATGCTGGCAACAAGGCTGACTGAGGAGAGGCAGGAGGGGCAGGTAGGATTTTTTGGGTGAACTCCTACCAGTCTCAGAGAAATGATGGGGTGTCAGCCCTGCTCGACCTGCCATATCCCCACACCTTTTTACTTATTTATTTTTTATTTATAAAAAGGAAACATTGACCAAGGCATAGGATAACTATAGGGGTACAACTCCACACAATTCCCACCATCAGAACTCCATATCCCCCCCTCCCCCGATAGCTTTCTTATTCTTTATCCCTCTGGGAGTATGGACCCAAAGTCATTGTGGAGTGCAGAATGTGGAAGGTCTGGCTTCTGTAATTGCTTCTTTTTTTTTTTTTTTTTTTAGCAGTGTGACATGAATTCTCTTTTTTTTTTTTTTTCCGCCCAATCTCCATATCCCACCCCCTCCCCTGATAGCTTTCCCATTCTCTATCCCTCTGGGAGCATGGACCCAGGGTCATTGAGGGTTGCAGAAGGTAGAAGGTCTGGCTTCTGTAATTGCTTCCTCGCTGAACATGGGCGTTGACTGGTCGGTCCATACTCCCAGTCTGCCTCTCTCTTTCCCTAGTAGGATGGGTCTCTGGGGAAGCTGAGCTCCAGGACACATTGGTGGTGTCTTCAATCCAGGGAAGTCTGGCCTGCATCCTGATGACACCTGGAACCTGGTGACTGAAAAGAGAGTTAACATACAAAGCCAAACAAATTGTTGAGCAATCATGGACCCAAAGCTTGGAAAAGTGGAGAGGAAGTATTAGCGAGGTACTCACTGCAAACTCTAGTATACTTCTGCTTTCTTACTTTGGTGCCATACTCCAAACTCAGTCAATTTCTGCTTTGCGTTTCTACTTCTTTTTTTTTACATGCATAACATTCCCCAGATTCCCATTTAGCAATACAACCCCCACTATTTCATTCATCATTTTTCATGGACCTGTATTCTCCCCACCCACCCACCCACCCCAGAGTCTTTTACTTTGGTGTAATACTCCAATTCCATTTCAGGTTCGACTTGTGTTTTCTTTTCTAATCTTGTTTTTCAACTTCGGCCTGAGAGTGAGATCATCCCATATTCATCCTTCTGTTTCTGACTTATTTCACTCAACATGATATTTTCAAGGTCCATCCAAGATCGGCTGAAAACGGTGAAGTCACCATTTTTTACAGCTGAGTAGTATTCCATTGTGTATATATACTACAACTTGCTCAGCCACTCATCTGTTGTTGGACACCTGGGTTGCTTCCAGGTTTTGGCTATTACAAATTGTGCTGCCAAGAACATATGTGTACACAGATCTTTTTGGATGAATGTGTTGGGTTCCTTAGGATATATCCCCAGGAGGGGTATTGCAGGGTCATAGGGTAGGTCCATTTCTAGCCTTCTGAGAGTTCTCCAGACTGTTCTCCACAGAGGTTGGACCAATTGACATTCCCACCAGCAGTGCAGGAGGGTTCCTTTGACCCCACACCCTCTCCAGCATTTGCTGCTGTTACCTTTTCTGATGTGTGACATTCTCACAGGAGTGAAGTGATATCTCATTGTTGTCTTGATTTGCATTTCTCTGACAATCAGAGACTTGGAGCATTTTTTCATGTGTTTCTCGGCCTTTTGGATCTCTTCTGTGGTGAATATTCTGTCCAATTCCTCCCCCCATTTTTGGATGGGGTTATTTGTTGTCTTGTTGTTGAGTCTGGTAAGCTCTTTATATATGTTGGTTATTAAACTCTTATCTGATGTATGGCATGTAAAGATCTTCTCCCATTCTGTGAGGGGTCTCTTGATTTGGGTAGTGGTTTCTTTTGCTGTGAAGAAGCTTTTTAATTTGATGTAGTCCCATAGGTTTATACTTGCCTTAGTCTTCCTTGTAATTGGATTCGTTTCATTGAAAATGTCTTTAAAATTTATGCGGAAAAAAGTTCTTCCAATATTTTCCTCTAAGTATCTGATAGTTTCTGGTCTAACATCCAAGTCCTTGATCCACTAGGAATTTACTTTTGTATTTGGTGAAATACAGTGATTCAGCTTCATTCTTCTGCATGTTTGAACCCATTGTTTCCAACACCATTTGTTGAAGAGACTCTGCTTTCCCCATGTAATAGTCTGGGCCCCTTGGTCAAAGATTAGATGTCCATAGGTGTGGGGCCTCATTTCTGGGCTCTCAATTCTATTCCACTGGTCAGTGTGTCTGTTCATGTTCCAGTACCAAGCAGTTTTGATGACAATGGCCCTATAATATAGTTTGAGATCTGGCAGTGTGATGCCTCCGGTTCTGTTCTTTTTTCTCAAGATTGTTTTGGCAATTCTAGGTCTTTTCTGGTTCCAGATAAACATTTGTAGCATTTGTTCTATTCTCCTAAAAAATGTGCTTGGGATCTTGATGGGTATAGCATTAAATTTGTAGATGGCTCTGGGTAATATATTCATTTTGATGATGTTAATTCTTCGAACCCATGAGCATGGAATATCTTTCCACTTCTTTGTGTCTTTTTCAATTTCTTTGAGTAGTGAAAAGCTTTTGGAAATCATCAGGCAATACAGTAATGTGTCAGGCTATAAAATTAACATTCAAAAGTCAGTGGCATTCCTCTATGCAAATACTAAGTTAGAAGAAATTGAAATCCAGAAATCAGTTCCTTTTTCTATAGCAACAAAAACAATAAAATATCTAGGAATAAACCTAACCAAAGAAGTGAAAGACTTGTATACTGTAATTGCTTCTTATTGAACATGGGCATTGACAGGCTGATCCATACTCCCAGCCTGTCTCTCTTTTTCCCTAGTGGAGCAGGGCTCTGAGGAAGTGGGGCTCTAGGGCACATTGGTGGGGTTGTCTGTCTGAGGAAGTCTGGTTGGCATCATGTCAGAATCTGGATGGCTGAAAAGAGAGTTAACATATAAAGCCAAACAAATTGTTGACTAATCATGAACCTAAAGGCTGGAATAGTGCAGATGAAAAGATGGGGGGGTTCTCCATTTTGTAGATAGATAGTAGGCCTATTTTAATTCTATTCCAAAGGGCCTATGACTATATTAGTTTATTCTTAGATATCCTCCTCAACTACTTCCTATTATACGTCCCTCACTCAGTTCAGAGATAACCTTATCAAAGTAAGGACTATAAAAGCTGAATAAGGGCAAGAAACAGGTATACTTTAAGGTTGACTCTTTAGTCACTATCAGGTCGCCTGATCAGCTGGGGCCCTACTTTTGGAGTCCTGAGATTTCCAAACAGACATGACAGGCCTAGATCTCGAATAGATCCTCTCTGCTTTGTTACTGGTCATCTCTATCAGAAACAACACAATAGTTCCTTGTGGGCCCCTAAAGGACCTTGCCCCCAACTTGGATCAACAATGGTAGAAAATGTTCCATCTTCTGAAGGGAGGCTGGACAACATACTCTATGTTCCAACTGAGGAAGATGGGTACTGAAATTGGGGCAGCTTGGAAAGTTCCTACTCATGACCACAGGATGGGAGATCAGATCTACAGGCATGCAGAGGTCACATAGGATCCTAAACTGAATATGAGCCCCAGATAAGATCAAATTGATGGGGTTTACAGTCAACAATATTCATACACCTTTCCCCCATATTTGGGAGCTACTCTCTTCTCTGATACAGCTTTCTAGCCCTAGCCCTTTTTTTTTTCCCAGCCATGACATCATCTCCCCAGACAATAACCAGGATCCACCTGTATATCAGGTGCCAGACTCAGGGAAAAAAAAAAAAAAGGAAAAAAAAAAAACTAGTATAGCCATTGGCTCTTCGGAATACAATTAAAATAGGCCTACTATCTATCTACAAAATGGAGACACCCCCCACACACACAACTCTTCACTCTTTATCTGCCTTTAGGTTCATGATTAGTCAACAATTTTCTTGGCTTTATATGTTAACTCTTTTTTTTAGTCACCAGGTTCCAGATGCTAACATGATGCCAACCGGACTTCCCTGGGCAGATGACCCCACCAATGTGTCCTGGAGCCCGCTTCTTCAGAACCCCTCCCACTAAGGAAAGAGAGAGACGGGCTGGGAGTATGGCTCCACCTGCCAAAGCCCATGTTCAGTGAGGAAGCAATTAAAGAAGCCAGAACCCCCACCTTCTGCAACCCACAATGACCTCGGGTCCATAATCCCAAAGGGATAAAGAATAGAAAGGCTATCAGGGTAGGGGATGGGATACAGAGTTCTGGCGTGGGAGTTCTGTGGAGTTGTACCCCTCTTTTCCTGTGTTTTTTGTCAGTGCTTCCTCTTTATAAATAACAATAATAATAATAAAATAGATCTATTGTTAGAAGGGTAAGAAAAGAAAAAAGATATGACATTGTGTCCTTATGGGCAAAGTGGATGAAACTTGAGGTGAGTATGCATAATGAATTAAACAAGGAGGTTTAAGACAACTACCAGATCATTTCACTCATGTGTGAAATTATGAAAATTGAAACATGAGCAAGGAAAGGAAAGAGAAGAGAGAAGAGAAAAGGAGAGAATGGAAGAGAAGTGAAGAGAGAGGAGAAGAGAAGAGACGAGAAGAGGAGAGAGATGAAGAGAAGTGATAAGAGAACTTAAACCTTTAAGTTTTTGTAAGGACCATAGTGATTATTGTTGTGTGGGGGTCAAAGAACTTTGGTGGTGTCTGTGGTGTGGAACTTTACGTCAACAATCTTACAATCTTGTACATCATTATTACATCACTAGTAAGAATTAAAAAAAAACAACAGCATGACCTAAGAGTTATAGTTTATATTAGATTTATATTTTCTATTAACAGACTTTCCAGGCTCATTTTAATGTTTAAATTTGGTCATTTCAATATTGGGGTGTTATCTATTTCCCCTGTCAAAAGTGTATCAAGTAAAATGGGAAGTAGGAATTCACATAAAATTGTACCACTCAGAGAAATTCCATGAGACCTAGTTGAAGTCTTAAGGATCCTTTCCCTGTTGCCTATTAAATTTCTGCCAATTATATATCACGTCAGTGTTGTAGACACACAAAATTTTTATAGTTTCTGATATCCGGGGATCTGGTATCTGCTTCTGACACAATTCTATTTATTTGTTCTATTAAGTCTTACCACATAGGAAGAGAATCTATTATATAAAAAGGCACTTGTTCTACTCCCCCCTGGGGGGCCCACAGAATGAAGCATGAGGCTGAGATAGCCTGTAACATATTGTTTATGGCGGTATCCAACAAGCAAGATTTTGTATGTCTACATATGGTGCAAGCCTTATTTTAATTCAACCCTTGGGACATGGATCCAAAAACTCTGCCAAAATATACTTCTCTAAGTTCAGTGATAATAAAGTCTGGGGACAGAATGCTTCCAAAGTTTTCTACTTTTATGTGGCTTAGTATTTCTTATTTTATATGTGTCAATTGAAATTTATTTATATAACATTTGGAACTATTTTATTATAAGTCTGAGCTCTGATGTGATAAGAAAATGTCCATTTACTTTTCAGTTACAATATTAAACATGTCTTTACTATACTGAAATACTTTCGTTCTGTTTACAGCGCATTCAAATACCATGACATCTGTTCTTAAGTCAGGTGTTTGAACATTTTTAAATACAGGTACACAAATATTTTAAGTGTGGGCTTCTTATACTGAGTGAAATATGAAATGTCCAAACATATTGTAATCTCCCATTAGAACTGTTGTTTTTTTCTGGATAAGTTTCAGAGGATTTTTTTTTTCTTTTGGCCCAAGCATAGAGAGGTGTCCGCTGATTTTACAAGCCAATCCTGACATATGTTTTTTCAGAACTCTAAAATGCAGCAAATAGACTTGTTCATATATAGCTTAAAACAATGCTGTGGGAAACAGTAAGCATGCCCACTAACTTTTGCATTACATCTGATGCTGTAGGTTCTATCTCAAGATTTTATTTTATATTTTTCTAGGTCTAGATAGTGATCATTATCATAAGTAATTCATATTCCTGTACTTATAATTAGAATGATGGTTAACATAAACAGTGGCAAACAATATACACATTTGTTGTATATCTCTTTTCTCTGATATGTAATCAAAAGTAAATGACTTGAAAAGAACTATGAAAGAATGTGTGACTTTTTCCTCATTATAGCCTTAGTTTACCTCTGGTATTAAAGCATGTAATCAATGACTTACAATTATATTTCCAAGACCTTTCATTTTTCACTAAAAGCTTAGGAAACCTAGGTAGAAATATCTTTTCAATATTTCAGAACACATATAAAGTTATTAGTTCAAATCTAATAGCAAAAATTTTGTCCAAGTGTATTTTATGTCATTTCTATTCAAGATTAAAGGAGTTCACACAACTATTTATATAGATAAAGTAAGAGTATCTTAAAACAGATAAACAGATACACGTATAAACTCACCATTGACAAAATCAATATTATTTGCCTAACAAATTACTATGATTTAAAATAAATTAACTGAATCAAACTGAATAAAACTACTGAATCAAAGTAACAGGTTGTATAAACAGCAGAGCAAATTGTTGACTAATCATGAACCTAAAGGCTGGAATATTGCAGATGAATATGTGGGTTCTCCATTTTTGGAAAAAGGTAGTAGGTCTATTTTAGGTATATTCCAAGGGGCCCATGACCCAACTAGTTTTTGCCTGTGCCTGACATCTAATGTGCAGCTAAACTAAGCTATTGTCTGGGGGGATGGTGTCATAGTTGAAGAAAGGACCAGACAGCTGGATCAGGGAAGAGAGTAACTCCAAAATATGGGAAAAACATATAAATAGTATTAACTGTAAACCCCATCTATCTGATCTGATCTGGGGCCCATAGTCAGCAGAGGAGCCTATGTAACCTCTGCATCCCTGTAAGTCTGAGGCCCCATTCTGTGGTCAATGCTAGGAATATTCCAGGCTTCGCTAATTTCAGGACCCATCATCCTTGGGTAATAGGCAGAGTATGCTATCCAACTTCACTTCAGAGAATGGAACATTCCCTACTATTGTTGATTCAATGTACAGGTTTTTTAAAAGGCTTTTCACTAAAACTTATAGGTTGACAACCATATTCTAAATTACATACTACATAAATGCCATAGACCTTAAAGGATGCTATTTTGCCATGCATGAGTGGAACTGAGGACTTTACAAGGGGAATGCAATATTGTCACTATAATAAAGCTCTATGTGGAGGTCCAGGGATGTTATTACTAATGCAGAAAACTGCTTTGTGAGACTATTAGTTGTACTATTATTTTCCTATTGTTTGTGAAGCACCTGATTAGAATTTTATATAATTCACAGTTACTCTCTTTAATAAGTAATGATGCTGAAACTCTAGACAATACTTTTGAGGATTTATTGAGGTCATAAATGTTTACAGAATGATAACTAGGTAGATATTAACTTAACCTATGTCATGAGGTCAGCCTCCTCTGGAGACTGTGATCATATGCTTTCTTCTGTTACTCTAAGATGAATACTGAGAAAATCATATGATGAAAAACAAAACTTACTTATTATTGTTACTATTATTTATATTTATTTATTTTCCCTTTTGTTGCCCTTGTTGTTTTTTAATGTTATTGTTATTGATGTCGTCATTGTTATATAGGACAGAAAGAAATGGAGAGAAGAGGGGAAGACATAGAGGGGGAGAGAAAGACACCTGCAGACATGCACCGCCACCTGTGAAGTGACTCTCCTGCAGTTGGGGAGCCAGGGCCTCGAACTGGGATTCTTACCCCTGTCCTTGAGCTTCACACCATGTCACTTATCCTGCTGTGCTACCGTCTGACTCCCAAAACTGACTTTTTAAACTGAGGAAATTCTCCATGGAATAACTTTTTTTTTAGTCAAAATTTTCTACAACTAAAATATGGCATCTGCTTCACTGTCAGCAATAGCTGCTTTTCCTGCTGTTTTGATAATATAGAATATGGTTTGAATCTAACAAAATGTAGGACTTAATCCTTTAATAGCTTATCCTGATTCACAGCCTTTATATCTGCTTCTCAAATGTGTTGTTCATTTTTTCATAGATCAACAATATATTGCATGAATTATCATTTCAGATTGGCTCACAGTTTTTCAGGTATATTCAAAGCTTTTCTAAGATAAAATAGTGTCATTCTTTTGTTCCACAAAATATATTACTTAACAAGGGTTACGTATAACCCCTGTTATACAGTATGACGGTCCAGGATATCTGTCTCATGAGTGAGAATAACGACACAAACCATGATCCAGTGGTGATCAGACACCCTATATCAGCACTTAAAAATATTTTATTTATCACATACACCTAGGATTTTATTAACTTATATTTGGAATGTAACATGAGAATTTTCCTTCAGACTGTGTAAAAATCTTACATGATAAATATTTTCTTCAATTATCATTAGGAAAGAACCAGATCAGTGATATATATTTGCATTCTAAAATATTCATCAAAAAGAACTAGGTCACATTCTATCAGAAAAAAAGTCAGCTGAAAAGATACTAATGTGCTCATTCTACTAAGTATGCCACTGCTCAGTCCCTCACTTGAAAAAATGGTTTACTGGAGATGATTAAAGTTTTAATTAGCAGATAAAAAGTTTACAAAAAATACTTAAAAAATAACTTATGGAATTGTATATAGCCCTATTTAATTGCATGTTTAATGACAAAACATACTAAGCTCACAAAACATACCTTGAAAAGAGAGAGGTGGACTTCACCACATATTTAACTAAATGAATATATGAAACTATACCCAAGCATTAAAGTATTATTATAAAGACAAAAAAGTTAGAATGTTTTTCTTATTTATATAAATCAATCATCTTAATGAAATCTGGGATTAATTCTACTGAATTACTCCCCTAGAAAGTAAAGGTAGTCACATTACCAAACACTTTCAATAGCACAGAAGTCTGGGCTTCTAATAATGGTGTATATATATATGGTGTATATATAATGATATATATATATACATTATAATATATATATATATATATATATCACTCTGTCTCTTTTGCATTTCTAGGTGGCAATTGACAAGTTCTTAGAAAAGGAGCAGAAAAAGTCTGATATTTATTGGGTCATCATATGAGAGGTACCTTCTAACAGGTGATGTGATTTTTCGATCGTTATATGGATAAAAAGTACTTATTCTACTAATAAATAACTGAATAAGAAGTAACTGAGGACTGGTGAAGTAGGTCACTTGAGTAGTACACTACTTTACCATGTGAGTGGGGTGACCTGAATTTGAGCCCAGCCCTACTGCTTAGATACTGATTCTCTTCCTCTCTCTCTGCCTTTATCTAAAAAAAAAAAAAAAAAAAAAGGAAGGAAATTGTTTATATCAATAATCATTGTGGAGACTGTAACTTATTTTAGCCTATCCTGAAAGTTAGTGTATTGAAGTCTTTGTGAAAACACTTGGAACTTGTACTAGTTTTGTCTTATTATGAGAAAGTAGGAATTAAGTAAATTCAATAGTCAAAGTGTTAAGAATATAGAATTTTGAATTTATGTATAATTGTGTTAACTGCTTTTATAAAAATTGTTTCATCAACTATTTAAAATGTATTAAAAATATTTACTTTATTCTTAACTTTTTTCAAATAGCTATTATTACCTGTACATAAAAGAAACCATATTTTCAATTATTTTTATGTAGTTAAACTACTCTGAACAAAAACGTTTTGAAAAATAAACTAATATATTTGTCCCCAAAGTACTGTTTTCACTTGTGGTTTATATCATATTTTAAAAACTTGTTTTAAGGCTATAATTAGAAACATGTTGCCATAACCACACATAGCCTAGTGTGTTTTGTAACTATAAATAAACAAACAAAAAAAATTCTTGAATCATTCCCTATGTCACTAGACATTGCATTTGATCATTAATAGTATCAATGTCTTATATAAACATAGACATTTGAGAAAACTTGCAATTTTACTGAGTCATTTTCAAAGTCAGTTTTGGCATCCTTTGTAGTTAGATGGCAGAACACACATAGTGATGTGTTAGATAAATCAACAAAATTTAAGAAGAGAAACAGACAATAAAAGAACTAAACAGCTTACCAAACAGTCTGATGCCAAGAATTCTTTCCAGCCATTTATCTAGCCTATTTACTAGAAAAGAAATACTCAGGAGGAGCATGATTTTTTTAAAATAATTTTCAGCAACTGAAGTTATGCTAGAAATTCTTGTTGAAGTTAATGAAAATTCATTTACATTCCCTAGTACAATCTTAGTTATTCCATTCTTGGTTACCTCATTTATATCATTTAAAGCCAGTAAGGCTTCAGTACTGGTGGACACCCTCGAGAAATTTATGTGAAAATATGAGATGATTAATCCTCATTCACACGGAAATGGTACAAAGCAACAATGCTTATGAATCTAGAAAGCTGGGGAGCTGCTTCTCATTTATCCTACATATACAATAGGCATTAGTTTCTGTTTCTTCCTACTTCTTCTTCTAGAGTTTGCCCTTCTTCCGTAGCCAGTTAATGGCTTTGAAAGTGACTGGGATCCATGTGGATTCAGTCAGCTAGGAAGGATCGTCAGTTTCCCCAATGAATGGGTACTCACGGGATGCACCACGGGAAGGTCGATCCAATGCATCCCCTTTCTTCCTACTAATCTTGAATAATAGTACTGTGTACACAATGTACTATGTATACTATTTCATTACTATGTATATTCTGTTATTACTCAATTATATCTATGTGAAAATACCCTAGTGGAATGGTTCACAGCATTACTCTAAAAGAGAGTAATAACTCACTATAAAGATTGTTGGGTTGTGTTTTCTGATCCATCTTCTTATTCTGTGCCTTTTAATAGGTGAATTCAGGCTGTTGACATTTATTAATATCAAAGATTGAAGATATTTTAACACCATTCCTGTAGATTTTTAGAGTGTTCTGATAGATGGCATATTTATGGTGGTCTGTTTATAGAAGAACTTTCAGAACTTCTTGCAGGGTAGGCTTGGTGATAGTTGATTTTTTCAACTTTTACTTGTCTGAGAAGGTTTTTATGCCTCCATCTAGTCTCAATGACAGTCTAGCAGGATACAGTAGTCTTGGTTGAAAGCCTTTCTCATTGTACACTCGATAGATATCTTGCCATTCTCTTCTGGCTTGTAGTATTTGTGTGGAGAAGTCTGCTGCTAATCTTATGGGTTTTCCTCTGTAGGTGACTTCGTTTTTCTCTTGCAGCCTTCAGGATCTTTCTTTATCCTTATTCCTTTCCATTCTAAATATGATGTGTCTTGGTGTCTTTAAGTCTAGGTTAATTCTGTTTGGGACCCTCTGGGCTTCTTTATAAATTTCCATTTATTTTTCTACAAAGTGGTTTGCTCTATATACAGGCTAGAATTCCTTTGCATTATTGTTGAGAAATTGTCTTATATTAGGATTATTAAACTCAGAAGAGTTAATCATATTTGCTGTATGTTACCCCTGGAAAAGAAGCAACACTGTTTTTCAAAGAATAAATAATTAGAGTAGATTTTAGTCTCCCTTAAGATTAAGATATGAAAAACCAGTCTGGGATATAATTGCTGAGTGGTTGAAATCAATAGCAGATAACATCTGCTCAAAGAGTTACAGTTCCACTATGATTAATCTCAAAGTAATTTTATAATTTTTGAAACATAAAGTTTATGATTTAAGTCTGATAAAAATTGAGGAAGCACGTGCCTAAATCATTAGAGGTCTAAGATTCAATCCCCACCCCCCAATGTGATAAGCCATAGCTGAGTAGTGTTCTGGAATAAAATAAATATGAAAAAATATGGTAACAATCTAAACTTGAATAAAGGTTCAATAATCAGTATACTACTACTTAATTGCTAAATTGATGACGCACATATTTACTTACATAGAAAAAAAGTGTTCTGTTATAGAAAGTAAATGAAACATAAAATATCGATAGTGTGTGGACTATATTATTATTTTTGATTTTTTATTTTGTATTTATAAAAAAGAAACTGACAAAACCATAGGATAAGAGGGGTACAACTCCACACTATTCTCACCACCAGAATTCCGTATCCCATCCCCTTCCTTGATAGCTTTACTATTCTTTAGCCCTCTGGGAGTATGGACCCAAGGTCATTGTGGGATGCAGAAGGTGGATGGTCTGATTTCTGTGATTGCTTCCCCGCTAAACATGGGCATTGACAGGTCAATCCATTTACTATTATTTTTTAATATTTATTTATTCTCTTTTGTTGCCCTTGTTGTAGTTATTGATATCATTGTTGTTGGCAAGGACAGAGAATAATGTTGAGAGGAAGGGAAGACAGAGAGGGGGAGAGAAAGATAAGACACGGCAGACCTGCTTCACCACTTGATAAGCAACTCCCCTGCAGGTTGGGAGCCAGGGGCTCGAACCCGGATCCTTATGCCAGTCCTTGCACTTTGTGCCACCTGCACTTAACTCGCTGCTCTACCGCCCGACTCCCTGGATTATATTATTTTTTAAATAAAATTTGTGCAATTACAAGAAATTTTGTGAAGCTGCAAAATCTGTTCATTTAAAAGTCAATATATATTTAGTATTAAAGAACATTTATGACAAGAATTTTATACTTGCCTCACTTTTTAAAAATTCTTTTACTTTAAAAAATTCTTTTACTTTTTTTTGGAGGAGGAAAGATTGGTAGTTCAATGCAAAGTGTCTTCACTTCTACTGGGTGTTAATGTTGAATTAACAAAGCATTTATAAATGTTCATGAGCTACATATTTTATGAGTTCTAATGAAAAAGATTGCCTGATGCCAGTAAAAATATTCCAGATAAATGTGGTTTTAAATAAGCAATCCTTTGCATGTACAGAGCAACAAATACAAAGAGAAACATAGCAAAGTGATCATGTAGAACATTGAAAACTTCTTCAGAATGAACTCATGGACTCTTTTTACTTTATTCTGGATTTGTTCATCTGATTAGTAAACTCTTTGCTAAGACACTTAGTAAAAAAGAAAAAACAACTATGTAAAGAATGTTGAGGCTATATTTAGTTTAAAGATTCTTTCTCAGTTTTGACCCATTAACCATGGTTTCCTTATTTGACATAGGAAGCTGAGTTTGGAGTTGCCTTAATTTTTGTATTGTCAGTCAAAATGAGTTTTGGAGAAAAAACATTGTTTAAAGATTAAAAAAAAAGAAATAAACAATGGAATACATTTCCTATATGTATTCCTATATGTGCTTCTTGTGATAGAACCATAGAATGTATACCCTCTTTCTTAAGCTTTTTCCAGAGTTAATTCCAGTCTACCATAGTGAATACTAAATTCTCAACTATTAGAACTTGAATGGACTTTACAAGTTTTGTAAATTTTTAGCCCCTGTAGAAATCCAGGTGTTAAAAGAGTTGTCTAAAATATAAACTTATGTGAAAAAATTAAGCCTTCTTTTTCCCTTTTTGATGTCAAATACTTATTATAATTTTCATATCAAGGTTGTGGTTAGGAAAAAAAAACACATAGGATAAAACATTGGAATCAATAATTACAATCAAAGAATATGAAGGCCTATGTACTTTTTCCTTTTGAAAATTATCATTATTTCTAAGTTTTGAGTTATTTCCACAAAGAAAAAAAAAAGGAAAAATGTTGTATAACACTGTGATGACAAAGATATGAGAATTTTGACTGGGAACAGGCTATTCTTAAATGCAAAATATGATAAGGGTAAAAATAATTATTATGTGAAATGAAACAATGTAATTTTCTTATATTGTTACAGCTGCATAAAATATTTTAATTCAAAATATTAGTATACATACTCAAGTCTCATTAAGTCAAAGGGGAAAGCTAGATTACTAATGAATATCAAGTAAAAGAAGCAAACACGGATTTAGGTGTGAATATCTATTTTTTTTCTATTTTTGCCTCCGGGGTTATCACTGGGGAACGGTACCTGCACTATGAATCTACTGCTCCTGATGGCCATTTATTCAACTTTGTTGGATAGGACAGAGAGAAATTGAGAGGGGAGGAGAAGAGAGATGAGGGAGAGAGAAAGATAAACACCTGCAGATCTGCTTCACCACTTGTGAAGCTATCCCTCTGTAAGTGGGGAAGCAGGGCTCAAACCAGGATCCTTGTATGGGTCCTCCCGCTTCATACTATGTTTGTACTTAAACTTACTCCCTGGCCTCTTGAATATCTTTTTCTAACTTTACTAATACTTTTACTCCCTTTATAAATAAAATTCTTTAAAGGAGTCAATCCTTCATTCTATCAGTTTTCCTAAAAAGTCTTTTAAAGGTACTATTTTATTGGCCCAGGTGGTAGAGAACTTAGTAGAGTGTGCATTTACCATGTGCAAGGAGCTGAGTTCAAGCCCCTGGTCCCCATCTGCATGAAGAAAGCTTTCTGTGTGGTGAAACAGTGTTGTAGGCATCTCTTTCTCTATTCCTTTCAATGTTTTTCTACCCTACTAAATGAAAGAAATAAAAAGAGAAACAAAAATGGCTCCTGGGAGCAGTGGATTTGATGTGCAGGTGCTGTGCCTCAGAAATAACCCTAAAATCAATAAGAAAGAAAGAAAGAAAAAAGGAAGAAAATGAAGAAAGAAAGAAGGAAAGAGAGAAAGAAAGAAAAACAAAACAAAACTTCTTCTAGCTTTTTTTTTGAGAAATAGATTAATTTTTAAATGAAAGAAAATCATGTTTAATGTGTACTTCTTGACCTGAGATCAAAATCTTGAATTTACCTTTAAAGGAGAGATTTTTGCTCTGCTCCATAGTGTTTATGACTAAAGAATATACTTACTTCCTGCATCACTGCTCTGGAGTTATCACATGCAACTGGTTTAAATAAATGGAAAGTACACTGCCATTGCATACCCATCTCTTAGTCCATATGAGAAACAAAACAATTGGACCATAAATGTCATCATTAGCTTGATTTTATATATGTGCACATACATTAAATGTGTGCTCAATGTACACATTTGGCAATAAGTCAAAAAATAATCTACTAACATCTTTAATAACTCTTATTTAAGCAAAATATGCCACGAAGAAGTAATGTGATCCAGAACTTTGAGTAATCCCAGCCACAGTTCACTAGAATTTTCAGTAGTTACTGCAGCCTATGAATGTTTCTAGCTTTTCTTTGAGTCCCTCTGAAAACAGGTCTGTCCTTGAGGTGTCAGATTAACACTCCACTCAGAAGACAAATTGTTCATGGGCACACTGGACATATGAGAGCCATTAGATAGTGTGCTCTGCATTCTTGAAAAATGAAAAATTCTAGCCAACATTACATTTTATAAATGCAAGATGTTTATTATTACAGTACCAGCAATAAATGTTTAGAAACTGGAGAGGGTTCACAATGGTTCTGACTAGGAACATATGCCTATCGAGTTCATTGGAAGCGGAGCCATTGATTTTTGGCATTAAACAAAGTGTCTGGAAGCTATTATGCATTTAGGCTTCTATGAGTATTTAATTATATAAATAAGAGAACACAATTTCTGTAGTGTGCATAGTGATGAATGTCTCCATTTATTCATGTTACTTTGCATGATAGATGAGTTTAAATCAGTTGCTGTATCTTTCTTGCAATTTGACCAAATTATTTAAATCATATTCTTTGAAAATTTAGAGGATGGCTCCATGAGCATCATTTAGGAAACCTGCTCATGGATTCTCTTTACAGATTTCTCTCATGACAATATACAAATTGAAAAAAGGAAAAAAAATCTGTGAATAAACATTTTCAGCTCTTAATGTAAATTGGTATATGCTATTACATTGCTCTTACCCTTATATACCTTCCCAGGTCTATTGTATTTCTGTCATGTATGCTCAGAAATGTGATTACTACTGTTTATTTTATATTTGCCACTCTCTAACCAAACATTATCCAATGGTGCAGTTCAAAACCTCTTGGCTGGCAACTTTCTTTCTACATGACCACTGTTGCAACACAGGGTTCAGTAGCGTCAGGCCTATTTCTGTTGTAGGTGATTTTACATAATGTAATCTTTTTGAAAACCTCACTCCTTATGTGAATAAGAGGAATAGTGTCTGTATTGAAACCTACGTTCCTCCCAGACCTTAGAACATTAACACAATAAATGGCATTAATGTCCTAAGGAGTTATATAGAAAATGAAGGATGAGGAGTTGAGTGCATCTGTTATAATGTGCAAGGATCTGGGTTTGAACCCCCAGTCTTAACCAGCAGGGGGAAAACTTTGGTGAAGTAGGGCTGCAGGTATCTGTCTCTCTCCCTCTTTATCTCTCCTTTCCCTCTCAATTTCTTGCTGTCTTTATCCAATAAATAAGCATGTGCCCCAGCCAGTGGGGCGAGAACAGGGGCTAGGAACCCTGGGACCTGGAATGAAAGGGACAGGAGACACAAAGAACGATAGCAAGACAGGATTCTGATCAAGCTGCCAAATTTTATTGTGTTTACAGGCATTATAAGGCTTTGGGGAAGGGGGAGTGCAGGAGGAGGAGGAGGAGGAGGAGGAGCAATTATCAGGGTGGAATGTCCCTTGCAACATACATAGCCGAAACTATGTCTATTAACTATAACTATGTGGTGTGTCACTTGTTTTCTGGTAAATGGCCTACCTGCGGGGAAATAGAAACTTATCTCGAGGGCTTTCATTGTTTCAAAGGCTTATCTTCTATCAAGCAGAGAATGGCTCTTGGCAAACATGTTTTTTTTTTTAGGGTGGGGCCCACTTTTCTGCATGCTGCCCTCAATTCAAATCAAATAATATTGCATCTGCGGATCGCAACCTAATCAACACAATGAGTGCCACCCCAGCATGCTTCACTTCAGACTGTGACCAGAGACTTCAGGTGTGGAATGACAACCCTTCAGCTTCATCACTCAGGTGAGACCTTTCCTTTCATAGTATTCTCTAATTCTATTCCAGGTGTTCCACTCCCCAATAAAGTCCCCAAACCTAGGTATAGTCCAGGTCCCCTGAGATAGAGCATAGGTTCACACGCACCCATAAACTAGGGGAAAAATATATACCTGAAAGCAGAAGTACACAAGAGCATGCAGGGAATACCCCCTAACACTTCCTCTGCACTATTCCAGTCTTTAGGTCCATAATTGTTCAACAATTTGTTTGGCTTTGTATGTTAACTCTCTTTTCAGCCACCAGGTTCCGGATGCCAGCAAGATGCTGACCAGACTTCCCTGGACAGATGACACCATCAATGTGTACTGGAGCTCCCAGACTGGGAGTATGGATCGACCAGTCAACGCCCATGTTCATCGGGGAAGCAATTACAGAAGCCAGACCTTCCACCCTCTGCAACCTACAACGACCCTGGGTCCATACTCCCAGAGAGATAGAGAATGAGTACGCTATCAGGGGAGGGGATGGGATATGGAGATCAGGTTATGGGAATTGTGTGGAATTGTACCCCTCTTATTCTATGGTTTTGTTAATGTCTCCTTTCTTAAACAAAAAAAAATTAAAAAGAAAAATAAAATGATTGATGAACTTATGAATGACTCTAAACAAATATAAAATCAAGAATTAGAATAGTAAAATGATCATCAGCGAAGTAAGATCAGTTATTAATAGCGAAGTAAGATCAGTTATTAATTTAAAAAAGTGTTCCAATTAGAGCCACAGAATTTATGCTATATAAATGTTCCAAGTCTTCAAAAGTTAAGGAATACTTAAGTCATTGTCGGAATTCTTAAAATCTTTTGTTTTCCTTTGTTCTTTTGATTTGGCCCTGCTATGGCATTTGCTTAAGTAACTCATTATATTATACCAAATTAAGAATCTATTTAGTAATAGAAGTTCAGAAATTCAGGTTTTTTTTTTTCCTCCAGGGTTATCGCTGGGGCTTAGTGCCTGCACCAGAATCCACTGCTCCTATAGGCCATTTTTTCCCATTTTGTTGCCCTTGTTGCTATTGTTGCCATTGATGTTGTTGTTGGATAGGAAAGAGAGAACCAAGAGAGAAGGAGAGAAAATGGAGGGAGAGAAAGACACCTGCAGACCAGCTTCACCACTTCTGAAGCAACCCCCCTACAGGTGGGGAGCCAGGGGCTTGAACTAAGATTCTTGCACTTGGTCCTTGCACTTCTTGAGCTTAACCTGCTGTGCTTACCTCCTGACCCCCAGAAATTCAGTTTTTTGATCAACAGGGAGAATTATTGATTCATGATAACTACGTGCATACAGTCCAATATACTAACAAAAAATAGTTTATTTCACCCTATATAACCTTTTGTTTTGTGAATTGTTCAAATTCTTACATTACCAGAAATCATATCACTAATATTATTTTGTATTTGGAATTATAGTATAAATACCTCAAAGGACAATTTATAGGAAGATAAAATGGAATATCGATAAAAGTTTCAGTAGCCTCTACATTCTTTCTTTTTTTAAATTTATTTTTCTTTCTTTCTTTCTTTCTTTTTTAAAATTAATTAATTAATTAATTTAAGAAAGGAGACATTAACAAAACCATAGGATAAGAGGGGTACAACTCCACACAGTTCCCACCACCCTGTCTCCATATCCTATCCCCTTCCCTGATAGCTTTCCCATTCTCTATCCCTCTGGGGGTATGGACCCAGGGTCATTGTGGGTTGCAGAAGGTGGAAGGTCTGGCTTCTGTAATTGCTTTACCGCTGAACATGGGCGTTGACTGGTTGATCCATACTCCCAGCATGCCTCTGTCTTTCCCTAGTAGGGTGGGGCTCTAGGGAAGCAGAGCTCTACATTATTTCTATGGAGACCAATGTTTAAAAATTTCATTATATTGTTGATAGGATATTTTAAAACTCAAGTAATTATCAAAAGATAATGTTGGCTAAAAGAATAAAAAAAACACCATTAAGGACAGGTTTGTCCTTAAGATGCTTAAAAGATTTTATCTTTGTAGTTAGAGAATTAGAGATATTATCACACTAAAAGAATACCTGCTTACTTAGCAAAAAAAAAATAATAAAAAAGCTAATACCGCATAGTATTTTGTTCTATTGGGACTCTAAGTCTTATTCTGCTTGTAACTTACTTTCCTCAATATTTTATTAGTTCCAAACTTAAATCATAATTATACTGACTACATTTCAATTTGGTCATTATCTAATTGCATTGGGAAATATGGGAATTAGGTCTTTGAATATGGAACAGAGGAAGTAGAAAGTAAAATTAATATCATAATAAATATGCAAATTTAAATTTTATCTTAGTGGCCTCTTAATTATCGGTGAAAATACTATTTATATTGCTCTGAGCCTATCAATCATCAGTGAACAGTCTATCTTTGATCACTTTGTATTATTTATGTTTCACTTCTTCCATATTCATTTCTTAAGACTAAAAGAGTCTTACGGAGTCAGGCTGTAGTGCAGCGGGTTAAGCGCAGGTGGCGCAAAGCACAAGGACCAGCGTAAGGATCCCGGTTCGAACCCCGGCTCCCCACCTGCAGGGGAGTCGCTTCACAGGCGGTGAAGCAGGTCTGCAGGTGTCTATCTTTCTCTCCTCCTCTCTGTCTTCCCCTCCTCTCTCCATTTCTCTCTGTCTTATCCAACAACGACAACAATAAAACAACAAGGGCAACAAAAGGGAATAAATAAATAAAATAAATATTAAAAAAAGACTAAAAGAAAATCAACAGCAAAATGTATAGCCAAATGGTTCTCTATCTATGTAATCTTTGGGCTGGAGTGGGAAGTACACAGCTGTAAAAGGCAGACTGGATTGTGTCCACAGAAATTTTGCTCTAAGTGAGGTAAGAATACCTCTCTTGTGTAGTCAAGAGTTGAAACTACCAGCTTCTATGTTCTTTAGGAAGAATTTTCTAAAACTTGAACAAAAGAGGAAACTAGAATGAATTTGAAAAACATTCACTGGTTTTGCTACTTAATTTTTATAATTGTAGTGTAAGATTTTAAACACATTTCCTCAAAATATCCCTTTACACACTCATTCTTTCATTCAGGTATGAGTTAAGACACTGTAAATAGGGATTTTGGCAGTAGTGCAGTGGGTTAAGCGCACGTGGCGCAAAGCAAGGACCTGCTTATGGATCTCTGTTTGAGCTCCTGGCTCCCCATCTGCAGGAGAATCACTTCACAAGCGGTGAAGCGCGTCTTCAGGTGTCTATCTTTCTCTCCCTCTCTCTGTCTTCCCCACTTCTCTCCATTTCTCTCTGTTTTATCCAACAACAATGACATCAAAAACAACAACAATAAAAAACAACAAGGACAACAAAAGGGAATAAATAAACATTTAAAAAAGACACTGTAAATAACACTACAGTGCAAAAATGAAAATTTCCTATTCTTATGGGCCTCAATTCTCAATAGAATGCTTACACCAGTACATAAATAAGTAACCATGACACAGGAGATCTCTTTAAGGAAAGCAGTACATAAAAAATACTTCACAGATAATAAAAGAGTTTTAGGGACCTGGTAGAGTGTACACATTACATTAAATGGACATTCGAGTCCATGGGCCTCACCTACAGTAGGGAAGCTTCACTAGTATTAATGCAAATCTCTCTTCTCCCCCCCTTCCTTCCTTCCTTCACCCATTTCTCTCTGTCACTATCAGAAAAAAAGAGAGATAAAAAGTGTGGGTGGGGGTAATGGCTACTGGAAGCAGTGAAATAGTTTTTAGGCCCTGAGTCACAAAGATAACACATGCCCTTGTGGCATGAAGAAAACAAACAATAACACACACACACACACACACACACACACACACTGAAAAGGGAAAAGAAGAAAGAAAAAGAGAAAATAAAACAGTCCCAATACTTGTGTTAGGAATGGCTTAGGATTAGGACATCCATGCATTGATGATCTGAGCAACTTTCAGAAAGGAGAAAATGATTTATAGCCTATGCAAAAGTAAGAGTGTAGGAAAAAAGGTATCTAGCAAGAGAAATTTATTATTATTATTATTATTTATTTATTTATTTATTTAAGAAAGGAGACATTAACAAAACCTTAGGATAGGAGGGGTACAACTCCACACAATTCCCACCAGACAGTCTCCGTATCCCATCCCCTCCCATGATAGCTTTCCCATTCTCTATCCCTCTCAGAGATGGACCCAACACTTCATCTGCACTATTCCAGCCTTTAGGTCCATGATTGTTCAACAATTTGTTTGGCTTTGTATGTTAACTCTTTTTTCAGCCACCAGGTTCTGGATGCCAGCAGGATGCCAGCATGATGCAGACTTCCCTGGACTGAGGACCCCACCAATATGTCCTGGAGCTCTGCTTCCCCAGAGCCCCATCCTAGGGAAAGAGAGAGGCAGATGGGAGTATGGATTGACCAGTCAACGCAAGAGGAGTTTTATAGATATGACCCCTTCATTGAGTAATTACTAGAAAAGCTCTTCTAGAGAACAACTATCAATTAACCTCTCTAGGCTATAATTTTTACAATATTATTATAGTATAAACATAATATTACTTATTAATAGCAACCATTAGCCAACAATAAAAGACAAAAGTTGTTTTGAATCATTTTAAATTCAAATTGAATCTTAAGAGTTAAGAAAGTGAAAGTAGGAAGTATGAGACAAATTCAAATGATGAGATAGTACACTTAATTTAAAAACATGGCAGATACTAGTGTTGAAATTTAAAAAACTAATCTGTATTGGTGGCCTAAAAAATGTGTGAGAAGAAGCTTTTTTTTGCCATCTTTGCATGCATAAACCCTTGTGAGAAAAAAGTAAATGAAAGAGAGGGACAAGGGGGAGTAACAAAACTAGGTCATTAATAATAGGCTGGGAACCAGACGAATATTTTAAAATACCACATAATTAATTGAAACTATTAAATGTTCTAATTTACCTAATAATTTTATATAAACTTTCTCCCATTAATAAATGTGCTTTCCCTAAATAACAGTTTTAGTTTGGAGAAACTGAAGAAAAAAAAGTAGAAACAAAACTAAATTATTTTTCTGTTTTTTAATATTTTCTACTATGGTGTTCCAAGAATTTAGATAACTCATTTTATAGCTATTGATTATTTATTTAGCTTATAGATGAAGTCTATATATTAAAATATAACAAGTTCATAATTTAATTTTACATTATTCAAAGACTTTCTTTTTTAAGTGCTTATGTAATAAAATAAACTGAAGTATGGTCATCAATAGACTTCTTAATTCTACTGTATGTGTGTATCTACTTGTAGGTGCTTCCAAAGTATGAATTTAGCAGTTTTGGGGACAGATTTTCCATTTTATTTGATAGGACAGAGAGAAATTGAGAGGCTGGAGGGGGGGTTAGAGAGGGAGAAAGAAAGATGTGTACTTGTAGAACTATTTCACCATTGTGAAGCGTACCTCCCTGAGGGTGGAAGCAAGGGTTCAAACCTGAGTCCTTGCACAGATCCTTCAGCACAATATGTGTGCTTAACCAGGTGAGCTACCACCTTGCCTTGCACTTTAACTATTAACAATCTAAATTGTATGATAACAATTTTGTCATTTTATTGTTTACTGTACAATGAAATCTTTTTAGAAATAGTTCATACATCTGATTTTCTGATAATACAGATATTTTAATAACTTAAGTTCCATTGTGTACTTAATTCTGTTACCTTAGACATGTGACTACTACAAAATACCATAGGAACTTAATGTAATATTTGTTGTTGAAGTAGAGATAAGGGAAAGTGGTGGAAAAACAGTAGTGATAGGCTACAAAAGCTCACCTGAATAGCTTCCCTATTTTGGCATGGCATGATCCAGGTTAGAACCCAGACACTACTACACTGGGACATTTGGTATCTAGAAATATTTCTTTGCTACATCTAGATTCTATTTTATCTACGTTATAAGCGCTATTTAATCACATAGGAGTTGTTTATTTGAAAACTGAAACTACTAAAGTTGGAAAGATTGTGTATTTTGCCCCAAATGATCTATCAAGTAAGTGGTAACATAAAATTGGATATGGATATATATTTTAATATTTATTTATTTATTGTATAGAGAAAACCAGAAATAGAGGGCGAAGCAGGGCATTAGAGAGGGAGAGAGACAGAGACACCTGCAACCCTACTTTACCACTTGCAAAGCTTTCCCCCTGCAGGTGGGGGCCAGGGACTTGACCCTGAGTCCTTGTGCATTGTAATGTGATTGCTCAACCAGGTGCACCACCACTCAGACCCTTGGATATTTTGTAGTTACTCATTCTCTGACACATCTTGGACAGAGCTAGAAGGAATTATGTTAAGTGAACTAAGTCAGAAAGATAAAGATGAGTATGGGGTGATCCCACTCATCAACAGAAGTTGACTAAGAAGATCTGAAAGGGAAACTAAAAGCAGGACCTGACCAAATTGTAAGTAGGGCACCAAAGTAAAAACCCTGTGGTGAGGGATAGACATGCAGCTTCCTGGACAGTGGGGAGTGGGAGTGGGAGTGGGTGGGAGGGATGGGTCACAGTCTTTTGGTGGTGGGAATGGTGTTTATGTACACTCCTAGTAAAATGCAGTCATATAAATCACTAGTTAATTAATATGAGAGGGAGAAAATTAATTGTATGTCTCGAAGTTTTTCAAAACACAAACTGAATCTTTTCAATATATAGGCTGTGTAATTGATATGCAGACTCTCTCAAAAGCCTAGACCAAGTAGATCAGAAGCAACCAATAGCACAGCTATATACAAGATACTGGGTACTGTACAGCAAACCCTAACAAAGGACTTTTCAAAATTAACCCAATTACCAAATAATGGGATGATAACATTAACTATTGATTGTCTTTTTGAACTCTAAGACAGCAGGAACCTCACATCTCCACTATAGAGCCTCTACTTCCCCCAGTTCTGGAACCCTTGGATAGGGCCCACTTTCCCGTATGCCTCTCCCAATCCATATCAAATAATATTGCATCTGCTGATCACAACCTAACCAACACAACGATTGCCATCTCAACATGCTTCACTTCAGACTGTGTCCAGAGACTTCACGTGTGGAATGACAACCCTTAAGCTTCATTACTCGGGTGAGACCTTTCCTTTCATAGTATACTCTAATTCCATCTCAGGTGGTTCACTTTCTAACAAAGTCCCAAAACCTAGATATACACCAGTTTCTGTGAGAGAGAGCATATGTTCACACGTATCCATAAACTACTGCAAAATATATACCTGAAAGCAGAAGTACACTAGAGTTTGCAGTGAGTACCCCCCTAACACTTCCTCTCCACTATTCCAAGCTTTGGGTCCATAATTGCTCAACAATTTGTTTGGCTTTGTATGTTAACTCTCTTTTCAGTCACCAGGTTCCAGATGTCATCAGGATGCCAGCCAGGCTTCCCAGGACTGAAGACCCCACCAATGTGTCCTGGAGCTCCACTTCCCCAGAGACCCACCCTACTAGGGAAAGAGAGAGACAGACTGGGAATATGGACCGACCAGTCAACGTCCATGTTCAGTGGGGAAGCAATTACAGAAGCCAGACCTTCCACCTTCTGCAACCCATAAAGACCCTGGGTCCATGTTCCCAGAGGGATAGAGAATGGGAAAGCTATCAGGGGAGGGGGTGGGATATGGAGATTGGGTGGTGGGAATTGTGTGGAATTGTACCCCTCCTACCCTATGGTTTTGTTAATCCTTTCTTAAATAAAAAATTTTAAAAAAAGATATACAAATTAATATATACTCTTATTGAGCTTATTATTTAATTGAGGAATTGGGAAAAATACTTCTTGGATAAATTATTCCTATTATTATGTAATCCTCATATTTCCATTCTCACTAAATTACAACACAAAATTATCCTTTATTTTTATCTTTTACTTTTAACGATCATTCAGCTTGAGGAGAATTTAGCTTTGCTTTTGATTTATTATCACCAAAGACATCAACTTTTTTTTTTTTTTGAGTGACTATTCTGGAGGACAGAATTTTCTCGATAACGGAGTTTCTATATCTAATAGCTAGTGAATCTCATACTGACTGCTTTAGTGATAGGCTGATTGCTCATACTTCTAAGCTGTATCATGGTTACCACAATAGAACATGATGTTATTGGTGAATACCTTGTCAGGTTCAATATTATTGTATATGGTAGTAGGGATTTCCTACTGTTTGAGTCTTAGAAAGAACTCTACATAATTTTCATTAAGACTAAGCGTCTTTGTATTGAATCCAGAAGGGTTATATACTTTCCTTTGGTCAAGTAAAAGGCATTTTGAGGTGTAGAGATACTTAGGTATCTTTGAATAATAGGAGTGGGCCAACATAGTAAAAAACAGATTGATCAAAAGTGTTGACAAGATGTGTGGAAATACCAAGAGTCAATATTTAATCAGAGGTGACAGCACAATAAATCAATGTTTCTTGAGAGTATTTGTCAATTAGATTACTGAGTATCCTTTCCATGAGTTACTGGGTGTTGTTTAATTTGCTTTCCAGAACTATCTGATACTATAGAGCTGTGGCATTGTACTAACTAGTCTCTTTTTACAGCTCTGTTGAGGTGAGGTCAAAAAGTAGGAAACAACTCCACACAATTCCCACCACCCAATCCCCATAACCCACCCCCTCCCATGGTAGCTTTCCCATTCTCTAGCCCTCTGGGAGCATGGACCCAGGGTCGTTGAGGGTTGCAGAAGGTAGAAGGTCTGGCTTCTGTAATTGCTTCCCCGCTGAACATGGGCGTTGATTGGTCGGTCCATACTCCCAGTCTGCCTCTCTCTTTCCCTAGTAAGGTGTACCTTATGTTTTTGTTCACTAATCCTTTCTTAAATAAAAAATTTTTAGAAAAAGTAGGAAACTGATAGCACTCTAAATGATTTTTGTCTGAAATAGTACAGTTGAGATGATTCCTGTCCATAGCAACACAGACTAGTTGGAATGAGATTTACTCATCTATAACAATTTGAAAAGAAAACATCAAATCTAGTAAGAGTTCTGCAAAGAATCACAAAAAGAAGAGAAACAACTAGCAGAAGTCACATGTGAATAGGTCAAAAATCGAAGAAGAGGTAGCGTTGAACTCCAGGACATTTTCCAAATCATCAAACTAAGTCTGAAGGGCCAGTGTTAGTGATGAGGAAGTGAGACAGCACTGATTGACAAATAGTACTTTTATGCATATCCATTTAAATGCATTCCATGAAAGTCAATTTTTTAACTTTGTGAAAATTATACTTTAGGGAGGTACTCACTGCAAACTCTAGTGTACTTCTGCTTTCAGGTATATATTTTGCAGTAGTTTACGGATACGTGTGAACATATGCTCTCTCTCACAGAAACTGGCGTATATCTAGGTTTTGGGACTTTGTTAGAAAGTGAACCATCCTCTCCACTATTCCAAGCTTTGGGTTCATGATTGCTCAACAATTTGTTTGGCTTCGTATGTTAACTCTCTTTTCAATCACCAGGTTCCAGATGCCATCAGGATGCTGGCCAGGCTTCCTTGGATTGAAGACCCCACCAATATGTCCTGGAGCTCAGCTTCCCCAGAGACACACCCTACTAGGGAAAGAGAGAGGCAGACTGGGAGTATGGACCGACCAGTCAATGCCCATGTTCAGTGGGGAAGTAATTACAGAAGCCAGACCTTCTACCTTCTGCAACCCTCAATGACCCTGGGTCCATGCTCCCAGAGGGATAGAGAATGGGAAAGCTATCAGGGAAGGGGGTGGGATATGGAGATTGGGTGGTGGGAATTGTGTGGAGTTGTTCCCCTCCTACCCTATGGTTTTGTTAATTAATCCTTTCTTAGATAAAAAAAATTAAAAAAAAAAAGAATAACAAAAACAAAAACAAAAAAAAGAAAATTATACTTTAGCATTTTATTTTAGAAAGATTGATGCACACTCTCTTGTACTTCGTTATAAAGCACAACCCTGTAAATGATGTTTATTCTTATGTGATAACTTGTGACCAGATTTCTTTTGTCTAAACAGAAAAATCTTTTAAAATACATATTCAGCTCAAATCAGTGGAGGTTTACAGTTGACAGTATTTATATATTTTCCCTATATTTGGGAGCTACTCTCTTCCCTGATCCAGGTTTCTAGTCCTTTTTCCAAGTATGACACCATCTCCCCAGACAATAACCTGGGTCCACCTGCATATTAGATGTCAGACACAGGCAAAAACTATTTGGGTCATGGACCCCTTGGAATATACCTAAAATAGACCTACTAGCTTTTTCCAAAACAGAGACCCCAAATCTTCATCTGCAATATACTTGCCATTAGGTTCATGAGTAGTCAACCATTTGCCCTGATTTATATATTAACTCTTTTTCAGCCACCAGGTTCCAGATGATACTATGATGCTAACTTGACTTCCCTGGGTAGAGGACCCCACCGTGTGTCCCGGAGCTCTGTTTCTCCAGATCTCTGCCCCACTAGGGAAAAAGAGACAGGCTGGGAGTATGACTTGACCTGCCAATGCCCATCTTTAGCAGTGAAGCAATTACAGAAGCCAGATCTTCCACCATCTGCACCCCACAATGATCCTGGGTCCATATTCCCAGAGGAATAAATAGGGAAGCAGGACTGGGTGGTGACACACCTGGTTGAGTGCACATGTTACAATGTACAAGGACCCAGGTTCGAGCCCCCAGTCCCCTCCACCTTTAGAGGGAAAGCTTCATGAGTGGTGAAGCAGAGCTGCATGTATCTCTCTGTCTCTCTCCCTAGCATTCCCTTCCCTCTAGATATCTGGCTGTCCCTGTCCAATAAATAAAAAAAGATAATATAAAAGTTAAAAAAAAGAATAGGGAAACTATCAAGGGAGGGGGTTGGATAAGGAGTTCTGGGGGTGGGAACTGTGTGGAAATGTACCTATTTTATCATATAGTCTTGTCAATATTGCCATTTTATAAATAAAAATTTAAAGTCTATATATATTCAGTTGAAATTACATAATAATAGGCTAATAATAGGCCAATGAAAAGATTTTCATCTGTTATTTGACTGGATTTTTAAAAAAAATGTAACCTAAAAACTCTAGCTTTCAACATACAGTGTCCTCCATTTACAGACAAGTAATTGTAGCTGATGTATAATAATGGGATAAGAAATGGAACAAAAACCTGGAGAAATATGAATGTGAATAAAAGGTTCACAAAAGGAGAAAGTAGTAGTATTGGCTTTGTATTTTTTATGGTAGAATAACGAGCTGTAGGCAAAAATTCATCACATAGAGGGTATAAAAAGTGAATGTTATGGGGGCTGGACAAGTTAAGCTTGCATGGAGCATAAGCGCATAGACCAGCATAAGGGTCCTGGTTGGAGCCCCTTGTTCCCCACCTGTGGGGGGGGTGTCGCTTCACAGGCGGTGAATCACGTCTGTATGTGTCTTTCTCTCACCCTTTCTCTTCCCCTCCTCTCTCGATTTCTCTCTGTCCTACCCAGCAACAATAAAAGCAATAATAATAATAACAATAACAACAATGAGAAACAACAAGTGGAGCAAAAGGGAAAAAAATAGCCTCCAGGAGCAGTGGATTTGTAGTGCAGGCACGAGCCCCAGCAATAATCCTGAAGACAAAAATAAATAAATAAATAAATGTATATAAATGTTGTAAACGTAGATTTTACTCAAAGGAATTGTGAAATACACACATAAACTAAAAATTCATTTCTGAAAATTCAGAGGTTCTCTATAAAAACATTTACTAGGAACCTGTATTAGATTCATGTGACTGCTGTAACAAATTACCACAAACTCAGTGACTTAAAACAACAGAAATTTATTCCCTCACAGTTCTGAAGGCCAGAAATTGGAAATTAGTAACACTGGGCCAAACCACTATGACCAAAGCAACACAAGGAATTGGTTTGGTCACGCCCCCTTCACATGCTCTAGGAAAGAATTGCTTTATTGCATTCTCCTCTCTCTATGTATTTAAGTTCCTTTTAATTAATTAGTTAATTATTTTATTTTATGAAATAAATGAAATTTCCTCATTGCAGGTGGGTATGGGGGTTTTATTTGTGGCATATACATCTTAATTAGTGGAGTCTACCAGGTGTGCTACCACCTAGCCACCAAAACTCTTTATTTATAGTACTACCACGAGTTAGTTTATTTTCTTTATTGCCTAATAAGCTATAATAGTCTACTAACCAATCGCTGATTCTCCCTTTGTTCATCTGAAACATACTTTTCACAATGAGTGATCACTTAAATAGGCATATCATACTATTCTGATTTACCCACTATAATACCTGAATTGGAAGATGAAATTCAATATTTTACTAGGAATCTAGGTGTTATGCTTCCAGCTATCTTTCTTGTTTTTTTTCTCTTTTGTTGCCATTGTATTTTTTATTGCTGTAGTTATTATTGTTGTTATTGATGTCATCACTGTTAGATAGGACAAAGAGAAATGGAGAGAAGAGGGGAAGACAGAGCGGGGAAGAGAAAGATAGCCACCTGCAGACCTGCTCACAGCTTGCGAAGCGACTCCCCTACGGGTGGGGAGCCTGGGACTCCAACAGGCATCCTTGAGCTGGTCCTTGTGCTTGGTGCCATGTGCACTTAACCCGCTGTGTTACCTCCAGACTCCCGTCTTTCTTATATTATCTTAACACACATCTCCCATCTCATTAAGTTCAACCTTATTTAAGTTCACCAAATATGCTGAGTTTACCCTTACCTTTACTTTCAAAGATTTGTTAGCACCAATCTATCATCAAATTACTCAAATAGGCACCTAAACTCTTTACAACAAAAAGTTTAACTGGCCTTGATGCAGATCTTTCTTTATAGTCCTATCTGCACCAAATTCACATATAGTTGAATATTTTGTTCTGTTTTAGTGTCAATGAAGGTTTTGTGACCCTCAGACTTGATTTAATTTATTCACTTGCTTAACGTCTACCATATCACAAAAGTGGGTGCTGCTGTACCCGTAAGATTGGAGTTGATATATTAATAAGTTAGAAATTTAAATGAAAAAGCAGTAACTGCTTTTTAGAAGGGCATTCTCTCTGTCCTAATTTTAAACACCAACTCATTAGTGTGTCTAGTGTTTTAGGCAAAGGCATTTCTTCAGAAAAAACTGAGGCATTCAAGGTCATTGAAGATAGGTAAGCAAACAGTTCTGTATATAGAACTCTAAGATTTATCAAAATTGAGAGTATTATAGAACTGCTCCAGGGATTTATCAAGCCTAAATATCCACTCTAGTTCTGAGATCTATTCCACTTAGTATATGATGTCTAAGAAGAATGACAAATCTTCTTTTTACTGCAGCATGCAACACAAATAATAAAAATCATTTTGTCTGTATTGTGGTATGTTGAGGAGCACTTTTTTGAGAAAAAGAATGAGAGAGAGAGAGAGAGAATGGCTTCCTTCATTGCAGTGGGGGCTAGTTTCAAACCTGGGTTGTGCACATGACAAAGTAGCACACTATTCCAGTGAGCTGTTTTTCTAGCCCAAGAAACATTTTAAGAATGCTACCGTAAGACTTTAAGACACATTAAGATGGCTTAGTAGCTATGCAAAATGCATTTATGCCAGAAGCTCTTAAGTCCCAGGTCCAATCCCTGGCAGGCACCACTACTAGACAAAGCTAGGCAGTGCTCTGGTCTCTGGTCTATTTGCTCTGCATCTCTCAATAAATTATAAGTTAACAAAGTGTTTAAAAATAATACTACCCCATTGATTTGATCCTATGATCTTGCTAGTATTTCCATTTTATAAAGTAAAAAAAGTAATACTACTGAATTTCCACTTTGCTTTTAATAGCTCATTCCTCCCTGATATAAGAGGCATGCTCATGTGATTCCCCTAACTACTCAAAATACTGATTATGCTTTGCCTAGCAATATTCCTCCAGTTTTAATTTTAAAAGTTTTCTCAATTAGAAAGGTTTCCAAAGATGCTCTTTCCATTTAGTGTACTAATTTTTTATGTATTTCTCTGATTTCTGGATGAATTTGTCATTGTGTTAAATTTTATTACCAAAGTCTCTGTGACTATGAGTAAACTATAGGGAAATTTCAGTGTGTCAGAACTGTCCTACCACAGTTAATCGTGGCTTTTATACAAAGCAAAAACTTCCATGCTGATTACAATCTCATTATCTCAGAAGTGGTTCAAGCTTAGCTAGATAAAGGAAAAGCAACCTAGCAATGTGTGGGGAATAACCTGATTATTAGCAAAGACTTGAGGTTTGGTGCTCAATAGCAAAGTAGCTACCAAAGTATAAGAGGGCCAGGCAAGAGCTGCAATATAACTTAAGATCTGTGATGTTAAAAACTCAATTAATCCTGGGGTTATACCCCAAGGACTCCATAACACCCAACCAAAAAGAGGTGTGTACGCCTATGCTCATAGCAGCACAATTCATAATAGCTAAAACCTGGAAGCAACCCAGGTGCCCAACAACAGATGAGTGGTTGAGAAAGCTGTGGTATATATACACAATGGAATACTATGCAGCTATCAAGAACAATGAACCCACCTTCTCTGACCCATCTTGGACAGAGCTAGAAGGAATTATGTTACGTGAGCTAAGTGAGAAAGATAAAGATGAGTATGGGATGATCCCACCCATCAACAGAAGTTGACTAAGATCTGAAAGGGAAACTAAAAGCAGGACCTGACCAAATTGTAAGTAGGGCACTAAAATGAAAACCCTGTGGTGAGGGGTAGACATGCAGTTTCCTGGGCCAGTGGGGGGTGGGAGTGGGTGGGAGGGATGGGTCACAGTCCTTTCGATGGTGGGAATGGTGTTTATATACACTCCTAGCAAAATGTAGTCATATAAATCACTAGTTAATTAATATGAGAGGGAGAAAATTAATTGTATGTCTCGAAGTTTTTCAAAACACAAACTGAATCTTTTCAATATATAGGCTGTGTATTTGATATGCAGACTCTCTCAAAAGCCTAGACCAAGTAGATCAGAAGCAACCAATAGCACAGCTATATACAAGATACTGGGTACTGTACAGCAAACCCTAACAAAAGGACTTTTCAAAATTAACCCAATTACAAAATAATGTGATGATAACATTAACTATTGATTGTCTTTTGGAACCCTAAGAAAGCAGGAACCTCACATCTCCACTATAGAGCCTCTACTTCCTCCAGTCCTGGAACCCTTGGATAGGGCCCACTTTCCCGTATGCCTCTCCCAATCCATATCAAATAATATTGCATCTGCCGATCACAACCTAACCAACACAACGATGGCCACCTCAACATGATTCACTTCAGACTGTGTCCAGAGACTCCATGTGTGGATTGACAACCCTTCAGCTTCATTACTCGGGTGAGACCTTTCCTTTCATAGTATACTCTAATTCCATCTCAGGTGGTTTACTATCTAAAAATGTCCCAAAACCTAGATATACACCAGTTTCTGTGAGAGAGAGCATATGTTCACACGTATCCATAAACTACTGAAAAATATATACCTGAAAGCAGAAGTACACTAGAGTTTGCAGTGAGTACCCCCCTAACACTTCCTCTCCACTATTCCAAGCTTTGGGTCCATGATTGCTCAACAATTTGTTTGGCTTTGTATGTTAACTCTCTTTTCAGTCACCAGGTTCCAGATGTCATCAGGATGCCAGCCAGGCTTCCCAGGACTGAAGACCCCACCAATGTGTCCTGGAGCTCAGCTTCCCCAGAGACACACACTACTAGGGAAAGAGAGATGCAGACTGGGAGTATGGATCGACCAGTCAATGCCCATGTTCAGTGGGGAAGCAATTACAGAAACCAGACCTTCTACCTTCTGCAACCCTCAATGACCCTGGGTCCATGTTCCCAGAGGGATAGAGAATGGGAAAGCTATCAGGGGAGGGGGTGGGAAATGGAGATTGGGTGGTGGGAATTGTGTGGAGTTGTACCCCTCCTGCCTGTTTTGTTAATTAATCCTTTCTTAAATGAAAAAGAAAAAAAAGAAATAAAAAAATAAAAATAAATAAAAACCCAATTAATAAAGGTTTTGGAACATGAATATATGAAAATATAAATTTTATGTGTGGAAATATTTGTGTAAGTGTCCTTTCTAACTCAACACATCAAAGAGAAATAACCTGTGTATTTAGTTGTCATGTGCAATAAAAATAATAATTGCAGGGAGTTGGGCGGTAGCGCAGCAGGTTAAGCACAGGTGGTGCAAAGTGTGAGGACAGACATAAGGATCCCGGTTCTAGGCCCCAGCTCTCCACCCGTAGGGGCATCGCTTCACAAGCGGTGAAGCAGGTCTGCAGGTGTCTATCTTTCTCTCCCCCTCTCTGTCTCCCCCCCTCCATTTTCTCTCTGTTCTAGCTAACAACAATGACATCAATAACAACAATAATAACTACAACAAAAGGGAATAATTAAACATTAAATAATAATAATAATTGCAGACTGGTGAAATAACTCACTTTGATAATGTGCTGCTTTGCTATGTACACAATCCAGGATCAAGCCTAACCTCCCTCACACTGAAGAAAGTTGTATGCTGTAACCTCTTTCATTCTCTCATTGCCCTCTTTACTTCTCTGCTCCTATCTAAATAATAATAATAATAAATAAAAATCTTGATAATAACTGTACCATGTTTAAGTTGATTCATTCTTCGGATTTTGCTACTGACATTGTAAGCAAAATATTTAAGCAATGTTGAATTAATTTAATTTAAATTTATTAGTTTAGACTGGCTGATAAAAATATATGAGTCAGTAAGTCACATTTGAAGAAAAGACATAAAGGGGGCTAAGTGGTGGCAAACCTGATAGAGAACACATGCTACAACCCACAAGAACCCAGGTTCAAGCTTCTGGTTCCCACTTGCAGAAGGGAAGTTTCACTAGTGAAGTAGTCCCATAGGAGTCTCTCTTTCCCCTCTCTATCTTCCCCTTCCTTATCAAAATCTCTGTCTCTATCCAATAATTAAATAAATAAGTAAATAAATGCATATGTACATGAAATGAAAGAGATCAAAGAGAAGAGGAAATTTAGTAAAATAAACAAATGATGTTTTGAAACAGACTGTATAAGGCATCTAGTGTATATGTGTCGTATGTATGTTGTATATGATACCTAATGTGTATACACACCTAGTGTGTATTGTCTATGGCAATGTGTATAGAGACATGCAATATAAATGACTTCATCTGTCTTAAATTGTCTAGGTTGTTATAGCCACCTTCTTTTTTTAATGTAAGCTACTATGATGCTAACATATCTGAGAATATCATACTAGCTTTTTGAGGTTATTAAGAACTTTGCCTGATGATCTCTGATTCCTATTTACTCTTCTTAAATAGTGGATCCACCTCCTTTAAGGTTTTCCATCTTCGACTATTCTTATCTCTCATGTCACCCATAGGAGAGCACAATCCTGTTATTAGCTGTGAGTAAGAGATTTCTGTAAATTAGGGATATCAGAATGACAGAGCATTAAGAGTATGATGCAGCTCTAAAGAGCAATGATTTTAACTGGTCTGTCAACCATCCTTCTTTTAAAAAAATAGAGATTAAAAAAAAGTCCCTAACTAAAATATATTGAAAAAAATTGATGAAATAAAAAGAAATTCAGAGTGCTTCTGGAGCCTCAGTGACATTATTTTACTTTGAATTTACAATGTTCAGACATCCATATATTTCACAGTGGAAATTTTACTCTTTTTTTTTTTTTTTTACCAGAACACTGCTCTGTTCTGGTTTATGGTGGTGCTGGGGATTGAAACTTGGACCTCAGAGCCTCAGGCTTGAAAGGCTTTTGCATAACCTTTATGCTGTCTCCCCAGTCCAAAAATATTTACTTTTTTAATGTAAATTTTGATCAGTTTCTTTAGTATACTTGAATATTTGAGTATTGCCTTTTGTTCAACAGTTTGTATATCTTCTCAAAGTAATTCTGTTAACTTTAGCTAAAGTTATGTTTTAATCTCTTTTTTTCTAGTGATGATACCCCTGGTATATTAGTCATTTCAATTCTCCTGGAATGACTTTTCTTATTTTTTTTTCTCAATTTCAGACATAGAGAGATAGGCAAGGAGGAAAAGAGAAAGAATGGGAGTGGAGACGAAGAGATACTCTAGTATTGCTCCATGCTCCATCCTGCATGGTGTTTTTTCTTTTTTTTTCCTTTTTTTTTTTTTTTTGGAGCTTTGATGTTCTCATGTATTTCTGGAACTCCAACACAGATCTTTGCTCATGGTAAGGTAAGTACCCTGCCGGGTAAGCTTTATTTCAGATCTAATGTAATGTTTTTTAGGTCCTATAACTTTCTAATTTTTGAAATGATTTAATCAGTTTTATAAGAGTTTATGAACTATGATGACTCGTGAATCTTCATAAACAAGATGATTGCCTATTTAGTCATTACCCTAAATTGGTAGGAAACAACAAACAACAACAACAAAAAATAGGTCAGAATCCAGTAGCTAGATACTAGTTCACTTTCTGAACCTACATCTCTTTTGACAGAATGTAAGCTAAGCAAAGAGAACTCAGAGTTTTTACATTCAAACAGTTTACTTTTTCTTTCCTAGATGATATAAGGAATAGGGAAAAAAAGTATGGTAAGTCTAATCAGTAGCCAAATTACAAAAGAAAAAGTAAGATGCATTTATTCTAGGTATATAACACTTGATTTGATAAATGTCCAATTTGGGTCAGGCTTCTTTTAAAGAACACAGAATCCCTCTGAAAATATACTGGTTCTATAAATGGAGATCTCAACCTAAATCAGTGAGTAGAGTTTTTCAACAGAATAAAGACTTACAGGATAGTTTTCTAGGCTTATGTATTGTAATAGAGTATTTCCTCTACTGTTCTTGAGTTACTCACTGTTAAACTGTTCAGGCTTCATACTTTATATTTCATATCTTGATCTGCTGACCTCAATCAGATATGTTACAACAGCTAGGGAACAAATGCAGTGTTGGTGAAACACCTCTGCGGTTCTCAGACCTTTTTTAGTCTGCATAAAGTTACTAATTTATATTCTAGATAAATAAGTTGAAAGTAAGGATAAAAGCAACTGAAATATTACCATTAATTATAAGCATTTCCTTAAAAACAATGTCATTTTAATAACTAAACTGTAAAAAGGGTTTTCTAATAAAGAATTATTAGGTGAAATAAATTTGACTTTATACCTTTCCATCGTTTTGTAACTTTGATTTGACCTAGAGCCCAAAAAAATTCTTGATTAACTGATTTCAACTAGTTTCTGGATTTGTCCTTTGGCTTGAAAGCTACATCTCAATTATTTTCCTCAATAATTAGCTGGCAGAAGCTTATATTTCAGACATATATGTTTACTTGACTTCCAAGCCTCCTTTGGCTTTGATTTGCCTATAACCTTAAGCCACTTCTAGCTTTAAAGTGCTCAGTATAAAACTAAATTTGTGCTTTTAATTCATTTACAACAAATGGGATCAGCGTGAAAAGAGGAAGCATGTTCTTTCCTCCCTTTTATAGCCCTTTTATTAAAATCACTTACATCAAATTTATAAGAATCGTATTTTTACCTAAGATGTAATTCTTATAAAAGATACATACTTCATTTTAGATCTTGTCTCTATATAAAAAAAAAGCTATGACCAAATTGACCTTCATACTAATCATAATGCCCTAACCTAATGTTTTTTCCAAACACACAGAAGACCTAAGGTAAAAAAAAAAAAAAATCTAATAGCATACGCTGAAAACCACTGAAACTGAATGCTGCCAGACTGAAAGAACAAAAGATTATGTTTATCAGGGTTAGAAATGGAATAAGAAGTAGTTGTCACTTTTTGACTGAAGATAGTTTATCAGGCTGCCAAATAACTAGGATTTAAAATTAATTTTTTTTAAAATAATTGTATTAGCTCACCTAGATAGTGTGTTTGCTTTACAATACGTGTAACCCAGGTTCTAATTCATCTCCCACCTCACTAGAGGAATGAAGTGTGATCTTTCTCTGGAGAGGTAAAGTCTCAGTAATAGGAAGGGGAAGAAGGGGAGGGAGAAGTCCTGTGATTATTAACAACCATTACCTATAAAATATATCTTGCTCTATTATTTTCAATTTTGACTACACTCTGAAGGAGACAATCACAAAAGAAAGGCAATAAAAGAGAGAGGGAACTCATAATAGATAAGAAACAAATTAACAGAAAAAGATGAATAAAGAGACATATTAGCAAAAGGAATCATAAAAAGGAAAGCTAGTCCTCTCATTCCCCCTAAACACATGCATTTTTTTTTTAGTACTTATGTTATAGACCCATGTAAATTTTCCATTAGCTATTCACAGTTTTATATGAGACTTACACAAAACAGTTTATGGTAATAGACTGTGCTGGTCTAATAAAATAATATGCAATCTAGATAATTTTTATGTCTCCATAACAATAGTTAAATAAAATATTTTAAAATCAATTATCAGTGACAAAGTTTTTTTCCATCACTTATATAAAAACACAAATAATATATTTTCTATTTTTAGAAGCAAAGTCCAGGCATAACAAAATAAAAAGAAATCAAAAGATTCTATTTTCACCACTAGCTATGCTCAATAGGAACAGTGAAAGTGAGTTATGGCATTTAAGTGGCAAGTGATGGAAGTTTAAAAATTTAGAAAACCCTATCTTTGAATAGTATTTATCAACTTTAAATATTTGAAACTAGTAAATAAAATGATAAAGGACTGAGTTATAATTAATAATTTTATGTCATTTGTTAAAGCAGTATTAACCTTTCTTACAGTTGATGTTTTCCTCTCTTTTTAATGTGTAACATTCTCACAAGTATAGTTTCTTGTTTTTATTTGAATTTCTATGATCATCAGAGTCTTTGAGCTTTTTTTTTTTTTTACAGAACTGTTAGCCCTTTAAATTTCTCTTTGGTGAAGACTCTGAACATGTCCTTGCACCAATTTTCAAAGGAAAGTTTATATATAGTTTAATTATTTATTTATTTTGGTATTATCCCTTCTGCTGTATATATCATGTCAAGCTCTTCTTCTATCCTTAGGGAGTCTTTCTATTTAATGATGATGACCTGCTTTGTAGAAGCTCTTCAGTTTGATATACTTCCATTGGTTTATTTTTTAGTTTTCCATGAAGTTTTTTCCTCTTCCTTCAGACCCACAGAGGTGCCTGGTCAAATTACCATATTTTAAAAGCACTTAGACTAATTCCACTCTTACGTTTACATAAACAGTTTAATACATAGTTTAATTTGTGTCAGTAAGTTTTCTGACTTTAGGAATTGCTATTTTTCTCACTAAAATTCTTTTTCCTCACATTTGTGCTGATATGTATTTGTATTTCTAGAACAAAGTACACAAAACAAGTTATCTTTTTAGAAGACGAGCTCTTATTATCGTCTCTTTATTTTATCCTTTAAGATTTTATTTATTTTTTGTTAATGAAAAAGATAGGAGAGAGAGGGAGAACCTGACATCACTCTGGTACATGTGCTACTGGGGATTGAACTCAGGACCTGATGCCTGAGAGTCAGTCTCATGATCCACTGTGCCACCTCCCTGACCAGTATTTCTGTCTTTTTCATGCTTTTCTAATATGGTTATTTATGACTTCTAGTTTTCAGATATTTTTTCAGGTTCTGAGAGATATTATAGATCACCAGGTTGGGGCATACCTTGTTATATACAAGACCCACTTTTCTGTCCCAGCACCACATAGTAGTACCATGCCTCTGGAAGAAGTTCTGCTACTAGGGGTGGGCAGAAGCGGCCGGGTTAAGTGCACTGGAGCAAAGCACAAGGACTGATGTAAGGATCCGTGTTGGAGTCCCCGGCTCCCCACCTGCAGGGGAGTTGCTTCACAGGTTGTGAAGCAAGTCTGCAGGTGTCTCTCTCTCTCCGGTCTTTCTCTCCTCTCTCCATTTCTCTCTGTCCTATCCAACAACGACGACATAAACAACAATAATAACTACAACAACAACAGTAAAAAAAAAAAAGAAGAAAGAAAGAGAAGAGAAGAGAAGAGAAGAGAAGAGAAGAGAAGAGAAGAGAAGAGAAGAGAAGAGAAGAGAAGAGAAGAGAAGAGAAGAGAAGGAAAAAAAAAAAAGGGCAACACGGGTTAAACGCAGGTGGCACAAGCACAAGGACCAGCATAAGGATGCCGGTTCCAGCCCGGCTCCCCACCTGCAGGAGAGTCGCTTCACAGGCGGTGAAGCAGGTCTGCAGGTGTCTGTCTTTCTCTCCCCCTCTCTCTCTTCCCCTTCTCTCTCCATTTCTCTCTGTCCTATCCAACAACGACGACGTCAATAACAACAACAGTAATGACTAAATCACTAAAACAACAAGGGCAACAAAAGGGAATAAATAAATAAATACATATTTTTAAAAAATTAAAATAAAAGGGAACATAAATAATAAAAAAATAAAAATAAAAGAAGTTCTGCTATTCTGGTGTCACTTCTTTTTCTCTGAGTAAAAAGTGTCATCGCAGGAATGATGAAATAATGCATTTATAAAGTCCCAAGGCTCTGGGGAAAATATTGTTTTTCCTGATTTTAATATAACTTGTTTACATTTTGCACAACATACCCAGATATGTAAGTTATTATAGTTTATCTTCAAATTGCTATTCTTACATATTAGTATTTAGCACGTATCTTTATATTTTAACACATTTCTGCTTATACTTAACGTGATATGTCCTGTCTCCTCATTAGATAAATGCCATCACATTAAACAACCTTTCTTTATCTAGTTTTCTTTTTTAAGTTGATATATATGAAATTTTTTTTGTAATTTGTAAATACAGCGTTTTTAATCATACTAGTATTACCATGAAATTTACTATCTATTCAAACCACTCGATTAACATTAATAAAACAATGATATGTATGTTTTATACGTTTTTGTTACTCATATATTGCTGCCACAAAATCTTGTATAATTGATTTATTTTTCACATCTTTGTCAGTTAATCACTGACACTTTTGTAAAAGTAGGATTAATGGATAACAACACAATTCACAGATGTTTCTAGACATCATATATTTCTTTGCAACATGTTCTTGAATTTTACAATGCTGCTAACAATATAAAAGAAAGTTTAATTCATCCTTATCCACAGAGGGTATTGTCAAATTTTTGGATTTTAGCCAGTCCAATATGTGAGAAGTGGAGGATCTCAGAGTAGTTTTAATTTACAGTTTCTCATTATGTGCAAAGCTGAACATCTTTTCATATTTAAGTCGCTTTTAAGTTTTGTTCTTGGGTTGTCTGTACATTTTACTCACTTTTCCATAATGGTGAAACTTTATTTTGAGAAGATATTAACATATTTAGTATACTGTCCTCTAGTGTATGAATTGAATATTTCTCATTTTGCTATTTTTTAATTTTGTATATTACAAATAGGGCTGTAATTTCATTTTTTACATATTTATTAGGCAAAATTATTAATTTTTTAATGATTATATATATATTTTTAAATTTTTTTTTATTAAAGAAAGGATTAATTAACAAAACCATAGGGTAGGAGGGGTACAACTCCACACAATTCCCACCACCCAATCTCCATAACCCACCCCCTCCCCTGATAGCTTTCCCATTCTCTATCCCTCTGGGAACATGGACCCAGGGTCGTTGAGGGTCGCAGAAGGTAGAAGGTCTGGCTTCTGCAATTGCTTCCCCGCTGAACATGGGCGTTGACTGGTGGGTCCATACTCCCAGTCTGCCTCTCTCTTTCCCTAGTAGGGTGTGTCTCTGGGGAAGCTGAGCTCCAGGACATATTGGTGGGGTCTTCAATCCAGGGAAGCCTGGCCGGCATCCTGATGACATCTGGAACCTGGTGATTGAAAAGAGAGTTAACATACGAAGCCAAACAAATTGTTGAGCAATCATGGACCCAAAGCTTGGAATAGTGGAGAGGAAGTGTTAGGGAGGTACTCACTGCAAACTCTAGTGTACTTCTGCTTTCAGGTATATATTTTGCAGTAGTTTATGGATACGTGTGAACATAAGCTCTCTCTCACAGAAACTGGTGTATATCTAGGTTTTGGGACTTTGTTAGAAAGTGAACCACCTGAGATGAAATTAGAGTGTACTATAAAAGGAAAGGTCTCACCTGAGTAATGAAGCTGAAGGGTTGTCATTCCACACGTGAAGTCTCTGGACACAGTCTGAGGTGAAGCATGTTGAGGTGGCAATCGTTGCGTTGGTTTGGTTGTGATCGGCAGATGCAATATTATTTGGTATGGATTGGGAGAGGCATACGGGAAAGTGGGCCCTATCCAAGGGTTCCAGGACAATGATTATATTTTTTAACCAAAACTATGAACATAATTTTCACCATTCTAGCTTATATTAATCTTAACTTAGGTTTTCTTCTATAATTATTTTACTTTGTTTTAATGATTTCCTGGCATATAATATATGGTTTGGACCCAAATTTATTTTTTCTATATAGTTCTCACTGTACATCTCAATTATTAAAAATTTTTCATCATTTCTTACTATTAGGATATGGCATTTTTAATCTTTTTCCCCTTTTTATGGCTCTTGTTGTTTTATTGTTGTTGTGGTTATTGTTATTGTTATTGATGTCATCATTGTTGGATAGGACAGAGAGAAATGGAGAGAGGAGGGGAAGACAGAGATGGAGAGAGAAAGACAGACATCTGCAGACCTGCTTCACTGTCTCTGAAGGGACTCCCCTGAAGTTTGGGAGCCAGAGCTCAAACTGGGATCCTTGCTCCTATCCTTGCACTTTGCACCAAGTGGGCTTAAACCAATGTGCTACCACCCGGACTCCCTGGTATTTTTAATCTTATAGCATGTGTTTATCCTCTATTTGAATGATTTCTGGTTTTTCAATTTTAAGGTAACTTTTCAGTTGACTGACTTCTGATTTTTGTCTGCTTGTTTACTTTTGAATCATTTAACTTACTTTTTTCCATCATATTTTTTAAGTAGACTGTAAACTAGATGTGAAAGCTTGATAGATTTGATAAAACAATATCTGATGAAATAAAAAAATTACAACACGGTTATTGGAATACTGAGATTAAATAACTTCCCTGATCCCAGAGGTCATATTTTCTTATTCTTTTTTCCATTTTTCTTTTTCTTTTTTTTTTTAAGAGTGAAACAGAGAGATAGAGGAAGAGAGGACAGACAGTACAATAACTGCATCATTAATTGTGAAGCTCCCCCCACCCCGGGTCCCCAAACATGGGGACCAGGAGATTGAACCTGGGTCCTTGCACATATTGATGTGTGTACTCTACTGGGTGTGTCATCATTTGTCCCAGTCACTTTCTTTTTTCTAGACAGAGGGTGTGAGGACATAGAAATAGAGAGGGAAAGTGATACAAGGACTGAAGGGAAGATAATACCACACTTCTACACCACTCTTTTCCCCCCTACAGGAATCTGAATAATTACCTAAGACTCGAACTCAAGTCTAGTGCTATGTAATATGTGTGCTCTACCAGGCAAATTACTTGTAATCCCATATTAACAAATATAATTATGAGCAAAATTATATACTTCATATTACATCACAGAAAAAAATCACATAATATCCGTCCTACCACTAATGACTCAAATTTATTCAATACATTTGGTACATAGAAGATCTCTTTGCTGCATAATTTTTTCTTGGAAAAATTTTAAACTAAAAAGAGAAATAATTTTAAAAAAATAGATTAATGTGTGCTATAAAAATATTTCAGTGCAAAGATAAAAATATGTCATGTAACTAGGATTAGAGGTATTTTATATTCTAAGCTATTCATATTTTTCTGTTTTCATTTGCTTTTAGTTTTTAAACCTACTCCCTTTATTGCTAAAGCAAGTGTCTAAACTATTTGACACAAATCATGACAAATCATCCCTCCAGTAAACATTTTAATTCACAGCTCAAATAATTTGCCTTTCCATTTCAACTTTTATTTCAGACAAGCAAATGATGTAAAAGGATAGAAACACACTTGACAAAAAAGTGTATACAATTCAAAAAGTAAAGATCGTATGCAGCTGGAGAGATGACTCGGTGATAGGGTGTGGATCTTCTATTCATGAGGTCTTTTATTATTTTATTTATTATTCCCTTTATTTACTTATTGCTTAGAGACAGTCAGAAATCAAGATGGTAGGTGAGATAGAGAGGAAGAAAGAGAGACTCCTGCAGCACGGCTTTACCACTTACAAAGCTTTCCCCCTGCAGTTGGGGACCCGGAGCTCAAACCTGGGTCCTTGAACATTATAATATGCATGATCAACCAGATGCATTACCAGCTGGCCCCATTCATGAGGTCTTGATGTAAGTCATTTTAAAAATATTGAACCCCAGAGTTTAAAATTATTTGTCTATATTCAATTTCATTAATATTACTAGTACACATCCAAAACTAAATTTTATGTGTCATTATTAAATACAATTTTATTCATCTTTTAATTAGATGAAGAGTCATCTCATAAATTTTATGCATAACATGGATCATCATGATTTGTTCCTAATATTATATGGATTTAACATTGATTTGTGCCACTTACCCATTTTATAAATATTAGCAGCATGCAATTTCATATCTCAAAAAATTAATAAATGGGAATGAAAGGAATTCTACCATAGATATATCACCCAGTTATTTAAAATCTTCTGTGTTTATGCCAAAATTACAATGTGATCTTTTATCAAAATTACTTTTAATGATTTATTAGCTGACAACTCAAGATTCTCCTTCAATTTTGTTGGAATCAAATGCTGGAAACCATGTGAATTGTAAAAGGATTTGTTATCCAGTGGTCTGGCTCATGAACACCCTTAACTTTTGGGAAAGCTGAAAATAAATGTTTTCAATTCCTATCAAATGGTTTAGTTTTCACAGGAGTGTTTGAAGTTAAAGGAATCGATCAGGCAACTGATTGTTCTTTGTTTGCTATTCCAGGGATTCTTACAGATAGGGTCAGATGCACCAAAGTAGGTCTCAAAATATATAAGTCAGTGAAAGAGACTGATCGGGAAAAGTGTACTGAGAAGATAACTGGCACAGTATCTTGACTGCAAATGTGTTCCAGGCAAATAAATTTTAAACTATTTCTGAAAAGTTAGAATTACAACTGCAAAGTTACTTACTTAACATAGTTGATGCCTGTTTCTTTCCTGTAATGTGTTTCTCAGCTTCAAGGGCATTGCCTAAGGTGATAACACAGTCTTGGACAGTGCTTCACAAAGTAAAGGAAATGGAACAGAAGAGATGATGGAAAGGTTCCAGAAGCTAATTTACCAGCTAACACTTCAAAATTGTCTATGTCACTGCTCTCTTTGATCATCTGGAAGCATGCAGGGTCCTTTTACTTGAGAGTCTATAAATTTACTCAGCTGGAACCTGTTGTTTCTTAGATTAATATGATTTAATCCAAAAAGCACACACACCTCATAAAAAAAGAAGCTTAAGTACAAAGAATTATGACTTCCCCTGAGACCTTTCACTGAACTTTTCATAATAATGGCATATACATTTCACAAAGCATGAGATAAAGGAAATTAACTTTAGTAATCATTGTCAGTATTAATACAGTATTAGTACACTTGTACATTAGATGTCAATGATTAAAGTTAATATTTAACAAGTACATTATGTACACCGATACCTATGAAATAACTATGGTAATTACTAATACATAGTTTATGTCATTATGCAATATGTTTAATATAATACCTAACATATATTAAACATCGAAGAAAAAGTTTATACAATTTCAGTTAATATTTATGTATTGGCAAGGTGGATGGGACCTTCTCTGTGGACTATAGCCATTTAAGATCAAAGGCCATCAGGAAAACATTGATAGCAAAACGATATAAATAGATCAACTGATATGAGATATAAACTTTAAAAAAGATGAATAGTAGATTACACAAATCCTATGCCATAGATGGCAACAATTATTATATTCAACTCTATAGGTTAATAATAGCTTAATTTAAAGTTATACTATATCCAAATCTTTAAAATGTGTGGTTCATTAAAAAATGCAAATTTATTTTTCAGTTCTGTTTTTCTCCTAAAAATAAGCAAACTGAATTATCAAAGGTTATTCAAGGGGAAAATTACTCATTTAATAGCTGTATTTAATACAAAACACTGACTGTTCCCTTGAAAATACATATGGGTATAAATACTAATGGAAAATGTTTTTGGCAAGGTAACTTTAGAACAAGCCAAGCCCTAGACATCTTAGACATGCTTGAAGATGTTGTAATGAACAAAACACACTACCAGTTTGCTGAGCCTTGAAGTTATGTGTCATGAAAATAGACAAAATACCAACTATGTTGTCATGCTTTCACTTAGCCCTAGTCATCTTCATGCGTTTGAATTTAAACAGAAGCGTTTCCCATTTTCAGTTGAGCTATGAAATGAATAGTGTGATTAAACTAATGGCATATTCCAATAGGTCTTGTCATCAGTTACTTATAATCATCTCTGAAGTAGCATTATGCATATATTTTTGGTGAATTACATAAAAGGACTACATGGCAGTACTAAATGAGTTATCTAAAAATTATTTTAGGAGAAGAAATTGCTACTAGTGACACATAGAAGTTTTCTAATTGGTAAATTAGTAAGAACAGATGTCATGTGTATTTTTATGCAGAACTTGTCATAGGCTTATTACCATATACTTCATAATAAACTACAGGGCAGTGCTACTTCCCTGCTTTTACATATTATAGACTGTGCTTGATGCTAAATATGAAGAAATTAATAATATTTTATGTTCTACAAGATTGAAGTCTAGTCTATCTTTCCGGTTATTACCTAAAGTCTTCATATTTATATCATTTTTAATAGATAAAGTTATACCCAACATAATATATTCTATGTACTATGTCAATCCTAGTGTAACCTGTGTGCATGTGAGGATCTTATCTTTTACTTGAAAAATAAACCACACTTTAGCATGAATTGTATTAGACATATTTGTAGAGAGGGTATTCTAGAATGTATGAAAACTGCTCTACATATTTTATTTCAGATGCTTACATTTGAATACCTCTAAACAGAGAGAGCAGGAATTCTTCCTGAGGAATTACTGAAATGTTTGTTAATGTCATTATTAAAATTATTTGCTGAAATAATCTTGACATTTAGATGAGATGGCAAAAGAAATAAAAGGGAAAGCAGTGAGTATCTTGGGACAAAGCAGACAAGTGTATGGTGGAAAATAGAAATAAAATTTTAGTGCTAAATTTAATATTGTATATATATACATTGATTTTCAAAGGAAGCGCTCGCGCCCCATGAAGAACTGGCCAGTCTTGCAATGATGTTATTCCTCGTGCCGACCTTTGCTGCAGTTTTTATGAGATGTTCGTGAAATGACAGAGTGCGATCGAGAGTAACGCCAAGATAGACTGGCTGGGCTTCATGCCGGATTCTCATATCGCCAAGCTGCACATTAAGCTCACGCAAGGCCGAGGCATGGTGTAGATGGAAAACAGATGATCATCATCTCTGGCATTATGCTATTCCACTGCAGAATACTGTGCCCCAGTATGGTTCCATAGCCCCCATGTCTACTTGGTCGATTCCAAATTCTATTCCTCCATGAGGATAATTTCTGGAACCATCCGTTCCACCCCGGTTCCATGGCTGCCAGTTCTTAGCAACATCGCCCCGCCAGATATTCGTCGGGATGCGGCATCATCTAAGTTCATTTCCCACGTCTACGCTTGACTGGACCTGCCAATATACGCGGATATCTTCGCCCACCCTGTCCAACGCTTGATGTCTAGTCACCCAATCTGGTCCCCTACGCGTACACTGAACTTCTCTGTTCCAGTCTCTTGGAAACAGAGCTGGCAGTCAGCTGAGGTAAAGAACAAACACCTCATCACAGACCCATGCAAGCGTCAACCCGGCTTTGACCTAGCACATTATGATTGGGCCCTCCTCAATCGCTATTGAACAGGCCATGGCCGGTGCGCCGCTATGTTCCATCGCTGGGGAACCAGAGACGACCCGAACTGCCCCTGCGGCTACAGACAATGACCCACATAGTCATCGACTGCCACCTCTGCAGATTCAAAGGAGGTCTCGAAACTTTACATCAGGCTCAACCTGACGCTGTTGACTGGCTACGGAAGAAGGGCAAACTCTAGAAGAAGAAGAAGATTTTCAAAGATAAATACCTGAAACATATGATATATTGGAATGCATATTGAAATGCATGTATATTATAATGCATGTAGTGCATTGTTTTTTTTTTTTTTTCTTTCTTTCTGTTTGTTTGTCACTAGGTTTATCATTGGGGCTTTGTGCCCCTAAAACAAAGACACCACTCCCAGTGGCTGTTTTTAATTTTTTCCTGTCTATTTTATTTGACAGGACAGAGAGAAATTGAGAAGTGGGGCGGTTAGAGAAAAAGTGACAAAGATAGACACCTACAGACACACTTCACCACTTGTGAAGGGTTCCACCCCTAGGTGTGGAGTGGGGGCTTGAACCTCACACACGGTAACATGTGCTGAGCTCAACCCTGTGCACATCCACCACAGCTCCCTATATTCTGTCTTTGAAATATCAAAAAAAGGCAAAAAGTCTGAATTACAAGTGAAGATATCCTTGGATCATACTGTGTGCCAGTTTTTTCTTTTTTTATTGTTGTTGTTAATGGGAGAGTGGTTATGGTTTACAGTACAATTACTGGCACATGGGTAAAACTTCTCATATAACCAGGAGAGATGTCTGAAAAATTCTCACTCCCAAACTAGATTCATCACAGTACATGAGGATCTGAAAGCTCCCTCTCCCCACAAATTCCTTTCCCCCCTCCTTTCCCAGAGTTCTTTCTTTCGGTGCAATAAACCACAAGTCCAAGTTTTACTTTGTTTACCACTTCTGTTGTTTCTTAAGTTCTACTCATAAGAGTGATCATCCCATAGTTATTCTTCTCTTTCTGGATTATCTCACATAACATGATTCCTTCAAATTCCATCCATGATGAGGTGAAGAAGGTGAATTCACCATTTTAATGCAGCAGTACTCCATTGTGTATATATTCCACAACTTACTCAGCCATCTAGATTATTTCCAGGTTTTGGGTATTGCAAATTGTGCTTCTATGAACACAGATCTCTGTATTCTTAGGGTATACTAGCAAAAGAGGAATTGCATGGTCATAGGGTAGGACCACTTCTAGCCTTCTGAGTGTTCTACAAACTACTTTGCACAGTGATTGGGCTAATTTACATTCCTACCACCAGTTCAGGAGGGTTCCTTTACCCTCACAAAGGCTCCAACATTTGTTATTACTGTCCTTTCCAATACATGACAGTCTCACAGGAGTGAGGTAGTATCTCATTGTTTTCTTTATTTGCATTTCTCTGATAATCAATGACTTTGAGCATTTTTTTTTCATGTCTGTTGGCCCTTTGGTTTCATTCTTTGGTGAAGATTCTGCCCATGAGCTCATTATATTTTGGTTATTAACCTTTTGACTGATTTATGGCATAAAAATATCTCTCATTCTTTAAGGGTTTCTCTAGTTGGGTGGTGGTTTCTTTAGCTGTGCAGAAGCTTTTCACTTCATGTAGTTCATTGGTTTATTTGTGATTTTTTTTTCTTGCATATGGATTTGAATCCTTGAAGACACCTATAAAACTTAGATTGAAGAGTTTATCCATTGTTTTCCACTAAATATTTGATGGTTTCTGATTAAATGTATAAATTCTTGATCTATTTGGATTTTACTTTTGTTTGTGGTGAGATGAAGTGGTTTAGTTTCATTCTCCAGCATGTTTCAACCCAATTTTTCGAACGTCATTTGTTGAAGAGATTCTCCTTTCTTCATTTAATATTTTGAGTACCTTTTCCAAAAACTGAATTTCATAGGCATTGTAGGATGTTTTCTCAGCTATCAATTCTATTTCCACTGGTCATTGTGTCTAATTTTGTTTCAATATCAGGTAGTTTTGATTGGAATCATCTTATAATGTAATGTGAGATATAGGAGCGTGATGTGTCCAGTTATATTCTTTTTTTTATCGAGATGATTCTAGATATCTCATGATTCCAGATAAACCTTTATAGTGATTATCCGATATTTCAAAGAAATTTGGTGGGAACCTGATGGGGATTGCATTAAATTTGTATATGACTCTTGGTAAAATAATCATTTTGATGCCCATAATTCTTCTAACCAATGAACATGGTATTTCATCCCATCTCTTTACTTCTTTTATTTTATTATTATTTCTTTGTATAGTTACAGGTAAATTTCACTTCTTTTGTTAGCTCTACTCCTATATAATTGATTATTTTTGTTGCTATGATAAGTCAATTGATTTTTTAATTTCTTTTGTCTTAGTGTTTGAATAAAGGAATGCCATAGATTTTTGTATATTATTAGCCAAAACACAGGTTTTGGCTTATGGCGTTGCAGGGGAGTGAACATAGGACTTCATAGCCTCAGGTATGAGTCTTTTTGCATAACCATTATGTTACCTACCCTGTCCTTACTTTATGCTGGATGAATCTATCAGCAGGATTGCTGTATATAAATTCAATTAAATTTAGAAATTTTCCATCTATTCCCATTTTGTATTTTTTTAAAATATTTATTCATTTATTTCCTTTTTTTTTTGCTCTTGTTTTTATTGTTGTAGTTATTATTGTTGTTATTGATGTCGTCGTTGTTGACAGGACAGAGAGAAATGTTGAGAGGAGGGGAAGACAGAGAAGGGAGAGAAAGATTAGACACCTGCAGACCTGCTTCACCCCTTGTGAAGTGACTCCTCTGCAGGTGGTGAGACAGGGCTCGAACCGGGATCCTCCCACCAGTCCTTGCACTTTGCTCCATGTGCGCTTAAGCCACTGAGCTACCACCCAACTCCCCATTTTGTAATGTTTTAATTATAAAAGGGTGTTGGATCTTATTGAAGACTATCATCTACTGAAATAACCTTTTTTTAGCTTTCTTTTTGTTAATATATAGATCACATTTATTGATTTACCTATATTGAACCAGCCATGCATCCTTGAGATAAATCCCACTTGGTTCTGGTGTACAATCATTTAAATATTTTGCTGTATCCAGTTGGCTTAGCATATATATTAATCAGAGATATTGGTCTGTATCTTTCTTTCTTTCTGGTTTTTTTGTTTGTTTGTTTTTTGTTGTTGTTGTTGTTGGTACTGTCTGCTTTTGGTATCAAGATGTTGACTTCATAGAAGGTACTAGGGAATATTCCTGTGTCTTCAATAGTTTGGGCTTAAAAAGTATCATTATTAGGTCTTCCTTAAATATTTTGTTGAATTCATTTTAAGAAAGAATTCTAATCAGTTTCAATGAGAAACTCATCATGAGGCTATGTAGTCTGTTTGATGTTCAGGTTTAATATATTCAGCTGTATGAGTAAGATTGAATGAGTACCATTGTGATATCAGAATTTTCTAAATAGTACTTTTCAGTTTTTCTTTGTTGGATTCCTTAATGAATTTAGCAGTCTTTATACTTCACAGGAAATCTGGACTGATCATTTGAGAATTGTTTTCTTTATGCTTTGTGGAGAACAGGTTTACTTTTATAAATCTAATAAATCATGACCTAACATCTAAGAAAGAGACTTATTACCATATTGCTAAATGAAGGGAAGAGTAATCAATATAAATGGTTGTTTTTCCTTTTACTGGTAGGACAGTAATAAACAAAGCATTGATATTCTCTAGTAATAGTAGATTCTATTAATGATACATTTGTAGCGCAGTCTTATTATGTGGAGTTGCTGATGGTTTTTCATTTGAAAATGTTTAGTCCTGCCTTGTTTGTAGCTCACCAAGGAATAGGACTATATGAAATGCTTTGCTATTTCAGGCAATGTCCCCACTGCTGGACAGATTGCTGTTGACAGCTTTTGACCAGAGGGACCCATTAGATTTTCCTGGCTAGCAAACAATCTTAGCTTTGATACGAGCTACAAGGTAAAGATTAAAAGTTATAACAATGCAGAAAAAATGTATTAACACTGTGTGGTCTCTAAATGGTTTATGTACAAATAAAATTATCTAAATATAAAAATTAAAAGGATAAGTGCAACAAGAAAAATCCAAAAAGCTTGCAGATTATACCTGGTATTAAAGTTTGAAAGAGACCTGGAAATAACATAGCAGAAACTTGTTATAGCAAAGACATTTTATCATTTGAAGATAAATATTTTTCAGCAAGTTATTAGTGAAAAAAAGTGTTATAATAATTTCTTGGGGGGGTCAGGCGGTAGCACAGCAGGTTAAGCACACGCACGTGGCGCAAAACACAAGGACCAGCATAAGGATCCCGGGCTCCCCACCTGCAGGGGAGTCACTTCACAGGCAGTGAAGCAGGTCTGCAGTTGTCTGTCTTTTTTTCCCCCTTGCTGTCTTCCCTTCCTCTTTCCATTTCTCTCTGTCCTATCCAACAATAAACAACATCAACAATAACAATAATAACCACAACAAGGCTACAACAATAAGGGCAACAAAAGGGGTAAAAATGGCCTCCAGGAGCAGTGGATTCATAGTGCAGGCACTGAGCCCCAGCAATAACCCTAGAGGTAAAATAATAATAATTTCTTATATAGATATAGATTCATTTCATTTCTAGTAGAGTCGTAAGACAACAGTTGTATAATATTGTAAGAATAATGCAAAAATACAGTAAGCTAAAGTGAAATAAATCAGAAATAGAAGGATGAATATGGAATGATCTCACTCTCAGGCAGAAGTTGAAAAACAAGATCAGAAGAGGAAACAGGCAAAACCTGAACTGGAATTGGCATATTGCACCAGAGTAAAAGACTCTAGGGTAGGTGGGGGGTGGGGGGGAGGAGAGAATACAGGTCAAAAAATGATGGCAGAGGACCTAGTAGGGGTTGTATTGTTATATGGAAAACTGGGAAATGGTATGCATGTGCAAACTATTGTGTTTACTGTAGAATGTAAAACATTAATTCCCCAATAAAGAAATTTAAAAAGCAGTCAGTAGATATCTTATGGAAAACATGTAGTCAAATATCCTTTTAAATAGTTTTTCCCTTTATTTCACTATAAATGGATTAAAATATTTTCTATAGATGTAAGACATATTTAAATTTTCAAAAGTCTTGTGAAGTTATACTTTAGTATATATAGCAACTTATTCTCTAAAAGAATAAAATTTACAATAATTCAAAGATATTCAATAAATGCAGTTATATTATATATTGTTAAAATTTTCATAAGTAAATTAAAATGCCATTTTATAATTAAAGAAGTTTTTATAAGACAAAAGGAAAAAATAACATTTTAAAATATCTATCATAGTTAGTTTCACTCATATGTGGAATCTAGAGATATGATTTACATGAAGTTTCCAAAAAAAAAATCAAACAAAACAAAAACAAGCAAACTGTAAGACTTGTGAGAACTGTGGTGATTATCTTTGGAAGGTATGGGTGGGGATATGAGACTTTGGTTGTGGAAGCAATGTGGCACTGTACATTATAATATTACAATCTTATAATGTTTGGGAAAATTCTTAAATACATTTGAGACAAAATAAAGCAAAAATAAAGTAAATTTATTTGAGTGTAAATAATGATAAAATAATGGAAATAAAAATATCTATTGGAAGAAAAAAACAATTTTTAATGTTTGGATTGACATCAAAGAGATACAGAAAAACCTAAGTAAACTGCACCAACAAATTAATAGAAAACAAGGCCTAAAACAAAAATATAAAATAATTTAAAGTGTGATAATTAAAAGGTAATATGTTAAAATATTGACAATATATTAAAATAACAACAAATATTTAAGAAGACTGAACAAAAATTAATTAGATAACTGTTGAGCATTTTCCCAAACTGAAGATTGCATGAGCCCATCAGATGAAAGCTGTGCATAAGTCAAGATAAATAAACAGAGTCACACATACATTATAAGATTGTAAGATTATAATGTACAGTTCCACATTGAGGGCAAGGTCTTGAAGAGGCCCACAAGAGGGTCCACTATGTTGTTCCTGATGGAGATGACCAGTGACAGTTGAGAGAGGGATTTGTTAGAGGTCTAGGCTCATCATGTCTATATGGTAATCCCAGGATTTCCTGACTAGAGCTCCAGATAATGGGGCAGCCTAGTAGTGACCAAAAGTCTTCATTAAAGTATGCCAGTCTCTTGCCCTTATCCAGCTTCTGTAGTCCTTGCTTTGTCTGATAATGCTAACCTTGAAGTGATTGAAGGAAGTAAAATAGAAAGTAGGTGAGGAGGTTATCTAAGTGTAAGTAGAAACTATTTGATTAAGTACTTTATGGTGTCTTATTTAAATCTTTCTATTTGCTTGCTGCACTTGTCCAGATATTTTTTTTAACATGTTTCTTTTTCACTGTGCTATAAACTCAATAGAGGCTGTAATCTTGACTGCTATGGTCATAACACTCATACTTGAAATTGATCTTAAATTACTATGTATCACATAATGCATTTTTTTTTTTTGTTAGCAGGTGATAAAAGTCATGTACAACATAGATGGGACATGTGGTGATTTTGCTAAGTGGAAAATCAGAGGAATCAGAGACAGAGTTCACAAAGTAAGACATATGCTGTATCATAAGGGCTCAAGTTGAAGACCTGACAACACATGGCCACTAAGGTATACCCTGACACTGTGGTGTCTTTATCATGCTCCCTGTCTCTAAATTAATAATAATAACAAAAAAACTTTAAAAACTCTTGCAAAGAAGCAGTGAAATCACACGTGCATGAGGACCTACTCTGCAAATACAAAAGGAATCAAAAACAGAATGATAAATATCAGATGGTTTCATTTGTATAAAATATAAAGAAAACATATGAACAGACAAAATTAAAATTTAAAAATATGTTAGATTATGGGCAAAATAAACTTATCAGAGGAGAACAGAAATTAGACTGAAGGAGTGGATAAGAGGTTCAGCTCAATAGAGATGAAAGGTAAGTAATCCATTGGTTGTGGGTATGGGCCCATCTACTATATTCTATATTTCATATGTATGTGCATAAATGTAATTTCAGCATGTGGAGGTATATCCCTAACATACATGTTAAAATTATATTGTAAGCCAACAGTATTTAATAAGTGGCTAAATTGATAAATATAAAGTTAAAACACTTAAAAACTTAGCATAATTTAAAGTCATCTACAGGCGTATTGATCACAGATCATTACTGCAACTATCCAGAAGCAAAATTTAACATCTTCTCACTATGCAAAGAAATGCATATTCATTTCAGTGTCATACAACAAAATGAATGTGAAAATGATATAATGAGGTAAATAAGGAAAAGGAGAAATAACATGTAAGGGAGGACGGCTGGGGTTGCAGCTGGTTGAGCATGTATGTTACAAAGTGCCAGGACCTTAGTTCCAGCCCTTGGACTGACCTGCAGGGGAATGCTGCACATGTGGTAAAGCAGTGCTGTCGGTCAGTCTGTCAGTCAGTCTGTCAGTCTGTCAGTCTGTCTGTCTGTCTGTCTGTCTGTCTGTCTATCTATCACCTATGTATATCTATCTATCTATCTATCTATCTATCAATCTATCTATCTCTATCTCCCCTTTCACTGTCCATTTTATACAAATAAAAAGCAATATACTTAGAAATATAACATATATAAATAATAAATACAATATATTTTAAAACGAGTATCACCATTGAATATCAAAATCAGTTTTTTCACTTAAGCACATTTTAAGAACCCTTGTAGTACTATGTGTTCAGTCATAGGTGTTTACCTACAAATAATTATTAAAATCTTAAAGCTATTTTCTGACATTGGTATTATTCTGAGAATAAACATACCTAAAAAGAAATGACGTCTTGAATAATCTGTCTATGATTACACAATTCTACTGCAGAATAGTATTTTATCTATATTTATCTTCAAGAGTCATGATTCTACTTATTATGACTAAAAGTCTGAAATCAGATGTCTTTGTATAGCAGATATTCTTCATCCAGGAAAAAGCAGAAGCAGACTACTTTAATGATTCACTTATTAAATTCATCCTTTCAACTAATAGTTGATTTCTGCCTTGCTCTATGTTGTATGTTGAGTTAGATACAGAACATTTATAAAAAAAAAAAAAGATGATCCAGAGCAATGAAATATTTTAACTGAAATATATGTGAACATGTCAATTTAATATTTATAAGAACAACAAATTAAGAATCTGTTGTTTCATATAATATACTTCTATGGCATATTGTATTGATAAAATAAGTTTAATTAAAAAATTTTTTACTATTATCTTTATTTGTTGGACAGAGACAGCCAGAAATTGAGGGGGAAGGGGGAGATCGAGAGGTAGAGAGAGAGTGACACCTGCAACACTGCTTCACCACTTGTGAAGCTTTCCTCCTACAGGTGGGGCCTGGGGCCTTGAACCCAAGTCCTTGTGCATTGTTAACATGTGTGCTCAACCAGGTGTACCACCGCCCGGCCCCATAAGTTTAACATTTATAATTTATATTTTTTAAATAATTTATTTTTTTAATAATAAAGGTAGAGTGAGAGTAAGAGCAACAGTATAAACATACAAGGGAAGAGAGAGAGAGAGAGAGACAGAGAGAAAGAGAGAGAGCGAGAACAATCAGATCATTGTTCAGTTCAGGTTTATAATGACTCTGGGGATTAAACCTGAGACCTCAGAGCTTCAGGCATGAAAGTTTCTGACAGCTTCTAAATTTTGTGATTTGATTAAAAATGTAGATTCTATTTGAACTTTTTAGGTTTTACAGAGAGGGGCTATACCACCGCTCTCACTATTTAAAATACAGTTACAGTTGAAAACTACACTGAATGGAATTCATTATCATTTCAGAGCATTAATCATCAGTGTGGTGAAATAAGCATAGTGTGATAAAAATAACGATACTTTATAATTTTCAGCTGCATGTAAAATTTACAATTTACTGATTTTGTATTAAGCATATACAACTTTTTTTTCTCCTTTTTCACTGAACACTTTCTTCCAATTGGAAGTGGTTTATTTCACTCATCTCATGTTAGATCTACAGGAATTATTTCTTTCTTCTTGATTCTTATGTTTGTGGTTCCAACAGGAACTCCCTCACTGCTGGCCTTGCTGCCAGTCCCTACTTCATGTGTCTTTTTGATTCTCATATATGAGGTTAGTATCACGATGTATCAAACCACACTTTTCCACATTGGCCTAACAATTTATTCTTCACTCCACCACTCTGGTCCACAGGGATAGATCAAACATTAGGCAATTCAAGGGAAAATAATGTTGCCAGAGGAAAAAATGCAGAGCTGATGTGAAATGTCGGTTTCTATAGTTCAGGTGGGAAAGCACTCCATGATTAAAATTAAAAAGAGAAGCCTAATCTCTTATCATGACACCTCATTTCAAAATAATTAGAATTAGAGATTCATATAAAAAGTTAAGAGTCTTGGATTTTCCTGATAAATTGAGAGAAAAAAAAGATCATCAGGCTTCTAGAAACTAACAGGAGATGAAGAGATGTTACAGAGTAGTTTACTTTGTGTCTCTATACAATAGAGTGCTTTTAGGGGCCAAGTGGTGGTGCACCTGGTTGAGTGCATGATTACAATGTGCAAGGACCTGGGTTCGAGACCCTGGTCCCTACCTGCAGGGAGAGAGCTTTGCAAGTGGTGAAGCAGTTCTGCAGGTGTTCGCTGTCTCTCTCCCTCTCTATCACCCCCTTCCCTCTTGATTTCTGGCTTGATTTCCCTCTATCCAATAAATAAAGATAATAATTTTAAAAATGTTGTTGTTGTTGTTGTTTGCCTCCAGGGTAATGCACATTTCCAACACTGCTCTTAGAGGCCATTTCTTCTTCTTTATTTTTTTCTTAATTTTTAGTATAAGGTGAGAGACAAAGGTATAGATGAGAAGAAAGACACTTGCAGCACTACTCCACTGCTCATTAATCTTCCCCTCATGCAAGTGGGGTCAGGGACTTGAACTTTGTTTCTTATATGTGATACCTACACACACCACCTACTCCCAGAAGGGTGTCATCTTATTTGTTAGAGAGTTTCTATTCTAGGGGTCAGGTGGTGGCCCGCCTGGTTGAACACACATATTACAATGCATAAAGACCTGGGTTCAAGCCCCCAGTCCCCAATTGCAGGGAGAACTTCACGAGTGGTGAAGCAAGGTTAAAGGTGTCTCTCTGTCCCTCTCTCACTCTCTCTCTCTCTCTCTCTGTCTCTCTCTAATACTCCCTTCCCTCTCAATCTCTAGCTGTCTCTATGCAATAAATAAAGATAATAATAATAATAATTAATAATAATAATAAATAATTTCTACTCTATACCAGAGATATATGACATCTCACTCTTTCCTGACAGGTCCAAATCACTCTGACAAAGAGGAGAAAACTCATTTTTTTAAATATATGTTTTATTTACATATTAGTAAGAAAGATAGGAGGATAGAGAAAGAAACAAACATCACTCTGGTACATGTGCTGCAGGGGATTGAACTCAGGAACTCATGCTTGAGAGTCTAATGCCATCTCCCAGACTAGCTATGGCTTCTTCAAACCACTGAAAATTTTTGTGTGTTAGCTCTTGGTTCGGTTTCTAGCTCCTGTGACTGTAATGGACTCTTCGCATTCAATCCATGGTGAGGTCTACCTACCTTCCAAAGTGTCTTCCTACTTTTCTCATTCTGAAAATGAGATTTCCCAAGTCTGAGTGATGGTGCACATTACAGAGTGCTCATGTCATAATTCAGAAAGACCAGGGCTCAAGCTGTTGGCCCCTATTGTAGGGAGAGCTTCAAGAGCATTGAAGCATTGCTGCAGATATACCTCTTACTCTCTCTCTTCCTCCTTCCCTCTCAATTTAGCTCTATCTTTAACCAATAAGTAAATACATTCTAAAAATGAAAATGAAACTTCCCAATCTTAGTGAAATTGTGACATCTCTCTTTTTGATATGCTCAGTAGCACTTGTATGAAGTAGATCAGGTATTCTTGCTTGTTTTTGTTTTTAGAAAAATCAAGATCACTTTAGGCATTTTTGAGAGTAGTTTTACAGAGTCAATATTGAGACTGGTGGGGAAGACTAAAGGGTTGAAAGTTACACACTCTACTATCAAGAATTCTCGTGTGTTAGTCACGAAAAATCTGAAACTTCTATCACTTACCTAACATGGTAATTCCTTCCTTCCTCTTTTCTTCCTTCTTTCTTTCTCTCTTTCTTTCTTTATCTCTCTCTCTCTCTTTCTTTCTTTCTTCCTTCCTTTCTTCCTTTCTTTTTTCCTCTATCTCTCTTTCTTCTTTTCATAGAAGAGAAATACAAGTTGTGTAACTAGAGAAAGATTCATCTAGGAAGGAATGAAAGGATCAGGAGATAAGCAACTTTGTACACATACACCCCTCCCCCCCAAAAATCTCATTCACAAAAGTAATACAAGTTGAATACTAAAGGAATAAGAAAAATGTGTTTCTGGAAGCCGGGTGGTGGTTGAGTACACATGTTAGTACACACAAACAACCATGTTAAAGCCCCTGGTCCCCACCTGCACAAGTGAAGATTTCTCTCTCTATCCATCTATTCAAGAGAGAGAGAGAGAGAGAGGAAAATGAGTTTCACGATGTGCAAAAGTTTTGGTATCCATCTATTCAAGAGAGAGAGAGAGAGAAAGAGAGAGAGAGAGAGGAAAATGAGTTTCACGATGTGCAAAAGTTTTGGTATCCATCTATTCAAGAGAGAGAGAGAGAAAGAGAGAGAGAGAGGAAAATGTGTTTCACAATGTGCAAAAGTTTTGGTTTCAGAATTGTCTTCATTTTAGCTGTTAGGTCTTCAGAGGGTCAGTTTCTCAGATTAGGGAAGAGTGGACACTTCAGACTGAGCCTAACGAAGAAAATAATTGAAAACGGAGAAGTATTTTTGATTACTGTCTCAACTACAAAATCGGACAGTAGGTTTTTTACATTGTTGTGTGTACAGGTTAATTTAAAATCATGGTTCAGGATCCCCATTTTTACTTCCTAATGGGAAGGGGGGGTGTGGGTATTTATAATCTACTTGTTCTTTTATTATAGCAAATCAGAGCGGTAACTTAAATGTCTCTTAGATTACTAGCATTATTTAAGCAAATATATGGGATATATACCAATACACGACTTATAGTTTCTTTCTAATTAGCAAGCATCAATTGCCAATGTTCTCTATGCAGTTGCACATAAATTACCTCACATTCTCTTTTCATTTATTTTTTCAACCAGCAGTGATTGAATATACTCTGTTCCAGGAATGTGCTGGGGGTTGAGGTTACAAAAACATGTCAAATGTAGTGCTTGCCCTCAAGGAATATTCTAATAAGGGATATAGGCATGTAACTAATGATTATAGTGTCATGAGTGCTAAGATTAAAGTATGATATGGAAGATATTGAATTACAACAGAAAAAATAATTTAAATAAAATGAAAGATTAAAGAAAAATTTTCCTGAAGAGATGGCCTCATCAGTTACATATTAAATGAAGAGAATAATAGGGGAACAAAAGTTCACAGAGTTATTAAATAATTAGTGAGATTGATGACCACTGGAGAAACTAAGGCCTGAATCTATACACCACTAAATCATGAATTAACTATATTTTATATTGTATGGATTTTAGTTACTCAAAAGTGATTTATCAGGTTTTGTGGCATGTCTGAGAATTGCCCCTGAATGTGCACTGTCTTTATCATTAGTAATAATGGAGCCTTGATTTTTAGTTAGGCACGTGACAATAGCATAAAGCTTGCAGCTAACACTGGTCTCTGATCAAGTAGTGATGCAAAGGATATAAGAAAGGAGAAGGTCCTTGAAGAATAAGAAATTTTTTTTCATTCATTTCTCCTACTGGTAACAGATATGCAAATATTATAGTCAGAATTGAAGCACACTTCATGGAAAATGCTGTGAAAACTGAGAGGTAAGGATAGAAGAGACCTAGATCATATGCATAAAGAGGATCAATTTCTCTTTCTTTTTTAAATTATCTTTACTTATTTGATTTTAAAAAACAGTAAGAAATTGACAGGGAAAGGGGAGCTAGAGAGGCAGCAATACAGAGAGATACCTGCAACACTACTTCAGCACTTGCAAAGCTTTACTTCTGCACTTTGCCCCTGCAGATGGGGACCAGTGTCCTTATGTATTGTACGTGTGCACTCAACCAGGCACCATCCAGCTCCAGAGAACATCTATTAAGAAAGCAGTGAAACACTGCTTCATCACTTACAAATCTTATTCACCACCACCCACCACCCCCTCAGGTAGGGACTGGGGGCTTGAACTGGGGTCCTTGTGAACTGTAATGTGTACACTCAAACAGGGACCACCACCTGGTCCCTCCCATCTTCCATTTCTTTTGAAGGAAGAATTTTAATGCATTATAGCAAAGTAGAAGGAACCCATGTCCCTGATGCCACAGAACACCTTGAATGACATATTTTGAACTTCTTACATTGGAAGGAGAAAGAAATATGTACACTGGAGTTTCATTTTTTACTCAGACCCCCCCCATTAAAGAGAGTTTTATTCTGAGATTGTTAATATAAATTTTCTTTTGTAAGTACACTAACAAAAATAATTACATGAAGAATTACTATTTATAGACTACTGTTAAGTTAAAACAACTATGATACCATTATATGGTGAAAAAGAAAAGAACTATATTTTCTTTCCAGAATTGAAAAAAAAAAATCATTGGCTGGGAGAAAGGACGAAGGTAGGATGTTTTTTGGAGTCTTCTTCAACCTGGTTTGGGGCAGAACTGTATTTATAAGCTAAAGAGGAGGAATTTGTATGATGGAAGTTTGCATCACATTGGAGATAACAAGAAACTTGGCTGGGAGGCTTATGTTGATATATCTGCATCTATGTAAGTTAATACAATAATTCATCATGTGGCACATGTTATCTTATACATTACTTCTTAGAGCAGAAGAGCCATTCCAGGTGATAGATTCAGTGGTAAAACACTTGCACTGAATGTATAATGTGCTTGGTTCAATGTCTGGCACCATACAAGGATCACAAAATAGTGAATTTTAGACATAAATGTTCTGGTGATTGTGTATGTGATATAAATGAAAATAGGATACAATATGGTAGAAGATATAAACATGTGAAATATAAACAATGAGTTTCCATGTTTTTTTAAAATATTTATTTATTTTCCCTTTTGTTACCCTTGTTTTTTATTGTTGTTGTAGTTATTATTGTTGTTATTTATGTCTTTGTTAGATAGGACAGAGAGAAATGGAGAGAGGAGGGGAAGACAGAGAGGGGAAGAGAAGGACACCTGCAGACCTGCTTCACCGCCTGTGAAGCGACTCCTCCACAGGTGGGAAGCCGGGGGCTCGAACCTGGATCCTTGAGCCAGTTCTTGTGTTTTGCACCACGTCTGCTTAACCTGCTGCGCTACCGCCCGACTCCCAGAGTTTCCATTTTTTTAAAAATTACCAGTGCTCAATTTTATATAACTCTAGCATATCTATACTTTTGTCAACACTTTTATTCTCTCTCCTTCTCCCTCTTCCTTTTCTTCTTCCTCACCTCCTTCTCTTTTTCCTTCCCACTCACTATTTCACTATTCATGAGGTTTTCCTCCTACTCCCTGAAAGTAAGGTCTAGGTGTTTGAACCCTGTTCCTTACACATAGTAAAGTATGTGCTCTTCTCAGTGCCACCATGTGGCCTTTATTTCTTTTGTTTTAACTTCTCTTTTTATTAAGTCAGAAGTCAATTACAATGGATACAATGGATATATATAGTCATATAATTTTCAAGCTGAAATGGACCTTAGATAAAATGTAATCCAGTGTCTTTGGTTTATTGATAAAGTATTGCACAGGGAAATAAGAAAAGCATATGTTAGAGCAAGTAGACTACATTTTAGAATTGGAGTTAAATTTACTATTCCTAATGATCAATGTACTACTACATCTCATACACAAAGCACATCTTTTGCTTTGATGGAAAAATAGACAATATGTTCAGGTGTCACAAGGCAATGTAGGAGAAAGGTTACTATACAGATTAAGGTTTCAAATAATAGTTTATTGTAATCAGTGTATCAGAGATACCTTAACCTAGATAGCGCTTATGGATTTTACAAACTATCTAAAATTTCACTGCTTTATATGTATGTACATGAACATCTTTCTGATAAGTAATTTGTATCTTTAAATTTTCAAAGTACTCAGAAATCTAAGGTTGCAAACTGAAAAGTACACTTCATATATTCTTACTATCTTCCGAATCAGTGATCCTTCTTACCAACTAATGCAGACCTCTGCTCTTAGAGTTGTTAGAATAAGGAAAATTAAAATGTCTTCAGTTCTCTCAGAATAACTGTCTCGCTTGTAAAACAGCAAAATAAAATGGGGTTTTATTGATGGAGTGGGTAAAAACTTGAACCAAAAAAGAAGAAACTGTGAAGATACATTGGAGTCCTGGCTCATATTAGCAGATGAGTTGTATAATTGAGTGAACCTTAAATCCCTGGTGTCAGAACCTTTAGCAAGATAAAGTGAACTGTCTTTTAAATATCACATCCTCTATGAAGATCCATTAATAAACTCTACTGAATTCACAGGTATTTCACATGAACATATTCTTTGTGGTTGTGGTTGAAAGTTACAAATGAGTAGTCATTCCTAAGACTGTCAAAAAAACACCAGACATGCCACAGATCTCACACTCTTAACTAAGAACAATTCAGCACAGTTAGGGGCCTTCATCTAAAAAGACTTTCAGAATAAAGTAAACATGGCGAATGAATTCCCCTCCTTCCCTTGGAGAGGTCGCATTTGAGGTTCACTGGCAATGCAAGATGGGAAGGTCTGGCCTAGGCCCACCTGCTAAGAATTAAACAGAGAACTGCCTTCTCTTGGACAATCGATAGCTAGTTATTAATGAGAGGTCCTGAATTCAGTACCAGAAACCCTGACTTATTCATAAGCCATTTACTAATTTCTGTTGATCTGAGCGCTGAGAAATTGCTAAACTTGCAAAAATAACAACCTAATCCAAATGTGAAACAATTCTCAGGCAAAGTGAAAATAAATGCATTGCTTTGGGCAATCAAGTTTACCAAGCAGGTTTTATTATGCTCTTCTCTGCATGGTGCTAAACTATCTAAAGCCCAACACATGTTGTAACAATAAAGTTACTGCTTATTGACCAGACCACGTTGACAACCAAGAAATGCTGCCATGAGTTATCTCAGGCTGGATGGTAATCCTCTCCTTGGTAACCATCAGTGTTAACGAGTAAGTAGTGTTCAGTAATTTTCAAGCTAGCAAACTTCTGGAGAAACAACACTCAGATCTAATCAACAACCACCACTACCACAAACATAATAGGAAAGAAGACATAAGTATAGAGAAATATCCTACAGAAATGATAAAGCCAATTGTAAAAGCAAATATTTCTATTAAGTACACGTTTTCATAAGTATATTTTCATATGTTCTTTCTTAAAGGCATGCATAATAGTAGACAACACTTTGTTTCTTATTAAAACCTAGCCTTACAAGTAACACTGGGCTATTCTTAAGGATGGATGGGCATTCATCACCTTCCTCTTTGAAGGAAGGTGTTGATACATTTTTGGTGGTAGCTTAGCTACAATGGTCTTTAACTTCTTCAGAAGTTTTAGATGAAGACCATTTGAACTTAGTGATTTATGGCCACTTAATTTCTCATATTTTTTCAATCAGGTCTTTGTTTTGATTTCTCTGACAGTTCTTCACCTTCTTTCCCTGCACAAAGTAACTCCAGGGTAGATACTTCTTCATTATCCTAGAGGGAAGGCCAGGCACAAAACATCCATTCAATTCCTTTGAATTCTTTGCAATCTCTTTGGGTTGTTTCGTTCCCAACGCAGTCATCCAACAAACCAAATCAATCTCCAGTGGATTTTTTCAGGTCTGAAATATTTTTTAAAGGAACTGTTTTATTGTGTATTCTAGCATGAGTTCTTGTTATTTTAAAAAATAGTATTCCTAAAAGTCAATAATATATTTTTTTGTCGCTTCTCACGTATTCTTTCCAATATCTCTCTTCATTTTATTTTACTTTTTTTTTGCAGTGTTAATGTGTCCCTGATAGTGTACCCTTAAGCTGATTCTATATTTTTACTTGAATTTAATGTTCTAACTTTTCTGTTTTAAAGATTTTTCTCGATAATCTCTTTTTTGTTTTCTCCAACTTTTGAAAACTTTAGCATCCACATATGTTCCTTTGAAATAATCTTCTCCATGAAGATATCTAGCTTTATTATATCTTTGCTACTTTTAGATTCTAATTTATCATCTTTTACCCTCATGCCAATGAACTGAAAGCCAAATGAGCTATATAAGAACACTCTCTAAGTACCCAAATACTGGTCTTATTTGACAGATTTTGTAACCCAATAGTGAAACTTCCTGGCTTAAAATTTTAACAATGTACAAATCTCAGTACTGATTATACCACCTATTAAAATGTGCAACTTGTGGCAAAGAAGCAGGATAACAAGCTTCTCTGTCTATCAAGCCCACCTTACTGCCTGTGTCACTCCATTCTCTGTACAAACAGGCCTCTCTTGTAATGCAAAACTTATGTCCTATATTTCTGTATGAAAAAATCAATCATAATGAAACATAGGTTTCTTATTAATGTATGCCAATCATTCTTTGGTAATCTACCAACACTTTGGTATGATAACCAAAGTTTATCCCTTTTGATATAAATAAAACAGTGTGTCTCTCTCACTTTTCTAACCATTTCAATATAACGTCTGGTGGCAGACAAACCAATCTGAACAGTGGTAAACCTATTCTTACTGCTTCCAGATTGAGTACATCTAAACGAATAGTTTTGTATTACCGCAAACTCTATTTTGCAAGAAACCATGGAGGAACCACCAAATTCCTAGTATGACTGAAAAGCATACAAATCTTTTAACCAAAACTTTAGGTGATCCTGCTTTTTTTAAAAAAAAGAAAAAATATATATACATATATATATATATATATATATGTTCAACACATATTGAGCTATTAGAACACCTTATATTCATCTTTTTACCTTTTACAAATCTGTCCAATAACTAGATCACTTGCAGACTATTATTTTCTAGTAAAAACAACATACATAAAGCATGCCTGGGTTTGCATTTGTCTGGTACTTTGATACATTCATTTATATTCAGAGCCCAATCCCTAGAGGGAGCACAATTGTTTAAAAAAAACAAAATACAGTTTAGATAAATGTTATGGGTTGAATTGTGTCCCCTCTAAAAAAAATATGGATGAAAGTCCTGAAGTCGAGTACTCCAAAACATAATTTTATTTACAAGTAGTATTGTTGTGTATTGACATAATTAGTTAAGTGCAAAATAGTCTTCTGATCCAGTATGTTTATTTTATTATTTTTTTTTTGGATACCTACCAGGGTTATTGCTGGCACTAGGAATCCACCACTCTTGGCAGCCATTTTTTTCCTCCCTCTTTTTCTATTTTATTTTATTAGATAGGATAGAAAGAAATTGAGAGAGGAGGAGGAGAGAAAGAGAGGGAAAGAGAAAAACAGACACTTGCAGGCTTACTTTACCACTTGTGAATCAGCCCCACAGCAGGTGGAGAGCAGAGGCTCAAAAGCTCTTCCTTGCACATGGTTATATGTGCATTTAACCAGGTGTGACACCGCCTGGCCCCCTTGAATAAAATTCTTACAAGATAATTTTAGACACTGAGTAATGTACACCAGTGTGTGTGTGTGTGTGTGTGTGTGTGTGTCCACACATTGATTTCAGATTTCTATCTTCAGTAATTATAAACAACAGAAGTAAAATCATGTTGCCTAAAGAACTCATTTTTCAATACTTCATAATGCTCTCTTTGGTAAATTAATGAACAGCAAATTAATATGGCTGCAGACTAGTGGCTCTGTGTTAAAAACTAAGTTTAAATGTGAAGCCTTGATTAAGATCTTTTGTATGATTTGAGAACACTGAACAGAACTCCACAAATGGTATTTCAGTGTTTCTCTCTCTCTTAAAAATATCAGTATGATTATTGTTAACAGATGATACATATTGTAAATGTGGTTGGTAAGCAGAAAAAAAGGGGTAATTTCTGATATTTTTTGAAGGATTAGTTTATTTTTCTGCTGAGATCCCAACCCAAAGATTCATGCATGTACTTACCCCTGATCTACCTCCAGCCCAATTTTCATTTTTTAGTCTTTATGAGGAAGAGAGAGATATACCAAAGCACTGCTCTTTTATACACAAAGTACCATTAATATTTTTGTCTGTACTACATTTATATGATGGCAGGGATTGAACCCAAGGCCTAGTGCAAGAAAGACACACATTCTACCTGCTGAATTATCTCACTAGTCCTAGAAAGATTATTAATTTTAAAATAAAGTGTCACATTTCTCCACGTCTTTTAGGCAAATATTGGTTTGCTTCTCTGTACCACCAGAGAAGCATTCTTTTCATGTTTACCTAAGTAGTGTTTCATCATGTTATTATGACCTTGTGTCTTCAGATATGTTTCTCTCTTGCAACAGAGCTTGAAAGGGCTAGGATCATATGCAGGATCTCCATCTAAGAATCTAATCATAGTACATGACATATAGTATCCACACATGATCATAAAGTGTCTTCAAAGAATGATGAAACTGGATTTGTCATAATATTTTTGAATTTTAATCAGAATGTTCTATTAACTAAAGTTTTCGCTCAAGATAGCTATTGGTCTTTAACCAGACACATGAAACAGTTCATCAAACTGAACTCTTAACAATATCTTTCTTCAACACAATAATTAAAAAGGAAAGGAATTGTCTTTTTAAATGGGTCATTAGAGACCAAATATCTTGATGATAAAGTGGACGAAAAGCAAGAGTAAAAAGACAAAAAACAGTTCCTGACCTCTGAACTAGATTTCTATCTGTAGATATGCCTGTTTTTCAGAACCAATTAAAAGAGGAATAAAAATACTGCCATGTGTTAACCTCTATTCTAGAGCCAGATTGTCCTGCCTGGCTGAGTATGGAAATGAACAAACTGAAACACACATCTTAATGTGAACCAGACATGGAGGGGGATTCACTACTTTATCCTGCCAGGTATTCAAGCCTTCCAGATACTCTGCTGTCTTTTGATTGTCTGTCTGTAAATTCTTTGTCTCTGTGTCTAAATTCTAGTTTCTGCTCTTCCTCTTCTAATATCTAAAGTGCCCCATCTGCACTGTACAATCTGACACAAGCTACTATGACTATCTCACTTTCATTTTGCTGAATGTGTTTCATCATGTAAGTCTGATTTTTATATTCCCAAACAGTGTGGTAACTTAACTCTGGTTACTGGTAGATAAATCAGTTTTTGTATTCCTTTTCTCCAGAGTCTGAGTCTTAAACTACTTTCAGTTATCTAAGATACAACAGCACACTGTGGTATGGAAACACAAATTTATAAACTATGCTCCCAGATGTTCATAAAGAGATTGTGTTTCATCCAAGAGAATTTGTTATTTAAGGTAGTTATGCTATTGACAGTTTCCACCGTCATCCAGCATCAGTGGAAAGAAATAAGGCAGTTACAAACATGAGATTTCGTTATTTTATTCATCTATAACAAAACTTACATTACTTACATTTATACTGTAGATCTATGTAAGTCCTCCTACAGAAATAGAAAACAATTCATTTATTTTTAGCAATTTTCAGAATTACTAAAAAAGATTCAGCAACATTTTGGATAATTTTTTAATAAACATCTGATTTTTTTCTTTTATACTTTATTTTACTATATAAAATACTTTAGTTATCATGGAGATTGAAAGTTCAAGGAGTCTAGATAAAATATAATTTAGACTTACATTTTACTGAATTGATAAGGTGATTTTAAGGTTCATTTATTGTTTAGATGTAAAGAAAACTTATGTTCTCTCCCAGATCTCTCTGCCTGACTCAAACACCCAAGCCATGAATATAAAAATGACCTTGGAAAAAGACCAGATCTGACACATTACCTTTGTATCCCACATTTATGGTTTGTTACAATTTTCATTTTTCCCTACTGTCCTATTGCTATTATTTTACTCATCAGAGAAAACTGTTGGGTTCTATATTAATTTAAGAAACTTGTAATTACTGTAATGTTTTGATATGCCCAAAACTCTACATCCTATTGAAAATATTTTTCAAATGTACAATTGTGTTTCTATCCAAGTGTAATTTCTATGTGAACCGATTTATTCAGTACACTTACATGTGTCTCAGGTTGTAAGATTTCCTAAAGTATGGAATTTTGACCATAAGGATATAGTCTATTTGTTAAATAAAAAAGCCATCAGTTACACTGTGTTGTGTAGTAACATGTTTTGATCTTTTTAAGGGTATGCATTACAAAGGAAAAGAGGGTGAGAGTCCTCTGACTCACATGACACTTTATGTGAAAATCTAGAGTGTCTGTGATTTATTGCTATGAAGCCAGTAGTATAAAGTGTTTTAGAACTAGTCCACTCTACATTTCTGGATTTGATTTCTGTATTTACTGTGCATGTGCACATAAATTTCAGCAGGTCTCAATATCTTAATATGCTCCACTAAATTCCTTAAATAAAAAAAAAAGGTTTTGTCCAAAATCAGCACATTAGAAATTCTTGATCTATTTGTAATAGGAGATTTTGAAAAGGAATTGAGAATTGTTGGACTAGGAGGCAGCTCATAAGGTCGAAGGACATATACCCTTCTATGCTTTAAATACCAAAGGTTGAACCCCCACATGATGTGGGAGCCCTATAGCACCACGGAAGCTCTGTGACTTGTCATGCAGTTCTGTGGTATCTCTTCTCTTTAAACCTATGTCTTTATGTGTTCATTTCTCTAGCTTTAAGAAAGAATAATAAATAAACAGACAAATAAACTCAGCCTGGGACTAGTGGAACCAATAATAATAATAATATACTTTAAACAGGAATTCTTGGTGGCGGGGCTGTAGCGCACTGAGTTAAAATAAAGCACACACAGTACAAAGGGCAAGGACCCATGCAAAAATCCCATTTCGAGTCCCCAGTTCCCCACCTGCAGGGAGTCGCTTCACAGCTGGTAAAGCAGGTCTACAGGTATCTATCTTTGTCCCCCTCCCCTCTCAATTTCTCTCTGTCCTATCCTACTTAAAAAAAAAAAAAAAGACTTCCAGGAGCTATAGATTCATAGAGCCCCAGTGATAACACTGGAGGTAGAAGAAAAAAAAAAAAGAAAGAAATTATTGAATTCATTGTTCTTTTATAAGTAGAATGTCAGTTTATTTTGAATAACTTTGCATATTCATCAGACTGTAAAATCTTTATTCTGATTTAATAAAATAAAGATAAATAAAATAAATTTAATAATCAGAATATTCTGATTTAATAAAATAAAGATAAATATTTATATTTAATAAAATATGATGCAGCTCTTTGATAACTTCTCATTTACTGACATCCAAAAGCAAAAACAAAAGAAAACAAAAAAAGTCTTCTTGACCTCAAACTTAGGTAAAGGTCATAAAGGAAAAGTTTTCACAGATATAGCTAATTTGCCCTTCCTCAGGTAACTTTCCTTTGGTGAACTGCACCACATCCTCCCAATTTGAAGGCTAACAATCTTGAAATTAGTTTAGCTCTCTCTCCCATCATAAATTATGACTCACGAACAGTCATGTGATGTGTAGATTACTCATGTTTGACCTTCCCTGTCCAACTTTCTCTGCTGGGTCTAACCAGATCATTTGTCCAAGCCTGATTCTCTGAAAACTCTAGCTTTGTATTCACAGTGTTATTTATACATGTCTTTAATAATTTCTTATTCCTAATGCCATTGTTCCTTTTCTCACAAGCAGTGTGAAAACAGTATAACCATAAGGTTAAAGACAAAAGGCTAGAGGAAGGTGTAAGTCAGGACTTCTTTGAGTTGTGTTAATAATTGCCCCTTATGCTGTCTCAGGTAGTAGCTTAGAATGGCTGGAAAGTAGGGGCATATTGAAATATCAGCTTGGAGAAAAAGTAAATAATTCTTTAGATGTTAACCCAGTAGCAAAATTAGAACATGTTAATGAGCATGATTGAAATATACATTTTTTAAAAGTTTATTCCTGTTTGTTGCCTTTGTTGTTTTACTGTTGTAGTTATTATTGATGTCATTGTTGTTGGATAAGACAGACAGAAATGGAGAAAGGAGGGGAAGACAGAGGGGGAGAGAAAGACACCTGCAGACCTGCTTCTCCACCTGTGAAACTACTCCCCTACAGGTGGGGAGCCGGGGGGCTCGAACCGGGATCTTTAGGGAAGTCCTTGCGCTTTGTGCCATGTGCGCTTAACCCACTGCTACTGCCCAACTCCCTGAAATATATATATTTTTAAATACTGAAATATTGGATAATTCTCACTCTATAAACCTCAGTGTGTAATATATTATTTTATGAAAACTATTCCTTAAATATATTAACCTGAAGAAAATATAATGTCCATAAATTAAAGAGATAAATTCAAATATCAGATAGAAAATATAGGGAAGCAGAATGAAAAATCTCCAAGAATATGCCCAGTTTAGACTTTTAAGTTTCTCTAGTTTGAATTTAATTGAACTGACTTAAAATTAAATTCTGATTTAAGTAAATTTTATATTTGAATCCTATGATTATTTTACTTCAGATAACCACAATTTATTTTACAGAATGCTAAATTTCTTTATCACTATAAAATGCAATGTGAAATAAATGTTATTATATAGAGAGACATATGAGCTGATATTATATGTAACACTTTGAGGCTGTCTTGAGAATGTCTAAATACATTTTCTATGAATCTACTCATTCACAAACACATAGGTACATTGTTGGCATCTCTTTTATAATCCTAATTGCTCTGTTTTTTTCCAAAAAAAAAAAAAAAACATTTTTGCTACCCCACTAATATGTCCTGGAACTCTGCTTCCCCAGATCTCCACCCAACAAGGGAAAGAGAGAGGCAGGCTGGGAGTATGAAATGATCTGTCAATGCCCATGTTCAGCAGTGGGGAAGCAATTACAGAAGCCAGACCTTCCACCTTTTGCATCCCACAATGACCCTGGGTCCATACTCCCAGAGTGTTAAAGAATAGGAAAGCAACCAGGGGAGGGGATGGGATACAAAGACGTGGTGGTGGGAACTGTGTGGAGTTGTATCCCTCTTATCCTTTGGTTTTGTTAATTTTTCAAAAATTAAAGTGGACAGATTTGTTATCAAAGATAATAAATTTTCCATTCTATTGTTTCTGTGGTTTAGGTATTACTTACAAAGAAAGTGTTTAATGTTCTATTTATTATCATCAATAGGATTTCACTGTGGCAGAAAGACACTTTTCAGGTAGAAAGAGAAAGAGACTGAGAGACAGAGGGAAAGAGAAAAGATTAAGATTGCTATAAGAGCAATGAAATTTCCCCTCTACTTCCAGTGATTGTGGCCAGTCCTGAACCTGTGTCGCTAGCATGGTAAGGCAAGCACAGTCTTAATCTTAATCTTACCTACCTGTAAATTTAATTTTATACTTAGATATCTTTTTTTTTCTTTATCTATTTTACCAATCACTTTTTAGCCCTTGAGAAATTTTTACAAGTAATTCCATTGTTACGCTTAAGCCTGGATACAAAGAGATACGTTACTGCAAATTCTGATTTTTTTTTTAATGATATGAATAGCTGTCCTTAGGATTAACTTGAGACCACCAACTAATTTTCTATAAACTATAGAGTAATATCATGTATTGACAATTTTCAGTTTCTTTTTAATCTGGTTTGGATTAACAAGGTAACCTAGAGGTGAAAGGTCTGGTTTTAAGAAAACAACTCCCTTGAGCCAACTATATATATTTTTTAATTTTGTGAATTTCTCTTAATTATATTATTTGATTAATAGAATTATCAGCATGTTCACCTTAATTGAAAAATAACCCTTCTACTCTTCAGATTAGAAACAATTTTGTGTTTTTTCTAGGTTACAAAAAGAAAAAGAGCCTCGTGCCATGTTTAATGTACTTGACTTTTCAAATTAAGAATGAGTGGATATTTTAGAATGTAATGATCAAATATATTATTTTTATTTTTATTTATTTATTTTACCAGAGCACTGCTCAGCTCTGGTTTATGGGGGTAAGGAGGTTGAACCTGGGACTTTGGAGCCTCAGGCAGGAGTCTCTTTGCATAACCACTATGCTATCTACTCCTGCCGTATCAAATACAATTTTTTTCCTCAGGGTAAGTAACTAGTTTTACGTGCTCTCCTGAAGTTTTGATATAGGATACTTGCTTGGTATTTTAATATTCATTGCATTGCATCATGGCCTTTTGACCTCAGCTTTATCACATTTTTATTTCAGTATTTTACTTATAAGTGAAGGTAATTTTTAGCATTAAAAAGTTGCATGCATTGACTATCATATTTTCTTTTTTTTAATGTTCTGTTTTGTATTATTTATTTTATTTATTAGATAGAGGTAGAGAGAATTTTAGAGGGAAAGAGGAGACAGAGAGGGAGAGAGACACCTGCAGCCCTGCTTCACCACTTGTGAAGCTTTCCCACTGAAGGTGGGGACCAGGGGCTTGAACCCGGGTCCTTGTGCATTGTAATGTGTGCACTGAACCAAATAAACCACCACCTGGCCCTTCACTATCACATTTTCCAATTCATATAAGACATAATTAGTAGATGTAAACAGTTCTAAATATTAATTTTGAACTCATTCAAAAAGTAAAGATGTCTGTAACTATATTTCCTGTCTCATATATCACATTTATTTTGTGGTTTTTGTAGAGGATCAATGACCAAAGTCTTGCATTGTGAGATCAATTACATTTTTTTTAGTCTCTCCCTTTTTTGCTTCTTATTTTCATACTTTTTTAGTTGTATTTTCTTTGTTTGTTTAAACTTATACTATTAAAGAGCTATTTAACTGACTCAGGCTTCCTAGAAATTTCTACAGTCACAAATGCCATGTATTCAGTTTCTAGCCTAGATGTAATTTGAGAACCACATTTATACAGCAACATTTATTCTACTTTATAGAAATGTCCAAATACATGATTAAGCTTTAAATTAAGTAAGTGCATTTCATAAATATAATATCTCAGAATTTCTGACATATCTACAGTTAAAAGAACTTTAAATTATATATATAATTTATTTAAAATATATATATTTACGCACACACATACTTTTTATTTAAGTAGTTAGCCAGTCTCTAAGACTTTGAGGGAATAAAGGTGGTAATCACTGGGGTATGATTGGGGAAGCACAGAAATTTGGTGATAAGTAAGTTATGGAACCATATCACTGTTATATTTTTTAAAAAAATAGTTATTCATTTATTTTTATGAGATACAGAGAGAAAGACATAAAGATAAGAGACCACAGCACTGCTCAGATCTACTGATGGTGATTTTAGGGATTGAGCCTGTGTGGGACCTCAGAGCATCAGGAAGGAAAATCTTTTCCATAACTATTATGTTGTCTCCCTAGCCTTATGCCTGTTTTTATTATTTTTTATAATCATATAAATCATCAGTAAAAAAATTAAGATAAAATAATACATATTTTAAATTATCAAAGAGTGCAGGGTGGTAATGAATTGTGAGGATAGAATTTGACATCTTGGTGGTAACTATGTATGGTAACACAAATATTAAAGGAATTATGTGTCTAAAACTTGCTTCACCTTGGGGGGGGTTGCTTCACAAGAGGTGAAGCAGGTCTACAGGTGTCTTTCTCTCCTCTCTGTCTCCCCCTCCTCTGTCGATTTTTCTCTGTCCTGTCCAACATTAGCAGTAATATCAACAATGATAAAGAACAAGGTCAACAAATGGGAAAAAAAATAGCCTCCAGGAGCAGTGGATTCTTAGTGCAGGCACCAAGTCCCAGCAATAACCCTGGAGGCAAAAAAAAAAAAGACTTAGAAAATCAAAATGAGACAGGGGACTATTTTTATAATTAATGGCATATAAAATTAGATGTATTGAACACAATGTAAATTAGTAAAAGGAATGATAGCTAATGAACTAGGGAAGTGGGAAACCAAACTTACAGAAATTTCAAATAGCAAGGGTAACAGGGTGGTAAAGCAAATGACAAAATCACTAGGTTTATAGTATTTTAGGTAAAAATGAAAAAAATAGAATGGCCTCAATAATATAGTTAAAACTAAGGTAGAGATAAATGACTTTAACAACTAATAATACAAAAATCCAAGAAGTGGCATAATGGATAAGGCATTGGGCTCTCAAAAGTCAGGTCCCAAGTTCAACCCTGGCATTCCATATACCAGAGTGATCCTTTGGTTCTCTCTTCTACTCTCTCTTTAGTAAATAAGTGAGCCTTTAAGATAGTAATAACAACATAAACATTTTAATAAACAGTACAGAGGGGAGAAGAGAAGATTATTATTCTAGATGCTTTAAAAAATATTACATTAGCACACATTACATTAGCACACCCACATTCATCTGTGCTTTCATCTTTAGGAAAGAATAACAAATCTAACAACTGCTGTGACCAATATTTGCATTTTATTAGTGAGAAAGTCTGTATATAAATAAACATAAAATAAAATGATATTAGAGAAAAGTATTTTGAGGGAAGTGAAATAGATTAAGATGAAAGGACTCTGGGAAAGGAGGGAAAGTACTATGGGGTTGTGGGGTCCTGGTGCATACTGATGGAAAAGGACCTAACTTGAGGATGAAAGTATTTTGCAGATACTTGTCACAAGGAGATGAAGAATTTCGCCCTTGTGTCAACAACTGTAATGTCAATCATTACTTCCCTTCACACCATAAAATGATAAAAAATCATTTAAAAAATGACATACAGTGATTTGCTATGGAAGAGAAATGCAAGGTATAAGGCACTGCACCAATTTTCCCATTACATTCTAGAAAAGCCTGTACTGATTAGGAGAGAATTTCAGATTATTCTATTAAAAAAAAGGAATGTCTCAGTGTAGATTGTGTGTGTGTGTTGTGTGTGTGTGTGTGTGTGTGTGTGTGTGTGTGTGTGTGTGCGTATGTGTGTGTGTGTATTTCCTGACTAAAGGTCATGAAATAAATTCTTAACCCTAAATGTAGGGCTGAGATGCATACAAAGATGATATAGATAAGTTCCTTATATTTTTCTTTGATCAGATAGCAGCCAGTGGTATTTTTCTGCAGTCAAATGCTCTACCACTGAGCTATGCCCCCTGTGGTATCTTTCTATAGCAACCAAAATATCAGTAAAACCTGGAAAAATGTGGTCTAACATGCTTTTGAAAGGAATTAAATCTCCCACTTCTTCTGTGTTAGCTACTAACAAAGGAATTTTCCTAACCTAAGTGATAGAGAATACACACAAGGTATTAAGAAAGCACAGAATAGTATTTTTCAACCCACCACAGGGAAAATTTAGTGAAAGCTTAAGAAAGTAACTGTTATTTGAGCAGTGAAGTGTTGCTTCCAGTTTTCAAACAAAATGTAAAAAACTATAAGATAATTAGTGACAAAGAACAGAAAAAATATATTTAAAACATAAATATGAGGGTTTTTTTTAATATTAGGCTCTGGGATAAAGTACGTATCAATGAAGAAACCTCATAATTTCAGCATGGCGACCATTAATTTAATGTGCACTCTAGGACAAGACCAAAAATGAGAAGAAAAGGTGAAAACTGGTGGGACATGCCACCTAAGGCCTATTCCATTACTGTTAGATTTAATTATCTGGCATAAGTAGATCAGTAAGTGACTCAGGGGAGGAGTTAATGTGAGTACTCAACCTCTCATGAATAGCTCTTTAATAATATCGTTTTGTACACTAATAGGTTTTAAAACTTGTACCCTCACATGTTTTCTCTCTCTTGATATTTACTAAGTGATACTGTGATTTCACATGAGACTAAGTAATAATGGAATGAAATTATGATTTGTATAAGAAAATATATCCAGCTGAAGTTGAGTATAGAAAATTGAAAATGCAGTTTGGGGAGTCATCAGTTTATGGGTCAGCTGTAAAATCTCAAGTGTGCATTAAATAGCAGCAGAAAGTTGAAAGATTAAGAAATAAAAATAAACAGAGAAATGTACCTTTGAATAAAATTAAGAAACAATAGTCACAAGAATAAAAGAAATTGTACACAATCAATAAATTTAAATATATATATATATATATGTGGGTCCTTATAGTCTTTAGGTAGTAAATCAGTTTTTTTTTTAAATTTATATTTACCTTGCTATTTGTTATTTGGGTAAACAATTATTATTTAGTCATTTCATGTAAATCCAAGTGTTGTAAATACAAATATTTCTGTTTCTACTCATACTCAAGTGCCTTGGAAATTGTTTAAATACCTTTAAATTATAAATTATCAAAATAATTGTATACCTCGGAACACTATATGTCTCTCATAATGTCTCTATGAAACTTTTGGTTACAAGTAACAAAGAATCAATAAATGTATTGACTCTAAAGCAAACAACTAAGGATCATTTAGACATAACTGGGCCAAAAATACCAATATTAAAATATTTTTACAATATCTGTCTTTTTGTGATCTCTCTCTGTTAAGTTTTGCTGTATGATGGTTTCATGCTCAGACAAGTTTGTCTCCTTGCCATCATCAGATAAATCTTGGATTATACATATACCTAGCAATGCCAAAAGAAAGCACATAGCATTTCTTTCCCAAGATTTATATCAATATTTAAATAGGATATTGATTGGATCTTTCTTTCATATGCACCATGAAATTGAGGAAGTAAAGCCAAGAAAGTATATTCTCCACCAGGTGGGACAAGGAACTGCCTTCCATAGAGAAAAATTATGCCAAGAAAAGGATTCCAGGAAGATAAAAATAACAGATAATCACTGTACTATTGAAGTAAATTTCAGATAAAATTTCAGGCATCAGTATTTGAAGGATTTCATAATTCACGCATCAAAGTATTTATTTTTACAAATAAGAAAGCACATTCATGCTTTAGTATTGCCTAGTACAATTAATAGTAAACAAGAAAACACGTTACTACTTTATGTCACCAGATATACATGGAAGTCACAAAATTCTAATGAGGGATATGAGTTGCTCTGTTTTGGGTTTGTTAATTATTTGTTTAACCTGTGCTGCCAGAAGTACTACAAATCTATCTTCATAATTGTGTGTGTCTTTTCCTTTTACTAGATACACTTGCATGTCACTAGGGACTATCTTTTCTCCACAAGTGGCTGCTTTTTCTAAAATTATATATTTACATTGAAAGATGTAGAAATAGCATGAAATACCAGGAAATCCACCAAGGAAGGAAAGCTAAAAATAACACACCTGAAAAAGTTTTTTTTTTTTAAAAGTCTAACCATTATGCCAGTGGAATATCAATTTTAAACACAAATAATCATAATTTCTATTGACTGTTTCCAAAACATTTTTATATAAGTATATGAAAGCCATGCTAAATTTCAGTCTTTTAACAGCTATGTTTTAAGAAGAAATTCATGTATCACATATAAAATTTACTGTTGTATTCTTCATTCATCATGCAATTTATAAGCAACTATACTGTGAAAAGCAACTGTTCATATTGTAGCTAAAGTACCGACCTCATGTCTATTCATAATAAGGTTGAAGTTGTGCTTTCAGTACATAATACAAAGAAAAAAAGGATTTGAGAATAATTTTCAGATATATGACCTAATATGTTAGATGAATAATAACTTATCAAAAAGGAGAAAATGTAGATTAGGTGGTGTGGTGTGGTGTAGTGTGTAGTGTGTATTGTGTGTGTGTGTGTAGTGGGTAGTATTACTTTGAACAGAGTTTGACACACCTATTATACAGTCAGATGGAAGCATCAAGCAATGAGTTGGATATATAAGCCTAGAACCAAGAAACAATTCAATTCTCTAGATATATACTTGGAAGAATCAATAGATAAATAATATCTATGAGTGTGATACTGGAGGAGGTTCTATAGGGAATATGTAAGCATTCTGAATAAGAAAAGGCCAAGCACACCTCTTGAGACACTTGATAATTTAAAGATATTAAAGAGAAGAGATGAAGCAGCAGAAATAAGATGGGTGCTTTAGAAAACAAAGGCTTTAGGAGTTTAATAATGAATAAGATCTACCAAAGTTCTGGAAGGATTAGTCTCATCAGCAGGGATGCTGCATGTAAACAAATAAGAAGGAAGCTCTGATAATATAGATAGAAAGTAAATCTGGTTGTTGGAACATGTTGATTCTTTTTCCCATCATTTTATCTTACTCTCTCGATAAATTAAAGCTGAGTTCAGAAACTACAACATTTTGGAGAAAAGGAGAGTTACTGGAAGTGTACTTGGATCTGTATTTAAAACTTGAACAGTCTGGGTCTCTTTATCATGGATTAGAAAATGTTTTCTTTATGTTCAAGTGGCTATCATTTGGGGTGGGGGATAGGAGCATAGATCTTTAGTGGTGGGAGTGGCATGGAAGGGAATATACCTCTTTTTTTTTAAGTACTTTTTTTTATATTTATTTTATTTATTTTTTCCCTTGTTGTTTTATTGTTGAAGTTATTATTGTTGTTGTTGTTGGATAGGACAGAGAGAAATGGAGAGAGGGAGGGGAAGACAGAGAGGAGGAGAGAAAGATAGACACCTGCAGACCTGCTTCACCGCCTGTGAAGCGACTCCCCTGCAGGTGGGGAGCCGGGGTTCGAACTGGGATCCTTATGCCGGTCTTTGTGCTTTGCGTCACCTGGGCTTAGCCTGCTGTACTACAGCCCGACTCCCGGAATATACCTCTTTTATCTTATATTACAAATCAATGTGTCAGGGAAAAACAGAAAATATTTTCTGAATTGATATGGCAGTGACTATTTTGGTTTTTCAGGCCATATGAACTCTAAGTCAACTACTCAATTCTGCTGCAGTGGGAAAGCAACTATTTACAATTCATAAACAAATGAGTATGATTTGTTTCAATAAAATTATATTTACAAGGACAGACAGATATGTATATGCATAAATATCTGTTTACCCAAATGTATGTTTCATTGGACTATATCTGGCATAGCTGGCAAATGAAGAAAAGAGGTTCTATAAGAGAAAGAGTAATAAAACACTGATTAAATTGAATAAGTAGTATTGATGTCTCAAAAATATATCTATTTTTTTATTGTTGGGGTTTGGTGCTGGCACTGTGAATCCACTCCCAGAAGCAATATTTTTTACTATTTTTTTCTATGTTATTTAACAGGATAGAGAGAAATTGAGGAGGAAAGAGAGACAGAGAGGGAATGAGAAAGACAGACAAGTTTTACCACTCATGAAACAGCCCTTTACCCCCTGAAGGTGAGGAGCAAGGGCTCAAACGTAGGTTCTTGTACTTGGTGATATGTGCACTTAACTAGGTACACCACCACTCTGCCCTGAGATACAGTTTTATGCATAAGTTAAATCCCTTAGATTAAAATATAAATACAATAGTTATTGCTTTTTGTTAACTTCCATTCAATTTTTCTCAGATGTATCCAATTTTATTTTTAAGTATTCTGTACTGATCAGATATATATTTTTATTTTTCTATAAGAATATAGCATGTTAAAAATCTACATCTTTGTATTTTAATTTTATTTACTATTGTCAAACTTAAACAAGGAGGAATCTTTTTAACTCTGAAAGACAGAAGTCTAAAAATCAAAATTTACTGGGAGTGTGGAGCTATATAGCCACTATTCCAATGGAATTGTCATTTTGCCAGAATATTTCTCACTGGTGTCTATTAAAACCTCACTACACATAACATTAGACTTTTCCAAAATCCTGTAATTTTCAAGAATTTACAGTGGTTTTGTGGTGAATATTTACAGGGTGATACTTTCTCCCTGCATCTTAGTTATACTTTCATCTCTCTACTGTTCTAAAAATAGAGGAAAATTCCAAAACATTCATTTATAAGAAGTGTAATTTACCTGAGTTTTTGAAAGCAACTAATTATGATAAATATAAATCTATAACTTCACACTTTTAGTATATATATATATATTTGAACTGTCTTTTGTGAATTCTTTTATGTATACTACATACTATTTTTAGTTACTATGTTTAATTTTCAAACAATTTGGGAAATTTTTCAAATTAAATTTGATTTTTTACCTAATATGTGTGAGTTGATTTCTGACCTGTGGACTCCTACAATCTATTTAATTTAAGTCATATGGTTAACTAGGCAGTAGTTTCATTTTGGTAATTATTTCTAGGTATATGTAATAATTTACTACAGAAGGAAATACAAAGAGAAAAAAACAGTCCATAAAATATCATAAGAGAAAGATTTCTGAAACAATTTCCCCTTCCATATTTTCATTGTTATTTCACCTAGATGTGAGTCACAGCACTCAAGCTTCTCATAATGTAGTAGGAGCCAGGTTTATACCTAGGTTGGGTACATGGCAAAACAACACACAATCCAAGTGAACTATTATGCTGATTTTAACTGATGAAATTAAAAAAGTATATTTTTGTGATAAGGATAACTGGAAAATAAAAGCATGATTTTTCGTATGTTAAAGACTCTGGCCAATAAGATAGTTCATTTAAGAAGGCATCTACTTTGCTTTACCATTCAAGGGGCCCTAGTTTAGACCCCCCAAACCCCCACAGCACTGGGAGAATCTCTCTCTCTCTCCCTCTCTCTCTCTCTCTCTGTCTTTGGTAGACCTAGAGTAGTGAAGTGCTGTTGGCAAAACAACAGCAAAGAGAGAGAGAGACAGAGAGAAAGAGAGGAAGAGAGAGAGAGAGAGAAATAATAAAGGCAGAAAGCGAGACAAAGAAAGGAAGGAAGGAAGGAAGGAAGGGATGAACTGAGGGAGGGAGAAAGGAGAGTTGTTGGGGCCAGAGAAGCAGGATACAGAAATTACTCAGATTATATAGTTCTAAATCTTAAAGACAGGTGTTCTTTTACTTATCTGTACCATCACAGAAGTAACATATCAGGGGCCGGAGCCAAGATGGCAACTTGGAAACAATAGCTGTTGTGATCTCCAAAAAGAAGCAGCTTACAACCTGGGATTCTCTTGATAGGGTAGAATATTGGGCCATCAGTAGGAGGATGAACAGAGGTGATTGGGGTGACAACAAAAAAGAGTCCTATAACCCACTCTTGGGTTGGCAAACAGAGGCCAAAAGGACAAAGAAAGGAAAACCTTTGGCTTGATTATTTCTGAACTCCCCCCTCCCCCCAAGGGCTGGATAGCCACTCCTAGCAGGCTTCCTGCTGAGTTGTTTTCTTTACCAAGGTTCCTGGCTCATCAAGGGTGTCATTCCAAGCCTTTTTCTTTTTGTTTTCCTTCTCCATTTTTCAGGTGGGTGGAGCTCTATCTGAGTGACAAAATTCTTGACCAATCAGAGCTTCAGCCCTGCCTGGGAAAGACTACATAGAGGTTATTATTTAGTTTTTTTTTGATACTTCATATAATTGGCTATGTTTGCTCAGACTTCCTGCAGCCAATCCAGATCAGTAGAATGAGTTTTAGGGTTTTTTACTCTGAATGATTTTATCATTACTATTATTATAGACATGTAAAACATTTCCCTCCTCCCTCAGGTTAATCAAAATTAAATGTTGTTTTTTCCATGGCTAGATGATTGGGTGTCCTAACCATTATGAGAGTAACTTGTTTCTCAATCCCTCTTCACTCCACTCTCCTTTTTCTCTCCTCCTAGCTAATTAAAAATAATAATAACTTTCAGTACTCTATTTTTTTTTTTCTTTTCTTCTTTTGCTTTTTGAATGAACTGAAACTCATTTGTGAATTATGTTGGGGAATAAATCTGACTTGGATTAGACTCTGTGTGTGTGTGTCTTTTCTACTTCCTTTTCTACTCTTACTATACTAGAATTTATAGTGGGCAGTACATTTGCATAATTGTCTATTCCTCATTTCCCTTTTTCCTTTCTCATTCTTTTTCTTTTGGTTTTGGTTGCTATTTTTACATGGAATGGAGGTGTTGTTTGGCTAACTGGTATTGGTTAAACTCTATCAATCCTTCCTTCATGCTACTGTGTAATTTCTGAGGTTAGGAATTGTGTTTGCAAAAGCTCTTTAGTATAGCATGTCTTGTACTCAAAACACAACAACTAAAGAACAACAGAACAGAAAAATAATAACAACATCAATAAAAAAGGTTAAATCAAGAACAAATAAAACTGCAACCACAATGAATCAGGACAGGAGCCCAGAAGAAAGTCTAAGTCAGTCAGAAGTAACCATAGATAAAAAAAAGTATGAAAGCAATAATAAACCTAATAATCTCAGAAATAAAGACAAATATGGAGGAAAGGGCTATCAGAATTAGGGAAACAACAGATGAGACTCTCAAGGAAAATACTAGCTACCTCGAGGCTATTAGAGAACTGAAAGCAGAAGTAGCTGAACTAAAAAGCCAATAAGCAGAACAAGCTAACACTATAACAAACTGAAAAAAAGAAGCTGAGGTAAGGGAAAGCAGGCTAACAGAAGCAGAAAACAAAATTAGCCAGAGAGAGGATGAGCTATAAGAAGCTAAGAAACAGGTAAGAAAGCTCAAAAAGAGATTGAGAGACACTGATAACAACAACAGAGTTATATGGGATGATCTCAAAAGAAGTAACATTCATATAATTGACCACCAGAGGAAGAAAGAGAGGAAGGTAAACATTCTAAAGGAAATAATATAAGAAAAGTTTCCAGACCTAAACAACAGAAAGAAAAATAATATTCAAAAGGACCAGAAGGTCCCAAACAGAATCATCCCAGACCTGAAGACACCAAGACACATCATAGTTACAATGAAAAGAAGTAAGGATAAAGAAAGGATCCTAAAGGCTGCAAGAGAAAAACAAAAATGTGTACAGGGGAAACCCCATAAGACAATCAGCAGACTTCACCATTCAGACTCTAAAAGCCAGAAGAGAATGGCAAGATATCTATCGAGCCCTGAATGAAAAAGGGTTTCAACCAAGGATAATATATCCTGCTAGACTTTCATTCAAACTTGATGGAGGGATCAAAACTTTCTCAGACAGGCAATATTTAAAGGAGCAACCATCACCAAGTCTGCCCTAAAAGAGGTTCTAAAGACCTCTTAACCATACTTGCCACATATCAGAGCAAGTAAAAAGTTGTTGAGGGAGTCAGGAAGTAGCACGGCAGGTTAAGCACAGGTGGTTCAAGCTGATGGTCCTCCAGCTGCAGGGAAGTCACTTCACAGGTGGGGAAGCATGTCTTTTGGTGTCTATCTTTCTCTCCCCCTCTCTGTCTTCCACTCTTCTCTCCATTTCTCTTTGTCTTAACAATGACAACATCAATAACAACAACAATAAAATAAAAAAAGGGAAACGAAAGGGAAAATAAATAATTATTTTAAAAGATTTTTTTAAAAGTTGTTGAATAATGGTACAACAATACATTAAACCCACAATATCAATAAATTTCAATGGCTTAAATTAATCCATTAAAAGGCAGAGAGTGGGGGGATGGATCAAAAACCACAACCCAACCATATGCTGTTTGCAAGAATCTGATCTAACCCAACAAGACAAACACAGGCTTAAAGTGAAGGGATGGAAAACTATCCTACAGGATAATGGGCCACAAAAAAGGCAAGAAGAGCCATTCTGATCTTGGAAAAAATAGATGTCAAATTAAATAAAGTAATAAAATATAGGCAAGGCAAAACATAATTATTAGAGGATCAATCAGCCAAGAATAATTAACAATTATTAACATATATACAACCAATGAGGAACCATCTAAATATATCAAACACCTACCGAAGGAACTAAAAAATACATCAATGGCAATGCAATAATAGTGGGAAAATTCAACACTCCACTCTCACACTTAGGTAAATCAACAAAGGAGAGAATCAACAAAGATACAATAGAACTAAATGAAGAGATGGAAAGACTAGACCTCTTGGACATTTTACAAGTTCTTCACCCCAAAAAACTGGAATACACATAGTTTTTAAATCCACACAGCACATACTCAAGGATAGACCACGTTAGGCCACAAAGACAGTATCAGCACATTTAATAGCATTGAAGTGATCCCAAGTTAATTCTCAAACTACAGTGGAGTAAGCTAACATTATACAACAATCAGAAAATTACTAAAAGTCACAAAATTTGGCTCCTCCGCTGGTTGCAGAGCGCTGCTGGGCGGCCGGAAGAGGACCCGGAGGGAGCACTATAGCTCGGGGGCTTTCTCTTGGGAGTCTCCAGGGACCACCGCGACCCTGAGGGGGGATCCAAAGACTTCTTAAGTATAGCTCTCATTGGATCAAAGGACTTGGAGCTACTTTTCATTTTCGAGAAATCCTTTAAAAAAGTCTGGAGGGGGGGGTTTCCCGGAAGATGGCAGATTGAGAAGCTGCTAGCTGCTGAGCTCCAAACACATCCCCTGAAAACAGTAGGATTTTCTGCCTTTCAAGCCAGACAATAAGGGGTTATAGCAGTGACACCAACGAGGTGAATATAACTTAATTTGGGTTAAGAATTAGAGTAGGGGAAAAAAATTCTTTTTTCTTCCTTTTAATTTTCAAGCATACCTCCTTCCCCCCACCCCCATAATCAGTCCCTGGGGACCAGCTCCTAGCAGGATACCCCACACCACCAAACAGGGTGCTTTTTTTGAATTCACTGATACACATTTGGGAATTTCCTTGCACTGCTCTTTAATTACAGGTCTTTTTCTTATCTTCTCCCTTTTCTCTCTCTTGTATCTCTCTTTTTTTTTTTAAATCTTGTCATACACTTCTTCCTTCTTCTTTGCCTTTCTGAATTTGTGAATTATTTTGGGGAAGAAATCTGACTCAGAGTGAACTCTCTATGTGTGTATCTCTGCCCTAGTTCCCTTTCCCCTCTTGTTATCCCTAGAATATACAGTGGATAGTAGATTTGTATAACTGTCTATTCTTGCTATCCTCTCTTTCTTTTCTCCTTCTTCACTGGGATTTGGTTACTATTTTTTCACGGACTGGAGAAAATGTTTGGCTAACTGGTAACGATTAAACTACTTCAATACTTACTTCAGTTGCTACTGTAATTCTGGAGGTTGGTGAGTGCAAGTGTCATAAAGGTATTTGGTACAGTGTTACTTGTACTCAAGACACAACAACTGAGGAACAACAGAGCATAAAAAAAAAGAAACACATAAATAAAAAAATGGGTAGATCAAAAACAAATAAAACTGCTACTCCAATGAATGAAGACAAGAGCCCAGAAGAAACTACAAATCAGCCAGAAGTAACCATAGATAAGAAAAGTATGCAAGCAATAATAAAATTATTAATCACAGAAATGAAAACAACATTGGAGGCAAGGAATGGCAGTATTAGGGAAACAACAGTTGAGACCCCCAAGGAAAATACTGATTATCTTGAGGCAATTAGAGAACTGAAAGCTGAAATAGCTGTAATGAAGAAAGAAGCTGAGGCAAGGGAAAGCAGACTAACAGAAGCAGAAAACAGAATTAGTCAGACAGAGGATGAGTTAGAGAAAACTAAGAAAGAGGTGAAAGAGCTTAAAAAGAGATTGAGAGACACTGAAAACAACAACAGAGACATATGGGATGATCTCAAAAGAAGTAACATTCGTATAATTGGCCTGCCAGAGGAAGAAAGAGAGGAAGGGGAAGCAAACATTCTAGAGGAAATAATACAAGAAAACTTCTCAGACCTGAATAACAGAAGGATATCAAGATTCAAGAGGCCCAGAGAGTACCAAACAGAATCAACCCAGACCTGAAGACACCAAGACACATCATAGTCACAATGAGAAGAAGTAAGGATAAAGAAAGGATCCTAAAGGCTGCAAGAGAGAAAAAAAAAGTCACATACAAGGGAAAACCCATAAGATTATCTGCAGACTTCTCTACTCAAACTCTAAAAGCCAGAAGGGAGTGGCAAGATGTCTATCGAGCCCTGAATGAAAAAGGGTTTCAACCAAGGATAATATATCCTGCTAGACTTTCATTCAAACTAGATGGAGGGATCAAAACCTTCTTAGATAAACAACAGTTAAAGGAGGCAACCATCACCAAGCCATCCCTGAAAGAGGTACTAAAAGACCTCTTATAAACAAGAACATCACTATAATACTTGCAATATATCAGAGCAAACAATTTTTTTTTAGAACAATGGCACTACAATACATTAAATCCATAATATCAATAAGTGTCAATGGCTTAAACTCACCCATCAAAAGGCATAGGGTGGGGGGATGGATCAGAAATCATAACCCAACCATATGCTAATTGCAAGAATCCCATCTGTCACAACAAGATAAACACAGACTTAAAGTGAAAGGATGGAAAACTATCATACAGGCTAACGGACCACAAAAAAGGGCAGGAACAGCCATTCTCATCTCAGACACGATAGATTTTAAATTAAATAAAGTAATAAAAGATAGGCAAGGACATTACATAATGATTAGAGGATCAATCAGCCAAGAAGACTTAACAATTATTAACGTCTATGCACCCAACGAGGGACCATCTAAATACATTAAGCATCTACTGAAAGAATTTCAAAAATACATCAATAGTAATACAATAATAGTGGGAGACTTCAATACCCCACTCTCACACTTAGACAGATCAACAAAGCAGAGAACCAATAAATATACAAGAGAATTGAATGAAGAGATCGACAGACTAGACCTCTTGGACATTTTCAGACTCCTCCACCCCAAAAAACTGGAATACACCTTCTTTTCAAATCCACATAACACATACTCAAGGATAGACCACATGTTAGGACACAAAGACAGCATAAATAAATTCAAGAGCACTGAAATAATCCCAAGTATCTTCTCAGACCACAGTGGAGTAAAACTAACATTTAACAACAAACGGAAAATTATTAAATGACACAGAATTTGGAAACTAAAAAACATGCTCCTTAAGAACCACTGGGTCAGAGACTCACTCAAACAGGAAATTCAAATGTTCCTGGAAACAAATGAGAATGAAGACACAACCTATCAAAATATTTGGGACACAGCTAAAGCAGTACTGAGAGGGAAACTTATAGCCATACAATCACATATTAAACACCAAGAAGAAGCTCAAATGAACGACCTTACTGCACACCTCAAGGACTTAGAGGAAGAGGAACAAAGGAACCCTAAAGCAACCAGAAGGTCAGAAATCACTAAAGTTCGAGCAGAAATAAACAACATTGAAAATAAAAGAACCATACAAAAGATCAATGAAGACAAATGTTGGTTCTTTGAAAGATTAAACAAAATTGACAACCCCTAGCCAGACTCACCAAACAAAAAAGAGAGAAGACTCAAATTAATAGAATTGTAAACGATGCAGGAGATATCACAACTGACACCACAGAAATCCAGAGAATCCTGCGAAACTTCTTTGAAGAACTATATGCCACCAAACTAGAGAATCTGGAAGAAATGGAACAATTCCTAGAAACCTATACACTTCCAAAACTGAACCAAGAACTACAAAATCTAAATGCACCAATCACAGACAAAGAAATTGAAACCGTTATTAAGAATCTCCCCAACAACAAAAGTCCTGGACCAGATGGCTTCACAAACGAATTCTACAAAACTTTCAGGAAACAGTTAATACCCATACTTCTTAAGCTATTCCATAAGATTGAAGAAACAGGAATACTCCCTTCCACATTCTATGAAGCCAACATCACCCTGATACCAAAAGCTGATAGGGACAGAACAAAAAAGGTTAACTACAGACCAATATCTCTGATGAACATAGATGCCAAAATATTAAACAAGATCTTGGCCAACTGGATACAGCATCAAAAAGATTGTTCATCATGACCAAGTGGGATTAATCCCAGGAATGCAAGGATGGTTCAACATCCGTAAGTCAATCAATGTCATCCACTACATCAATAAAAGCAAAGCCAAAAACCACATGATTATCTCAACAGATGCAGAGAAAGCCGTTGACAAAAACCAACACCCGTTCATGCTCAAAACTCTACAAAAAATGGGAATAGATGGGAAATTCCTCAAGATAGTGGAGTCTATATATAACAAACCTACAGCCAACATCATACTCAATGGACAGAAGCTGAAAGCATTCCCCCTCAGATTGGGGACTAGACAGGGCTGTCCACTCTCACCATTACTCTTCAACATAGTATTGGAAGTTCTTGCCATAGCAATCAGGCAAGAGAAAGAAATCAAAGGAATACAGATTGGAAGGGAAGAAGTCAAGCTCTCACTATCTGCAGCATTCCCCCTCATTTGGGGACTAGACAGGACTGTCCATTATCACCATTACTATTCAACATAGCATTGGAAGTTACTTCAGACTATGTCCAGAGATGGCAGGCGTGGAATATCAACACTTCACCCTTATTACTTGGGTGAGACTTTTCCTTTCATAGGATTCTCTAATTCCATTCCAGGTGTTTCACTTCCTAACAAGTCTCAAAACCTAGATATAAAACAGGTCCCATGAGATAGAGCATATGTTCACACGTATCCATAAATTAGGGCAAAATACATACCTGAAAGCAAAAGTACACAATAGTCTGCAGTGAGTCAGTATAAAGTTCATAATGAAATAGTGTTTACTTAGACTTAGATACCCTCCCCAATTACTTCCTATTATACTTCCTGCACTCATTCCAAAGCTAATCTTATCAAAGCAAGGACTGCAAAAGCTGAATAAGAGCAAAAGACTGGCATACTTTAATGATGACTTTTTAGTCACTATCAGGCCACTCCATCAGCTAGGGCCCTATTGGGGGAGTCCTGAGATTCCCAAACAGACATGATGGGCTTAGACCTCAAATAAATCCCTCTCCCAAATGTTACTAGTCATCTCTATCAGGAACAATAACAAAATAGTCCCCTTTGTGGGCCCCCATAGGGCCTTGCCCTCAACTTGAATCAACAACAGTAGAGAATTTTCTATCCTCTGAAGGGGGGGTAGACAACTACTATGCTACACCTGGGGAAGATGGGTATTGGGGCAGCTTGGAAAGTTCCTACTCATGACCACAGAATGTGAGGTCTGATCTACAGGGATATAGAGGCCACATAGACTCCTAAGCTAAATATGGGCTCCAGATTGAATGGCTTTATAGTCAATAATATTTATACACCTTTCCCATATCTGGGAGCTAGTCTCTTCCCTGATCTAGCTTTCTGGTTCTTTTGCCAGCCATGACATCATCTCCCCAGACAATAACTTGGATGCACCTGCATATAATATTTCATGCTCAGGGAAAACAAAACAAAACAAAACAAAAAAACTAGTATAGTCACAAGCCCTTTGGAATATAACTAAGATATAGCTATTAGCTATCTACAAAATGGAGACCCCCCAACTCTTCATTTGAACTCTTCCAGCCTTTAGGTTTATGACTAGTCAACACTTTGTTTGGCTTTATATTTTAATTCTCTTTTCAGCCCCCAGGTTGCAGATGCTAGCATAATGCCAGACTTCCTTAGATAGACAACTCCACCAGTATGTCCTGGAGCTCTGATTACCCAGAACCCCACACCACTAGGGACAGATAGAGACAGGCTAAGAGCATGGATTGACCCGTCAATGCCTATGTTCATTGGGGAAGCAATTTCAGTAGCCAGACCCTCCACCTTCTGCATCCCACAATGACCTTGGGTTCATACAACCAGGGGGCTAAAGAATAGGAAAGCTCTCAAGGGAAGGGATGGGATAAGGAGTTCTGATGGTGGGAATTGTGTGAAGTTGTACCCCTCTTATCCTATGGTTTTGTTAGTGCTTCCTTTTTATCAATAAAATTTAAAAAAGGTAAAAGAAAAAAAAAGAAGTAACAGGCCAGCCCAAAGGGGTCCTTTAATAAAGGAGGTTTACAAAGCATTAGGAATTTTAGATACAAAGAGATAGATCTGAGTGAAGATCATTAACAAAACTACTGAGTGAATGATTAAATGATCCTTAAACATAGGGTGCTGTTGGGCTAGCATCGCGCATGACAGAGAGATGACCCAGGAACCAAGCTTGTGGCGGCAGGAAAATTCAAATCTTTATTGATTCAGATGCCCCTGAGTCAGGCGGTAGCACAACTGGTCAAGCCAATTGGCACAAACCCGGTGTCAGCCTCTTGCTCTGCACTCCCGCCTTCCTCCAGCTCAGGACATTGAAGAGACAAGACATAAATGGAGGTGGTTTGACAATACCATACATGGTTAGGAAATGGGTGGAGAAAGGCAAAGGGGGCAGGGAATGGTATGGACTTCCCCAGAAATTGTTGCTAGGGGTTCAAGTAGTAGGATTAGCAATACCCTGAGGGGAACTAGGAAGGAGACCTTTAGTCATTTGTTAAACAAAGCAGAAGACTGATATGTAGATAATAAAAGGATGGGCCATAGTATCAGGGAATGCAGGGTGGAGCAGGGTTATTGTTTTAAGGAATGCTGGGCTCCCGGAGGTGGGAAGATGCAGGATGTTTTTGTGAGACAGGGAAGACTTACATGGCAGCCAACCTTTTGAGGTTTATGTGTTTCCCCCTTTTGCTCAACCCCTCCATAGAGAGAGAGACTTACCAGGACGGATCCACCTTTCAGGTCAAGCCTTGCCAGTCTCCACCACATCCCCATAAACTCCCTACAGGGTGTGGTAATGGAATCAAAGATAGTAAGTTAAACTCAGCATAAGAATGACTTCTGTTTATCAGTAGCTACCAAAAAGTTTCTTTCATATCAAAACCTTGAAACTTTGGCTGCCCTAGGGCTGTGACTTTTTAACCCAGCTGACTTAAGATATGAATGTTCCCCAGTGGAAGGAAGGAAGGGAGGAAGTAAGGAAGGAAGAATGGAGGATCTGCGTTAATTATTTTTACGGCAATAGACTAACTACAGAGTGGTGATCACAAAGGCAGTGTTTTTTATTTCTGTAATTCCAAACTAGAAAAAGAACAGACAAATGTACACAAGGCTGAACAATGGGTTGCCACAGCACATTTTTTAATTATATTTATTTATTGGATATAGGTAGCCAGAAATCAAGAGAGAGGGGGGTGACAGAGAGGGAAAGAAACAGAGAGACACCTGCCATCCTGCTTCACCACTTGTAAAGCTTTCCCCCTGCAGGTGGGGACTGGGGGCTCGAACCTGGGTCCTTGAGCATTGTAATACATGTGCTCAACCAGGTGCGCCAACCACAGCACATTTTTAAAATTCTTTTTTTTTTGCCACCAGGGTTATTACTGGAACTCCATGCCTAGACTATGAATCTGCTGCTCCTGAAAGCCATTTTCCCCCTTTTTTGTTGTTGCCCTTGTTGCTTTATCATTGTTGTAGTTATTATTGTTGATTTTGTTGTTGTTGCATAGGACAGAGAGAAATTGAGAGGACGGGAATACAGAGTGGGGGGGAGAAAGATAAACACCTGCAGAACTGCTTTATTGGCTGGGAAGTGACCTCCCCAGCAGGTAGGGAGCTGTGGTCTTGAACCGGGATCCTTATGATCCTTGCACTTTGTGCCATGTGCATTTAACCCGCTGCACTACCACCCGACCCTCTAAAATTGTTTTTAAAAACATTTATTTCTGGGGGGTTGGGTGATGGGGCAGCGGGTTATGCGCATGTGGCACAAACACAAGGACTGGTGTAAAGATCCTTGTTTGAGGCCCTGGATCCCCACCTGCAGAGTATTTGCTTCACAAGTGGTGAAGCAGGTCTGCAGGTGTCTATCTTTCTCTCCCCTCTCTGTCTTCCCCTCCTCTCTTGATTTCTCTCTGTCCCATCCAAGAACGAAGGACAGCAACAACAACAATAATAACCACAACAAGGCTATAACAACATGGACAACAAAAGGGGGTAAAAATGGCCTCCAGGAACACTGGATTCATGGTGCAGGTGCTGAGCCCTAGCAATAACCCTGGAAGCAAAAAAAGAAAAAAAAATTATTTCCAATAGGATTATCACTGGAGTTCAGGGCCTGCACAAGGAATCAACTGATCCCTTGACCCTCACCCCTGACAAACCCACATTTTTTTAGAGAAATAGAGAGGGAATTAGAAAGAAAGACACCCACAGAGCTGCTTCACTTCTTATGAAGCTTCCAATTTGCATGTGGAGACCTGGGGCTTGAACTTGAAATCTTGTACCTGGTAATGTGTATGCTCTACCTAACTACTGGCCCTCCTGTTGCCACAGTGAATTGAAATTGTGGAGGGTGAATTATGTATGTCTAGTGGCATAGAGATAAGCAGGTTTTGTGAGCATCTGTGGATTGATTAATTTGAGTAATTACCGGAGTTCTACTCAGTAACTAGGTCTTAAACAACTTAGGTAGCACCTAGTTTCTGGAGACACTGTACGGGAAGTAGGAAAATCCCAAAAAGACAAATGCATAGGCTGTGGACTTCATTAATAGCTTAAGAAAAGAAGCTGTCTTAGCCTCTAACCAAGATTGCAGAAGTCTATTACAATTGACTCCTTTTTTTCCTTGCAATCAATTTTAAATTAGTATTTTAGATTATTTTAGCAACCACAATAGTTGAAGAGCGCTCCAGGAATGTGAAATAAGATGTTCTATACTATTGAAAATATTCTTTTATGATTTATTTTCTGTAGGATAATTGTGAAAGCATGGTATGACCATAGAGGAACTCCCATCATAAAGATGGAGGTCTGAAAAGACACCCCACCTGTCAGCCTCTCCCTTTCAGGGGTTGAGCATGGAGGGAAAAGCTTTCCTGACTCAGTTTCCTCTTGTCAGTCTCCCAAGCTTCACAGAGGCCTACACCCCCTAACATTTAACTCATTCCCTTGTTACAAACAAAATGGTTGCCTGCTTAAAGTTCACTATAAGTTCACCATCTTTTATCACATACAAACTATACTCCATCATGCTGCCTTTAGTATAATAATAAGGCCCACACTCTATTTCCTCCTTCTTTGATCACTACTTCTTGTAGCAATATTCTGCCTTTCTCTGTTTACCTCTCCCTTGCTGGTATAATTAACATGTTTTTCTAAATACCTTTAGTTAATTAACACTCTTTCCCCACAGCAACTAATCATCCTGAACTCTCCTCTACCCCTATCAATTCTCTTCATTCTTTAGATCCTCCACCATGAGGGTTCTGACCTTTAAAAACCCATCATTGTCACATGTGAAAAATGTTCTTTGTTCCATTCTGCTATTTAAACCCTGCCACCTGAACAATAAAGTGGATTTGTTCATAGTTGAATTTTCCCCTGGTTTCATTCTGTTTGTGTAGTCTCTTGTGCTAGCACAGGAACCAGTTGGCTTACTCTGTTGTGAGGCCACCCACGTGAGTGCCAGCAATTTCCAAGAAAAGAAAACAAGTAGAAGTGTGACAGATCCTTACCGGTCATTCTATAAACAAGTTTCCTACTGATTATTTATTTATTTCTTTGTTTGCTTATTTATTTCTGGCTTCACTGGGGATCCACTGCTCCAAATCAACCTTTTTCAGATGGAAAATGAAAGATAAAGACAGAGGGAAAGATATCACATCACTGATATTTCTTCCAGTGGGGTGGGATTTGGCTTGAATTTGGGTTATGCACATAACAAGACAGGTACACTGTCCAGTTGTACTAAATGGACCTTTTGGGTTTCACAATTAACAAACATGGTGCTAATTACTATAATATGGCACAATTAGATCAAAATTCTTTACTGTCTCAGTTAAAGCCATAAATAATGGTGGCCACATTTAAATGTTTCCAAAATCAGAGTGATGATAAAGTTTTTTTTTTTACTTTATGTAATACCTTTTTATTTGGTATAAATTTATAATGTATATATATATATATATATATATATATGTATGTATATGAAGTGGAAAAGTATAACAGAGTTTTTCTATTTTATTATCTTATCATTTTATTAGATTTAAAATTTACAAAATTATGAGATAATAGGGGTATAATTACACACTGCTACCACAACCAATTTTGTGTCCCCAACAAAGTCCAGTAGAAACTTCAATAGTTCTCTGTAGGTCACAGATGGATTGTCTGTATCAATTTATATCTGTACATATATATTATATATACAGTTGCCCATCTTTATTCATTTTAGTGGTCCTACTTTTACTTTCTTTCTGTATCACACCTATGCCTATTAATGATGAGAAAGTTTTGTGGCAAATTGATTGTAAATTACGAAGCCTGAAAGAGGTGATTATGCCTGGTGAAATTAATGAAAGACATCTACAGGGTGGTTTCACTCCTATATGGAATCTAGAAATTGGATACACATGAATTTGAAAAAAAAACAACACAAAAAACAAACAGAAACAAGCAGACTGTTTCTAAGACTTGTGAGAACTAAGGTAGTTATCTTTGGGAGGTGGGAGTGATATGGAACTTTGGTGGTGGGTGTGGTATGTGATATGGAATACACACTATAATCTTATAATCTTGTAACATACTAGTAATAGCAAATTAAAAAATAAAATGAAACATATATAAAGAAAAAAATTAATTAAATGCCCTGACTAAAAGGCATGTGCTTAGAAAGATATCAGGTTCTTTGCCAATGAAAATATCTGTTTGGGAGTCGGGCTGTAGAGCAGCGGGTTAAGTGCAGGTGGCGCAAAGCACAAGGACCAGCATAAGGATCCTGGTTCGAGCCCTGGCTCCCCACCTGCAGGGGGGTCGCTTCACAAGTGGTGAAACAGGTCTGCAGGTGTCTATATTTCTCCCCCCCCCGTCTTCCCTCTCCTCTCTCCATTTCTCTCTGTCCTATCCAACAGCAGCAACAACAATAATAACAACAACAATAAAACAACAAGGGCAACAAAAGGGAATAAATAAATAAAATAAATATTAAAAAACATTTAAGAAAAAAGAAAATATCTGTGTTTGAGGCTGGAATTCTGGCATCAGCTGAAGTAGGTCCTCCAGTTGAGTCAATTATTATGGAACCCTTGCGTAATTCCTCTTATCAAATTTGTGAGGGACATAAAGGTTGGTGACTATGTTATCCAAGTTCATTAACCTTTACACATTATGATTTGTGATATATTGTTGCAGAAATGTCTTGCATAGAGTATTTATTTGGACCTTCAGATTGTAATCAAAAGAAAGCATCTTGGTCAATAAAAGCAGGCACAATGATCTATCTGCAAAATGATGTGCAGTGAATTTGGTAGTATTTTGTTGTGTGATTTTGAGTTTCCTCTGGCATAGACAATTACTCTGGAGAAGGGGAAGTTAGTGTTGCACTCGATAGATATGCAAGGGCCTGGCTTGAAGCTCTCAGGCCCCACCAGCAGGGAGAAAACTTCATGAGCTGTGCAGCATTACTGTTGAGTGTCTTTCTCTGTATCTACCTCTTCCTTCTAATTTATTTTTTCCTTTAAACAAAAAATATGGGAGTCAGGAGGTAGCACAGCGGGTTAAGCGAGGGTGGCGCAAAGTGCAAGGACCAGCGTAAGGGTTCTGGTTCAACCCCCCGGCTCCCCACCTGTAGGGGAGTTGCTTCACAAGCGGTAAAACAGGTCAGCAGGTGTCTATCTTTCTCTCTCCCTTTCTGTCTTCCCCTCCTCTCTCCATTTCTCTCTGTCCTATCCAACAATGACGACAACAATAATAACTACAACATAAAACAACAAGGGTAACAAAAGAGAATAAATTATTATAAAATACATAAACAAGATATATATAATTTAAATATTTATTTATTCCCTTTTGTTGCCCTTGTTGTTTTATTGTTGTAGTTATAATTGATGTCATTGTTGGGATAAGACAGAGAGAAATGGTGAGAGGAGGCGAGGACAGAGAGGGGGAGAGAAAGACACCTGCAGACCTGCTTCACTACTTGTGAATTGACTCCCCTGCAGATGGGGAAGAGGGGCTCAAACCGGGATTCTTACACTGGTCACTTCTGTTTTATGCCACCTGCTCATAATATCCCCAGCTCCCAAATAAGATATTTTAAAAGATTACTATGAAGTCATTGTTTGGCTTGATAATTATTAGGTATGATAGTTACTCCATTATTATCTATGAATTGACTTTTGGTCACTAGCTGGAATTTGCCTATCCTCATTTATATTATCCTCACAGTGTGATTGAAAATGATGCATGAATTTTAAATTCTCAGAGCAGAGAAGAAAGCACCTCTTACAATCCAGATATTGAAAAAGGTAGTAGATGTTCAGTTTAATTTTAAGTAGCATATCAGGTGTGCAGATGTCTGGCCCTGGAACAATCTGTGGTTTCCTAAGAATATGTATGCAACTGTGTGTGTGTGTCCTCAAACTAGCAAGAAATTATCTATTACCAGCAAGACATTCAAGAATCCACCTCAATTCTGACACTATCTATGGAGCAGCAACAAGAAATCCCATTGGCCAAGGGAATTAGACAACTATACTCTATTCACTTTGGTCCAATTATAAACCTAGGCCATTATCTCTTACTCTTATGACTGGGCATAGGTCATTGGGTCTCATTATCTCCTGATTCTATTTATTTGCTGTAATGACTCACAGAATTCAGAGGAACATTTTACTAACTAGATTATTATTTTTTCAGAGATTGCTAAAAGATACAAAACAGTTAGATGTATAGGACAAAGGAAGGAGAAAGAGTGGTGCTTCTATGCCTTTCCAAACATCCCATTCTCCCTATATATCCAGATGTTCAACAACCCAGAAGCTCTCTGAATCCAGCTCTTCATATATTTTTCTTACAGGTTCTTCATCACATAGGCATGCTTGGTTAAGTCACTGGCCTTTGGGGGATTGTTCAATCTCTAACATTTTCCTTCTTCCCAGAGGTGAAGATGGGACTGAAATTTCCAAGCTTCTAATCCCATGGTTGGCTCTCCTGGCAACCAGCCCTGATCCTTAGGTGGAGGTCCAAAAGTTACCTCATTAACATAACAAAAGACACTTTTATGGCTCTCATCACCTAGGAAATTCCAAACGTTTTAAGAGTTGTGTGCCAAGAAAAGACTGATGACCAAATATATATTTCTTATTATAAACCACAATATCATAATGGTTAATGGATCCCAGGAGAATATGTGTGCTCCATCTGGTCTGCAGCTCTTTAGAGATAGGGCAATACGGAAAATACAAAGAGACAGGAAAATACATTATAAAAGAGACACACATATTTAATAAGTCTTTATACACAGAGAAGAATTATACTTCCTTAATTTATAGGAGGGGGCAATTGGAAAAATTTTAAGTATATGTATGGAATAAATGTCTAAGATGTGAATTTCTTGAAAATGTTTTGTTATATAAATATGTTACTTAATTTGTGGTTAAATTTTAGATTTTTCTTCATAATCTAATGATAACAACAAATAAAATGTATAAGATATATACAGTATTATATGTCTAGGGGTCAGGAGGTTGCTGACCTGGTTGAAGATACACTCAACTGTGCAAGGCTCACAGAGGAAAACTTCACTAGCAGGAGTATTACTTCATACACCTCTCTGTCTCATATCTTTCCTGACCTGTCTCTCTGAGCTAAGTTCTACACACACACACACACACACACACACACACACACACACACACACACACACACCATCTTTTCTTTCTTTTTTTTTTCTTGGGATATAGATATATTGATATCATTCTCCATATTTGTCTCTTTCCAGTAATTCTATGATAGTTTTGAGGGTGATTTTAGGGAAAGATATAGCAAGTACTGGTTATCAGTCTCATAGGGATCCAATTCCCAAGATTTGCCAATCCATTATGAAGGCATTACGAATTTTATTAACCAGAACTAATAGTAGCAGCTTTTTCTTGGACGTTTTAGTCCCCAAGACTGAAGTACTAGTCCTCTCAATGTTGATAGAAGGTAGACCATAATAAGACTCATTACTGGACTGACAGGGTCAAGTTTCTATGAGTAATTGGGTCACATCCTCTGGTAATTTGGGGGATTCAAGCATAAGTCATTCATTAGTTCTTACCTTTGAATTAAACACTGAGTGCTGATCCCATGACAGCAATAAAATATATCTTTAGGTATGTAGAAATTGTGACAGCAAAAAAATTTAATGCAGGCTTGGAACATTAGGGGTGTCATTTTAATAATTATATTATTATAACTGACATACGCTATATTATATAACATATAATAGTATTTAAATTAGTATACAACCAAGTTATTATTATATATAGTAATATATAATAATAATAGTTACACAAATTGGTGACAAAAATTGAATAGCTTTCTTAAAAATATAAGGTGGCAGGCAACCATGTGGTGATGCACTTTGTGTACATATTTTACTGCTGGGGAATTATGCAGATGCAGTCACATCTGCCAAGCTGTCCCCTCAGGCTTTGCCATTTCCTGTGATATTCTCACACTGCATTTTTCAACCAATTCTGTCCTGACACGTCACTCCTGGTTGTTGCCCTATAAAAGCCATTCTTCTTCCGCTCCTCGTCTCTCTTGCCCGCTTTTCACATTGGTGATTAGACGCAAGGGAGGGTGGTCTGGGAGGCGGCCATTTTTGCTACCTCCTCTTGGTCTGAACCACTGCGCTCTCACCCAACTCTGAGGTGCCCTTGCGAATAAAGATTTGTGTTCCCTCTTGGCTCCGGATCTCCTCTCTCTCTTCTCTGTGGCGCAGCCTGACATCTTACCATACACAAGAACCCAGATTCAAGCCCCCAGTTCTCACCTACTGGGAGAAGGCTTCCTGATGGATGAAGCAGTCCTGCAGGTATCTTTCTTTCTTCCTATCTCCTTTCCCTTTCTCATTTTCTCTCTGTCATATCATAAATATTTATAAAATATGAAGTGCCATGCTTACCTGCTGAAGTAGGGAGTAACTTTACCAGAGGAAATTACCAGAGATAATGAGAAGCATAATTTTGATAAATAAGTCACATTTATCCTAAATATCTATCCATCAAATAACAAAGAAGTAAACTATGTGATGCAAACCTGTTAGGACTGAGAGGGTTAATATATAAATTCATAAATACAGCTGGAGATATTATTGCACTTTGTTTAATAACTGATAGAAACAACTAAAGAAAAACCTACAGGAATATAGAAGTATTGAATAATCTAATTAATCTATAGAATATAATAGAAATTTTATATAACAAATCACCCAACAATAGCAGAATACCTGTTCTTTTCAAGCACCTTAAAATATACACTAATAGGAAGACAAATCTAAACAATTTCAAAGAAAAAAAACATGGAATTTGTTTTCTAATCACAATGAAAAGAAAGAAGGAATCAGTAACAAATCATTTCTGTTTGTGTAAGAAATCTACAAAGTAACCAACAGTCATGAAGTTCTTATTTGCTATAACTACTCAAAGTACATAAATTACTCTATAAAATTATAGTTTTAAAGATCAGACCAACCAAAGTCTTTGTATTCTGCTATAAGTTCTTAATTTGTAAAATTATTTATTTACATTTATTTAGATGAGACAAAAATTAGCAATTTAAAGATGTTACCTAGATTCTTAGAAACTGTGGGGGCATCAAACAAATTAGTTAATATCTCATATTCAGGTTTTTTATAACCTGAAATATGTATAGTTCCTATCCTGTGTTAAATCAATGAATTATTATACATAGACAAGGTGTTTTCCTTTTATCAAACAGCCTCACATTCTTTCCACACAATACAGCTACAATTTAATGTAGATCACAAATATAGCTAAATGCTGCCCACGAACAAAATTTGTAAGTTAATGTACTTTTCTCTATAAAATTTGTGGAGTACAATATAAAACAATGAAAAAGGTAGCCCAAAGAAATAAACTCAATATTAACTTCACATATAAAATAAATTAGAATTTTTAAAGGTCTACATTTATTTAAAATGAATTGATGGTATTGGGCAAAATACAAATTTGGAATGTGCAGAAATTGAAGTATAATTGACAGATACTTCATTATTTTAGCTCTTCTATTATTTCTCAATTAGCTTCTTAATAGATTAAAGACAAAGAGAGAGATCTCTGAATGAGAGTATGTATTTGTTATAGAGTTAAATATCATGTTGGAATTATTTGTTTTCTTTTAATTTTTTAAAATATTTTGCTTATCTTTTATTTATAGGATAGAGACAGACAGAAATTGAGAGAGGAGAGGGAGAGAGGAAAAGAGACAGAGAGACACCTGCTGCCCTGCTTCACCATTCATGAAGATTTCCCCCTACATGTGGGGACCAGGGCCTTGAACCTGGGTCCTTGAGCACTGTAGTGTGTGAACTCAACCACGTGTGCCACCCCCCTGGCCCTTTCTTTTAATTTTTTACTATCTGTATTCATTGATAGAGACAGACAGACATAAAAGGGAAGGGGTAAACAGAGAAAGAAAGAGACAGACACCTGTGGCCCTGCTTCACCAGTCACAAAACTTTTCTCCTGAAGGTGGGCACTGAGGCTGCCACCAGGGTCCTTGCCCATGGAAAAATGTGTGCTCAACCAGGTGCATTTCTAGCCCCTGAAAATTGAAGGTCTTTCTTTCTTTCTTTCTTTCTTTCTTTCTTTCTTTCTTTCTTTCTTTCTTTCTTTCTCCCTTTCTCTCTCTCTCTCTCTTTCTCTCTCTCTTACTTCCTTTCTTTCTCTAACTCTAGCAATGCTTAGATCTGGGTAATAGTAAAGGTAATTGAACTTGCACCTCAAAGCCTAAGGCATGAAGGTGTTTGTTTGCTTCCCTCCAGGGTTATTGCTGGGGCTTGGTGCCTGATATAGGAATCCACTGCTCCTGGAGGCTATTTTCTTCCCTTTTCTTGTCCTTGTTTATCATTGTTATTATTATTGTTGTTATCGATGCTGTTGCTGGATAGGACAGAGAAATTGAAAGAGGAGGGAAGACAGAAAGGAAGATAGAAAGACAGACACCTGCAGACCTGTTTCACTGAAGCGACCCCCTCGGACTCAACCCTGAAGGTGGGGAGCCAAGGGTCTAACCGGGATCATTATGATGGTCCTTGCATTTTGTGCCATGTATGCTTAACCCACTGCACTATCACCCAGCCCCCAGGCAAGAAAATTTTCAACATATTTGTTATGCCATATGCTATATGCCAAGATCGCTTGATAATTTTTTTCATTTAAAGATTTTATTTAATTTTTATTTATTTATTTAAGAAAGTATTAATTAACAAAACCATAGGGTAGGAGGGGTACAATTCCACACAATTCCCACCACCCATTCTCCATATCCCACCCCCCTCCCCTGATAGCTTTCCCATTCTCTATCCCTCTGGGAGCATGGACCCAGGGTCATTGTGGGTTGCAGAAGGTAGAAGGTTTGGCTTCTGTAATTGCTTCCCCGCTGAACATGGGTGTTGGCTGGTCGGTCCATACTCCCAGTCTGCCTCTCTCTTTCCCTAGTAGGGTGTGTCTCTGGGGAAGCGGAGCTCCAGGACACATTGGTGGGGTCTTCAATCTAGGGAAGCCTGGCCGGCATCCTGATGACATCTGGAACCTGGTGACTGAAAAGAGAGTTAACATACAAAGCCAAACAAATTGTTGAGCAATCATGGACCCAAAGCTTGGAATAGTGGAGAGGAAGTGTTAGGGGCATACTCACTGCAAACTCTAGTGTACTTCTGCTTTCAGGTATATATTTTGCAGTAGTTTACGGATACGTGTGAACATATGCTCTCTCTCACAGAAACTGGTGTATATCTAGGTGTTGGGACTTTGTTAGAAAGTGAACCACCTGAGATGGAATTAGAGTATACTATGAAAGGAAAGGTCTCACCCGAGTAATGAAGCTGAAGGGTTGTCATTCCATACGTGTAGTCTCTGGACACAGTCTGAAGTGAAGCATGTTTAGGTGGCAATCGCTGTGTTGGTTAGGTTGTGATCGGCAGATGCAATATTATTTGATATGGATTGGGAGAGGCATATGGGAAGGTGGGCCCTATCCAATGGTTCCAGGGCTGGGGGAAGTAGAGGCTCTATAGTGGAGATGTGAGGTTCCTGCTGTCTTAGGGTTCAAAAAGATACTCTATAGTTAATGTTATCATCACATTATTTGGTAATTGGGTTAACTTTGAAAAGTCCCTTTGTTAGGGTTTGCTGTACAGTACCCAGTATGTTGTATATATCTGTGCTATTGGTTGCTTCTGATCTACTTGGTCTAGGCTTTTGAGAGAGTCTGCATATCAATTACACAGCCTATATATTGAAAAGATTTAGTTTGTGTCTTGAAAAACTTCAAGACATACAATCAATTTTCCCCCTCTTGTATTAATTAACTAGTGATTTATATGACTACATTTTACTAGGAGTGCACATAAACACCATTCAATTTCATTCTTCTGCAGTATGTTGTATATATCTGTGCTATTGGTTGCTTCTGATCTACTTGGTCTAGGCTTTTGAGAGAGTCTGCATATCAATTACACAGCCTATATATTGAAAAGATTTAGTTTGTGTCTTGAAAAACTTCAAGACATACAATCAATTTTCCCCCTCTTGTATTAATTAACTAGTGATTTATATGACTACATTTTACTAGGAGTGCACATAAACACCATTCCCACCACCAAAAGACTGTGACCTATCCCTCCCGCCCACTCCCACCCCCCACTGGCCCAGGAAGCTGCATGTCCACCCCTCGCCACAGGGTTTTTACTTTGGTGCCCTACTTACAATTTGGTCAGTTCCTGCTTTTATTTCTAATACCTAGGAATAAAGTTGACCAAAGAAGTGAAAGACTTATATACTGAAAACTATGAGTCACTACTCAAGGAAATAGAAACTGATATCAAGAAATGGAAAGATATCCCATGCTCATGGATTGGAAAAATCAATATCATCAAAATGAATATTCTCCCCAGAGCCATATACAAATTTAATTCAATACCCATCAAAGTTCCATCAAGCTTCTTTAAGAGAATAGAACAAACACTACAATCATTTATTTGGAACATGAAAACACCTAGAATTGCCAAAACCATCTTAAGGAAAAGAAACAGAAATGGAGGCATCACACTCTCAGACCTTAAACTATATTATAAAGCCATCATCATCAAAACAGCATGGTACTGGAACAAAAATAGGCACACAGACCAGTGGAACAGAATTGAAAGCCCAGAAATAAATCCCCACACCTACGGACATCTTATCTTTGATAAGGAGGCCCAAAGGATTAAATGGAAGAAGGAGGCTCTCTTCAATAAATGGTGCTGGGAAAACTGGGTTGTAACATGCAGAAGAATGAAATTGAACCACCTTATCTCACCAGAAACAAAAATCAACTCCAAATGGATCAAAGACCTAGATGTCAGACCAGAAACAATCAAATACTTAAGAGGAAAACATTGGTAAAACACCTTCCCACCTACACTTCAAGGACATCTTGATGAATCAAACCCAATTTTAAGGAAGACTAAAGCAGAAACAAACCAATGGGACTATATCAAATTGAAAAGCTTCTGCACAGCCAAAAAACTATTAAACAAACAACGAGACCCCTCACAGAATGGGAGAAGATCTTCACATGCCGTACATCAGACAAGAAACTAATCACCAAAATATATAAAGAGCTCAGCAAACTTAGCACCAAAAAAGCAAATGACCCCATCCAAAAATGGGCAGAGGATATGAACAAAACATTCACCTCAGAGGAGATCCAAAAGGCTAACAAACATATGAAAAACTGCTCTAGGTCACTGATTGTCAGAGAAATGCAAATTAAGACAACACTAAGATACCACCTCACTCCTGTAAGAATGGCATACATCAAAAAGGACAGCAGCAGCAAATGCTGGAGAGGTTGTGGGGACAGAGGAACCCTTTTACACAGCTGGTGGGAATGTAAATTGGTACAGCCTCTGTGGAGAGCAGTCTAGAAAACTCTCAGAAGGCTAGACATGGACCTTCCATATGATCCAGTAATTCCTCTCCTGGGGTTATACCCCAAGGACTCCATAACACCCAACCAAAAAGAGGTGTGTACTCCTATGTTCATAGCAGCACAATTCATAATAGCTAAAACCTGGAAGCAAGCCAGGTGCCCAACAACAGATGAGTGGCTGACAAAGCTGTGGTATATATACACAATGGAATACTATGCAGCTATCAAGAACAATGAACCCACCTTCTCTGACCTATCTTGGACAGAGCTAGAAGGAATTATGTTAAGTGAACTAAGTCAGAAAGATAAAGATGAGTATGGGATGATCCCACTCATCAAAAGAAGCTGAGTAAGAAGATGTGATTTTATTTAATTTTTATATAGAGACAGAAATAAATCAAGAGGGGAGGGACATATAGAAAGGGAGATAGAGAGACACCTGCAACACTGCTTCACTGCTTCTGAAGTTTCCCCCTACATGTGAGGATAGGGGCTTGAACCTGGGTCCTTGCACACTGTAATATGTGCTCTCAATCAGGTGTGCAAAGTCCTAGTCCTAATAGTTTCACTTCTTTATTTATTACTCTTCTTTTTCTTATTATTGGAATTATTTGTATTGGTAGTCATAGAGTAAAGTATAAAATTCACAGTACAAAGTGAAAAAAAAATCCTAAAAAAAAATTTGGAGTGAAATTCTCTTGAGATTCAAGGAGAGAGAATGAGCTTATATTTAATAGGTAGAGCTCAACAGATGTTTCATAATGCAAGTTACATTTCAAATAGTTTTAAAATTATAGGGCTTTATAAAAAGGAGATCAGCTGGAGAGGTTGACCATGGGTAGGGTATGTGCTTTGAATACACAGTGCTAGAGAAAGCCAAATACTGTCACACTAACTCCTGCAAAAAGTGTAAAAGCCATTTATTTTCCATTTAGCAGGACAATAGAAGCAGAACAGATATTTAAAACCAACCTCCAGCTCCCTTGCTTTAGGGTTCACTTACACAGATAGAAAGATTAAGAACAGCAGCCAACAGGACGGATGTTGAAGTTATCAGGTCACCTTAACTCCTGGATTATGTCCTCCTGGGTTTTAATTGAATTTCCTCCTAAAACCAAGCTTGCATGAACTCTTAACTTTTAAAATTATTTTAAAAGATCAAGGCAAGAAAGAAGGAGGTTGGAGGTGTGATTCCCTGACCTTGCTATTTTGCTTTCCTAATTTAATTTTAACATATGAACTGTTCTTTGCAGAGTAATTCCTGTAAGCACAGTACTGAGTTACTATCTTTGTCTAACCCAATTTGTCATCCTGAGATCATCTCCTCCTCCTGCTAGGACCAAGTCAGGCAGCCCTATCCATTTAGAACCATAATTTCAATATTAGCAAAGACAAATTTTAATATGCATGTACTTACATGGCAAATATGTCACATAAACAGATTAGGGATTAATAATATGGAAGTAATGAATACTATTTTGAAAATTTGTATTGTTATTTTATTTAGTAAACTATCATGAACATATCTTCCCTTTATCTTCTCTTTTACTTATTTGCAATAATGAGCTAATACAGTGTGATTAATAGTAACCTAAGGCATGTAACAGTTAAAGTTCTGGGGCAGGGGTAGATTGCATAATGGTTATGCAAACAAGCTCTCATGCCTAAGTCTCTAAAGTCCCAGGTTCAGTCCCCCACACCACCATAAACCAGAGCTGATCAGTGCTTTGGTAAAATAATCAAACAAAAAACTATGAGAACTTTATCATAAAATAGCATACTCTACCTACTAAAATTTCATAAACTGGTACACATTTGTGTGTAACATTATTTTCCCATGTTTTATAGGAAAAAAATGAAGAAAATCTAATTTCTATTTAGTAGACCACATCTATAGAACCTAATAACTGAGTGTGTGGTAGTGAAGTTAGAAGAAAATTGAAAGAGTATCTGTCAAATTTATAATTTAACCATTATAACATGGTGACGACTTTATGGATACTAGTAAGCATTTGAAATGCAGAGTATAGAATTTAGCATCAAACTTTAGCCTACAGTGGTAGATAAAATGGTATTGGATATAAAACTATAAAGGAAATAATACAAATGTAATAAGAAAGAAATTGAGGGTAATCTTTCAGGGTGAAAGCATTCATACAGGAAAAATAGATTTCAACAAAACAAACAAAAACAGGAATGGAGAAACATTATGTAAATTTTGAGTGAAGGAAGTAATAATTGTTTGTTAATGGGAGGAATAGGAAAAACAGAAATATAATGACCTGGGGTGAATGAAGAGAACTGATTGTAGAAAAAAATATGGAGTCAGGTGGTGGCATATCTGGCTAAGTGCAAATATTAAAGTGTGCAAGGACCTTGGTTCAAGCCCCTAGTCCCCACTTGCATAGGGAAAGCTTCACAAGGAGTGAAAAAGGTCTGCAGAAGTCACTCTGTCTCTCTCCCTCCCTCCCCATCTCCCTCCGCCCTATAAGTTTATCTCTGTCCTATCAAAACAAATAAAGTTAAAAAAATAAAGTAAATGTTAAGAAAGAAAGAGAAAAAAGTATTTCTAGAAAAAATGTCATATTTTTTTCCCTTTTTTGTTTTGTTATTAGATATGACAGTGCAGTTTAGAGGAAGAGACAGAGATAGAGAGAGGGAGGTCTGCAGTTCTGTTTAACACTCTTGAAGTCTCTCCCCCCTACTGCTCCACAGGGTGGAAGCAGGGCTCTAGCACTGGTCCTTTTACATATGGTAACCTGCATGCTTGACTACTAAGACTCTGAGTTTTCAGGTTTAATCCCCATAAAACAGAGCTGAACAGTACTTTGATAAATAAATAAATTAGGTAATTTAGAATATATGAAAAAGTGAAAGTATTCTTTTTATTTTGTACTCTTATCATATAGGACTAGGTTGCTAAGTTGTGAAAGAAACAAAAGAGGTAGAATTCCATCAGCCTAGATAAATATTGAGAAATGCACTTATATATGTATATATACTTTATATATATGCATTTGATACTGTTGTTTTCATCGGGCTGGCTTCACGCGCAGGTAACAGATGACCAGGGACTCATGGTTGAGCTGTACACAGTATCTCTTTATTCATGCAGGACACAGTGAAATCTATGCCGAGCTAAGCTAAACTAACTACTACAAACAATCTTGTCCTTATAAATATACTAGCCCAGTAGGGTGGGAACAGGATGCAACGCAGAGAGGGTGGAGAGAAAAGTGACTGGTGAAAATCAGGGTGTGACAAGGAGAGGGGGCGGAGCAGGCAAGAATTCTACCACTGAACCAACCACCAATGCCCTGAAGGGAGGGTGGTGTTTGTTAACAGAGGTTATATAAATAGAATACAGTGTTATGTAAATAGAATGCAGGGGGGATTAAACCAAATGAAACAGAAGGGGTTTTTAAAAGCAGAATTAGAAGCATACCAACAGATACACTAGTATAATTATTATACATTAAATGAGTAAGGAATTATATTTTGCTTAATAAGGCTATAATTTACATATAACAAATATATATGTATATATATAAATACATGCACCTAAAATGTGATACAGGAACCAATTTTTAAATTCTATATTCATTTTTGAAGGTAGATGAATTTCAGAATTATTAACTAGATTTGATTATCAAAACTCCTTATAGGAATGGTATATGGAACAAGAATTTTGTAATGAGAGATGAATTTTCCTAATACACTAGAATCTTTTTTCAGTTAAACTATGTGTTTGTTAAACTAATAGACTGGCCTTCGTTTCCTGTGATAAAGGTTTTATTCCTCTGGAATATCCCATCACAATTTCCTCATCTCTCCAGTTCTGTAGGCTTAATTTTTCCAAAACCAAGACACTCTATTAAATAGATTTGGTTATTCTTCTTATTGGTAACAACAGTACTCAGAATCAGAACTTCAAAACTTGTTCATATGTTTATTTAAATACACTCGGGTATTTATTTCTGTTTGAAATAAAACTGTTTCCTCTATGTACTATCATTATTGTACTCACTTTTCAGACATTTGTCAAACTTGATATTTCGAATCACAGCAAAATATGTTTAGTTCCGAGAGTGAAAATATTTCTTTAAGATAATATTAGCTTCAATGCATAGGTTGATTTAAAATAAAATGAAACGCGTAAAATTGTAAAAAATTAAATTTCTAAAATATCTGGAAAGTAGATAAAATGAAACAGTTTATAAACTGGATGTAACTGACTTCACCTGGAGGGGGACGCTTCATGAGCATGCAGGTATGCAGGTGTCTTTTTTCTATCTCCTTCTTTCCTCTCAATTTTTCTCTTTTTTATCCAATAAAATGGAAATGCCAGGAACAGTGGACTTGTAATGCTGGCATTGAGCCCTAGTGATAACCCTGAAGGCAAACTAAATAACTAAGTAATAAATAAATAAACTGGATGTGATTGGTAAGAAGAAGAAGTAGCTTTGTTTTGTGAACTATCTGAAAATTACTTCCAATATTAAATATATAACAACAAATGTTTCTCATTAATCTTTAATCAACTGGGAAAAATGTAAAGGGTTTTTATTTACAGTCATGCCTACATACAAAAAAATTCAAAACTTAGTCAGCATTTGACAAATTTCAAAGAGAATAAAGCTTCAGCACTCAATGTTTCCTTAGCACCAATCACACATATACAGAGAAGACACCACATCCCATCTCCCTATAGAAACGGATGTACAGTGGTCTGGGAGGGGGCTCAGTGGATAAAGCATTAGACTCTCAAGCATAAAGTCCTGAGTTCAATCTCTGGAAGCATGTGTACCAGAGTGATGTCTGGTTCTATCTCTCTCCTCCTATCTTTCTCATGAATAAATAAATAAAATCTTTAAAAAAAGGAAACAGATGTACATTTTAATCTTTCATATTACTTCACATTCAATGCAGTATACCACATATTTCACTTGGTACTTTCATGGACTTTTTCATTTAAACTTTTATCTATTCTTCTTAGAATTCAACATTAATTCAAAGGAATTTAATCGTACTCCATAGTGTAAAATAAAATTGGTGAGAATAGTGTAAAATAAAATTGGTGAGAACCAGGATAAAACAAAAATAGATAATATCTGAGTATGAGCTGATGGTTATCTGCCGGCATCTAGCTGCTGAGTATAAGAAGCCTAGAGTGACATTCACTATAGCAGTGATTAATAAGAAATTTATTAGAGGAGGGAGTGCTGCTAAATTTGTGAAGGCTGTGACTACGCAAAAGTCACATACTTTAGGAAGACGTGGAGAAATTGTTTTAAATCCCCACCAGCTTTTATATACAGCATATTCTGTTGCTTATTGGCTTGTGCCCTGCCAACACTTTCTTCTTCTGAGTGATGTAGATTCTATAGGCATTTTCTACACAAATAAACCAGTCCCACCACAAATTGAAGGGGAAAAAAAACCCAATTTCTATGTAGTCACTACACTCACTGAGAAATGTTTCAGCAACTTCTTTGTTGGCACTGACTACCTCTCCATTTCTCATCACATTATGAAAGCCAGTTCACTATTTAAATTTATCAAACCATCCATGACTAGCTTTAAACATTTCACTGCTCTCACCATTTGGCTTGTCTTTTAACAGATCAGGATGCAATTGTTTTGCCTCTCACAATTTATTGCCTCAGAAATAGTATCACCCTCTGTTTTTCATTAATCCAGACATAGAACTTTTCCATTTTTTCCAATGTCTGTGACATTGCAAAAACTGAGAAAGTGCAAAAACTCCAAAGGAAATAACAAAGTTAGTGGGTGAGGGGCATTCTTCAGTTGAGGAGGAAGGAAGGTGTACCTACAGCACAATTAAAAGAACATTGCTTAGATATGACTTTTGTTGGCACCAAAGACTTACACTGGGACCTTGGAGTCTCAGCCTTTCTTTCTTCCTTCCTTCCTTCCTTCCTTCCTTCCTTCCTTCCTTCCTTCCTTCCTTCCTTCCTTCCTTCCTCCTCCCTTCCTCCCTTTCTTTTTCTTTCTTTCTCTCTTTCTCTCTCTCTCTCTTTTTTTTCCCCCATAACAACTATTCTACCTCCCTAACCCAAAATAAATATATTCTCAATGGGTTAAGTTAGAAAACTAGATTCTAGAGGAGTCTGGCACAGAGGGTTAAGCACACATGGCGCAAAGTGCAAGGACCAGAATAAGGATCCCATGTTCGAGCCCTGGCTCCCCACCTGCCGCTTCACAAGCGGTGAAGCAGGTCTGCAGGTGTTTATCTTTTTCTCCCCCTCTCTGTCTTCCCTTCCTCTCTCCATTTCTCTCTGTCCTATCCAACAACAACGACATCAATAATAACTACAACAATAAAACAACAAGGGCAACAAAAGAGAATAAATAATAAATAAACATTAAAAAAACTGAGACTATCATAATAATATGAAATGAGAGGCTGTTGAAATTTAAAGATTTTGGAAGAAATTAGTGGAAATGAATACAATCTATTAGAATTTTATTATAGCATGATATTATTCATATTTTTGCATGAGTTATTACAATGTCTATTCTGACACCTGCTTCTACTTCTTCCTCTGTGAAAAGCTTCTTTTGAGAATTAGATTCTTCTACAACCTGTGTTGTAAACGTATCTACTTAACAAAGAGCAGGTGAATGGCCTAAAGTGAACCAATTGAAATTCTTATATATTTTAAAGCTGGGTTTGTTCACAATTTGTTAAAAATACCTTATCTTTGGGCCAGGGAAATAGCACAATGGTCAACTTTACCTCCACTGCTAACTAAAAGAGATATGTTTTTATCTCACAAAGAAGCTTTTCAAAAGAATGAAAACATAATAGAAGTAGCACAGACAGAAGAGATGAAGACAGCCCTTAAGACTTCTAAGTCCTTGGGTCCAGTCATCCATGATACTTCTGCCTTACCAAATATACCCATTTGATCTGATGAATTGATCTTTTTGTTTTTCTCAACAATTGTAAGTTTTGGTCTCTTGAAAGGATCTGTGATAATTCATGTGAAGGTTACATTTGTAAACTATATTTTGGAAATAAAAATACAAATTTTATTTAATGTTACACAAAGCTTAAAATGATTATTTAGTTGCATGACTCACCTTAGAGAACACTGTTGTTATTGTAATAGAAATGGAAAGATAACAAAGAAATTACTAATAAGCTTTGACATTCATAGTCAAACTGGACAACAGAAATGAGCATACAACCAGCTAGAAATGACCCTTACCTCCCCCAGAACCTCAGGGATAGAAATCTTCCTCACATAGTCTGTATGTTTGAAGGAGGTGGTCAGGGGGATACAGTTCCTCAGGGAGCAGAACTTTACACTGATTGACAGCTTAATGGAGAATGACTATGTTATTCTTATTGTCAATTTGTAGGCTACTATTAACTAAAATATGAGTGAATTGTGGGAAATACTATATTTATTGAGACTTAAAAATACTGCATCATTTTGTTTTTCTTATAATTGAAAACATGTGATCCATACTAGCAATAAAAAAGAAAAAAATAGCATAGTGAATGAATCATCAATGAGGTATTCAAGTTAATATATTGTAAATAATATCCAGCTGTTAGGCACATGCCCCCCTACAACTATTGCCCACCTATTTGCAAAAAAAAGTGATTATCATTTTAATTAAAATATTTTTATTCACATTTATACTTCTAAAATAAACATGTCATCACATGACAACTCATTTTATCAAGTTTATAACATTGACAAATGAATATGCTTTGATCAGTCTGTATTCTACCTCTAGTAGTATCACACATTTATTTTTACTAAGTATTCTTATGACAGCTTTGTACTAACACCAGGAAATAAAATTCTGAGCATCATTTATGTTCAGTATAATTGTTGAAAGAAACAAAGTCAGGGCTTTGCTTGACAAGATTTAAAAAATAATCAGGGGTTAGTCATCTCAGGAAATTATCAAGGATCTATGACTGGAAAGAATATAAAATTCCCGGGAGTCAGGTGGTAGCGAAGCGGCTTAAGCACACTTGGCATGAAGCGCAAGGACCTGCATAAGGGTCCCAGTTCAAGCCCCAGGCTCCCCACCTGCAGGGGAGTTGCTTCACAAGCGGTGAAGCAGGTCTGTAGGTGTCTATCTTTCTCTCCCCCTTTCTGCCTTACCTTCCTCACTCCACTTCTCTCAGTCCTATCCAACAATGACAACAACAATAGTAACTACAACAAGGGCACCAAAAGAGAATAAATAAATATTAAATATATATATATATATATATATATATATATATATATTCCCCATGTCCAATAGCTTGAAAATACACATCCTTTTTTTTTTCTATTTCTTTCTCCTAAATATATG